>NC_042618.1:107542540-107858198 GCF_901001135.1 Rhinatrema bivittatum
CTATGGATGCGCTAGTGTCCCTAGCGCTTCCTTTTGCCCAATTCTACCGCACCACCTCATTTGCATACTGTATCGTGCGCATCGGCGAGTGGCCGGTGCGCGCGAATCGGCCTGTAAGTGACTGAATCGGCCTGTAAGTGACTAAGGGCATGTCACAGCTAACGGTATTTGGTGGACCTCTGCGGAGGTCCACCAAATACCCAAATTCCCTCACCTCGACAAGCCCGCCTTGATATTACCAGAAAAAGAGCATTTTCAGTCATAGGTCCCATTCTGTGGAATGCATTGCCAGACTCCATCAGATCCATATCCAATTCTAAACATTTCAAAAAGTCTTTAAAAACCCACTTATTTCAAATTGCATTTCAGATATCACCCACTAAATAATTACAATCCATTTTCATTATGCTCACAAATTTAGCTTGGCACCCTGATTTTGTTTTTACTTATTTATTGATCTGTTTATATTAACTATTTTTATTTTAAACAATTTTTTATTTTATATTGACGAAAAAATGTTTGTAATTTTATATTTTCTATAATCTTTATGTTCTTTTAAGTTCAATTTGTTCTCAATTATCCTTTGTCTATTTTTATTTTCATTTTTATTTATTCAATACATGTAAACCGTTTTGACTAAACACTGTTTGTAAAGACGGTATAGAAATACTTTAAAATAAATAAATAAATAAATTTATTGCTGAATGATTATGAAAACTGGCATCCGCACTTATGACAATAAGCAGAAAGTTCCTGGAAAGCAGAGCATGAGGCTCGCTGGAAAAGGACTTATATTGCCTGAGATACTGGTGACCACTGAATAAAATAAATAAGGAGATGGAATAGTTTCATCGACAAATAAAAACTCAAACTTGTAGACTATTTGCAGGAAAATGTAATCGGAGCATGATGAATGAATTACTTTCCAGCTCTGATAGTGTTGTCCTTACAGGCTATGGTAGAAGCTCATTGGTAAAGTTTTGTGGAGGAATTGAGGGAGCAAACAAACATGGAAATGTGATTGTTTCTTAATCTAGATGTTAGTAGTCCTTCCAGAAAAGATTGTGTGCTCAGTAGTGGAAAACCGTGGTAAACACTAGTGATAACCAAATTATTCCAGGTGAAAATATGCCAATTTTCCTTTCAGATAGGGATGTGCAGAGGGACCGCATACGTTACATTCAGTATTCGTATTTGTCGGGGGGCAGATACATTGCATTCGGCAAGGGGGGCCCCCGATCCGTTCATGCGTTCCATTTTTACTCGTTTCCTGGCTAAAATTTAATTAACAACAACCCCCCACCCTTCTGACCCCCCCCAAGACTTGCCAAAACTCCCTGGTGGTCCAGCGGGGGTCCGGGAGCGATCTCCTGCACTCGGGCCATCGGCTGCCAGTAATCAAAATGGCGCCGATAGCCTTTACCCTTACTATGTCACAGGGGCTACCGGTGCCATTGGTCGGCCCCTGTCACATGGTAGGAGTACAAGATGGCGCCGGCCCTATATGTTGCAGATTGCCCTATACAGCGCCGGCCCTATACGTTGCGGATTGCCAATACGTTGTAAATGAATGCACACCTCTACTTTCAGATAGTCAGCTGGACTCATCCCCTAACCAACTGACGCCACTAGCAGAGAAGCTATGTCTGGTAGATGCTGGGTACTTCATCAATGCCAGTTACCCACCTTTACTGAGAGCTGAAAGAAATGTGGACATCATCTTGTCATTTGACTACACCATGGACACACCAGTGCAGGCAAGAGATGTTCATTCTATTCATTTATTTTCGATAGCTGTGTAAATCCTAACTGCACACCTAACAAATCCAGGTAAATGAGTGATTTGAATGAGCCACTCAGCCAGTTGCTGTAGCACTGTAGAGTAAATTGTCAAAGGGGTTTTGCATATAAAAGTAGCATATATGAGCATAAGCAGCATTTATTTGCAGTTATGCTATTTTATAAACATTGAGAGTACATGCGTATTTTCCATTTCACGCGTTCATTTTATTGGGGGGGAAAAAGGCGTTCTGGGGCAGGTTTCAGAAATACGTGCAGTAGTTGCGATTTTATAAGAGATATACACTTATACATTAACAAACTTCTTTGTACACTTTTCCACCTGCTAATTGACTTGCGCAAGTGAAATCGGACTTGTCTGTTGGGTGCAGTACTTGCTGGGAGGTCTGGGTGAGCCAGTGGGGGGTTCGGGGTGAAGTGATAGAGGAAGTAGGTGAACTGATCACAAACTGGGTGACCTGGCGGAGGTATTGGCAAACTGGTGATTTAAAGTAAACACGCACGTAAGCATTTTGAAAACGGTACATGTGCATACTTTATAAAATACCTGCCTTCGCATGTTAATTGGCTTTATTACACCTAAAGGTTATATTTTTTTTACACACCTAGAATATATGCTCATATGTTTATAAAAAGGGTAGAAAAAGCATGTGCTTTCTCGCATTAGAAATATTTGCACATAGTGAAACATATGCTTGTACTTATGGAGCAAAATTATGTGGTATCTTATATATTGTGTAGTTCCCATTACACAGATTATAAAATACTAGCCTTAATATCTGCACATCCACTTATGCAGAAATACTGTACTGCAGGCAGGTTTGAAAGTTAGGATCTGTGCTTCCACTTTGAAAGAGCCTGCACATGTCCTGTATACACTGTTTAGCATTGTCGACTGTTCAGTACTAGGTTTTATATACACCCTGCTTTTTAATTATGGAAGGTTTTGTTATGTGCACTAATTTGCTAGAGTGGCTCACCATAAAAATATTTGTTAGCAGTTTTGTATGTGGTTTAACTTTGACAAACATTTTAATTATTTGTAAACTCATACATAGGTACAGTATAATTAGGATCTTCATTTTCGGTTTTTATTTTATTTCCTCTGGGAATTTATCAGTGTTTATTGTATAAAGAATAAAAATGATGTTTATCCATAAAAATGATATGTCATTTTTTTTTCACTAATCTCTCCCATTTTTGTTCTCTAAGTATAATGAGCCACATGGAGCATTTTATTCTTAATAGCTATTGTAGCTATCCTCCTTATAAACAAATTATTAAACCTGTACCACTTGAAGACACGTTCTTGACCGAGTTCTATAATTCTCTCTTTGGTGAAATAGTCCATAGAGCAGACCTTTCACTACTGCTCAGAGCAAAGAATCCCTTTTCCCAAAATTGAACTGAGTGAAGAGGAACGGAAGAATCCAAAGGAATGCTATGTGTTTATGGATGAAAAATGCCCTGCCGCGCCCACTGTGCTTCACTTCCCACTGGTGAACGACACTTTCAGGACACACAAGGCACCCGGTGAGTACACTTTCCCAGAAACCAACCTTCCCGCTAAAGCCAAGACAACATCCTTTTCCTTCCCTGGCCATTCAACAGGGTGAGCTTTTCAGTTTTCCAGGTCCCACTTGCTCCATTAACCAGTTGCTAAATTTTTTTCTCTTTGCATCTGTGGTCTCTTTATTAACTACCTACCCTATCCCCTGGGTACACTAAGCTGCGATGCTTTTTCGCGCAGGAGGGGGTCCCACTATCGTAGGGAGATGTCACCACGCTAGTGGGGCCGCTACCCCGAAAAAAACATCACGGCTCAGTGGAGGTTCTTTTGTCTCACGGCCAAACCCCCGCAGGGTAAAAGAATGCACACGGCAACTCTTTAACGCAATGGCAGCCCCAACTTCAAGGGACCGCCATCACCTTAAAGGGCCGCTGGCCCCCCCCCAAGAAAATAATCACAGCAAAGAGGGGAGGTTGAGTGGAGTCAGAGTTGAGCCCCAGCTCAACCTGGGCCTGTCACTCAAGGAAAAAATGAACCCGCACGGCAATGGCCCCGGAACCCCCCCTCCCCCCGAATCCATCTAATAAAAATCTTGAGCCACTCCCAGCCCCCACCTCATCCCCCTCCCCTGACCCTAGTCCATCAAATAAAAATCTAGGCAAGGCCCAGCAACCCCTTCCCATACCCACCTCCTCCCCGAAAGGTTAAATAGAAAAACAGGGTCCTGCACATGAGCAATGTGGATTTTTAAAAGGCTCAAATTATACACGTATGTACCCGTGCGCGCGTGAAGAATAAGGGGGGCGGAAAAGGGCGTTCTGGGGTGGGGGCCAACACTTGCACACGTAACTCCGTACTTTAGAACTGAAAACCACAGTGCGAGCTCGCGAGAACTTTACTGCTGCTCCTGATGAGGAGCAAGTTTGTAGATCTCGAAATTTAGGGCTTATAGGACAGGCTGAAGGGTCCGGGCCAAATGAGCGGCGTGAAGGATGAAAAACCAGAGGGGTCCGAAAGACCTTGATATTAACTGGTCAAGCGAGTGGACTAATTGGAAAACTGGGAAAGTGGCTTGTGTGAGCAGATTTTAAAATTCACTTACGTACATGTGTGAAAGCTGACAAAAGTCCTATGGAAAACACATGCGAGCTAGCTATGCTCAAGTAACCTCTTAAAATTAGGAGCACACTTATGGGTGCGGGTTGGTGTATTTTAAAACACACACAGAAGTGCACACACAATAAAAAATTACAGCCTATCTTCACTCACTCACTAATATGCGCATGTATGGGCTCACACATGCTCGTTTTTAAATTGCTGTCTTTGTCCATACATCTTAAAAATGCCTTGGACATTGCTGCCCATGCCAAGGAGGGGGCCTCCATAGTATAAGGAGGCATCCAAACTATCTGTCTTTGCTGCTGACCTGTTCGTTTCTTGCTGCTCAGGACTGAGAAGAGGAGGTCCTGGCTCCCTCTCAGCTCCCTGCTCTTCCAAAATGGCTGCCGTTTCCACCATGGCTCCCTTCTCCCTGGTGGGAACAGACTGCTCAGACGGCCTGCTGCTGCAGCCCCCTCCTCAGAGAATCAAATTTGATGCATTGCTTCATACCCTACCCTTATAAATATGCCCGGCCCAGCTTAAGAGAGCCTCCCTGTTGCTGTCTGCGAGCACCACACATGCTGCAGATCGCGGCCTCTTTCCTGTGTAACTAGCGGGCATAATTCCCCTGTCACGCTGGAGACTCACCGCCAGAGCCAGGACTCCCTGGAAGTAGAGCACGACTCACCCGGCCTCTGCCACAGATCTCTATCACCTGCTCCCAGCAGCCTTTTTCAAAGAATTTTTTTTTTTTTAAAATAATCTTTTTCTTGAGTCGACTCAACCCATTACAATATTTCCAGACAAAACAATGGATCACCAGAATAATGGTACAAATACTGTGATTCAACAAAGATTGCAGAAAAGGACTCAATACATTTTCCATGTAGTTAACACCTACAAACATACCACACAAACGCACCCATACACACTCGCACTCAAACCTTACCCAGTCACCTCCCCACAAGAAAAATATGACAGTAGAATCAAATAACTGTCAAAAACAAATGAAACATCTTGTATAAAATGTACAATAAAAGGTATCACACCAGTCGATGCACCAATATTCATAACTCAAAATACCCCCGTAAGGCCAGTCTGCGTAGGATCTGTTCATGTTTTTTTCTTTAATCGATTCCAGCAATGCAACGTCTTGCATTATTTCCAACCACTTACTAAACCGTGGAAGCTTGTCAGTATTCCAGGACAATAAGATGACTTTTTTGACTAACAAAAGTGAGGCAGCCAAGAATCGTTTGCCCCACTCCCTTCCCCACCTCCCCACCCCCGCCAGGCAAATATAAATCTCTGTCAAAAATATGCAAATAAATATTTTTGCAAGACCAAGCAATTGAACAATTCCGTACTTGTTCCAAATAAGTACAGCCTCAACTCCAATAAGATTGCAGCTTGTGACATTCAGTAAACATATGACAAAAAGTGCCTGGTTGAGTTTTACATTTCAAAAATGCGTCAGTATCCCACAACTTAAACCTTGCCCTCAATGCTCTAGTAATGTAAATCCGACGAATAGTCTTGAATTGAATCACCCTCATATTAGCAGAGGATAAATATTATCTATAGACGAACAGAAAAGCTGGTGATGAAGCAGCATCTTCCAACCCTCGCTCAAGATAAGGACCCCGTATCCTAGCCAGCTTGTGTAAATGAGGAGTCCCCAAATGCTTGTCACGCGCTGATATCCAAATCGAGATCTTATTAAATTTGGGAGGGGTGTGTGTGTCAAAAAAAGAAAAGTAGCATTTCCATGTTCCCCTTGCCTATATGAACACAATAAACTCTTCTCTGCAGAGAGACAAAAAAATGAGACGGCGGAAGGGACAATCTCGAAGCAAAGGAAAAACCAAAAACTAATTAGAGTCCCAAATCCAAAGATTTTCCTAAAAATGCCCCTGAAAGTAACAAAGAAAACAGTAGCCAGCGTTCCATGAAAATACTGTGTCAGCGCCAGCGCGCACAGAGCTTATCTGTGCCTTTTTGCTGCGTCTTTGCTCTATGGAGTTCGGACTCTTATTAGCCTTATTCGTTTGCTTAGAGATTTGCACAAGGATTATTTTTCTGTATGGATACTAATTATTATATGAAGGTGGGTGATAGAGTGGACCGGCTGACCAATTAAGTTATTGCCTCCCTCAGGCTAACTGACCACAGTCCTAACACTGCATTTTTGCTAGGTCAGTGTGGGCTCACGCTTCCACTTGCATATTTGCAGCTTGTCTCTTGTCTTTTTGAGCATCTAAAGTTAACGTCATTATCCGAGCTGGCTGTTTGTATTTACCAAGGTGGTTTGTGGGATGCTTGCTTCTACCAACCACACCCTGAACCAAGGCACAGCAGATTCTTCATAAGACTGAGACCATTAAAGTTGCATTTTACATTCTTCTCTCCTAGGTGTGAAGCGCAGCTCCAGCGAGATGGCAGAAGGCGATGTAAACGTCAGTGGCTTTTGGTCGCCATATTTTTTGATGAACTTTACCTACAGTGAGCATGAATTTGACAGGCTGCTGAAACTGACTGAGTACAATATCCAGAACAACAAGGACCTGATCTTAAATGCCTTTCGCACAGCTATAACACAGAAGAAGGGCAGTAGGACTTGAGACCCTCAACCCTGAATTCTCTGGATGAGATTTCTGCTGTATCCAAGACAAAGCTTGAAGTTTTATGCCTCATTTTTAGCTTTGTTTGGGAGAGACACCTATGGCTCGTCAGCACTAAAATATATGAAGAACATTTTTTTTAAATCCTGTATTTTGTATATTTTACCACCTGCCTACTTCAGACCTCTCATCTGAAAACAAACTTCACTCTTTATTCTCCAGTAGTCATTTCAGCCTAGTCCCTTGATGACTGCCAGTCATCAGCAATTCTCAATATGAATTCTGAGTTTTCAGAATATTTTTCTGACTACAACTTATTTTAAGTCCGTCTTACTAGGCACTCATGACACATGGCAAGCAGCAGTGTCTTTTTCTGGATGGTCCCAGATCAGGGCCTTTTTATTTTCTTTGATGATAATTTTATAATTTTGTATAGCTGTGACTGTGTGTTTTTGTCAATATTGATTGTGATCCTTTTCTTGTCATGCTTACCTTTAGGTGGTAATATTAATTGACTTTGCCTACACAATATTGTATGTCTGACTATTATAGAGCACCTGTTGATCATTAGGCATTACAGAACCTGAATAAATCATAACTTGCGGTAGGGAATGATGTGGGAGAGTTGGCGAGGGGATAGTTCACGGTTTAGGCCTTTATTCTGCAAAACACTAAGATGAACAAAAAAATAGTGCATTGCATAAGTCACCACAGGACACAGCCAAATATCATCTGAGTTGATCTAAAAATTGCCATATAAGAAAAAATATGGGCTGAATATCTTGAGGAATTTTGCAGAAGTGAGATCATAAATGAATTGATAATCCCATTGAATCAGATGATGACATTCATAACATTCATTTTTTATTTAAAAACTAATTTATTTATGGGAAATGTTTTCCATATGATTTTAAAGAGACTTCATAGTTGGCAAGCTCTTTTACTGCTAGAGTATAATGCAATATATAAAGATGATTTAAAGCACTTGGTCCCTGTTTTAATTTCTTTTCCTATCTGCATGTTCATGGTCTCAGAAACATCCTAAAATCATAAACATAACAGAAATGGAAAAGAGGAAAGTAAAGAACAATGTAGGAAGAAAAATGAAAGCTCAACATCTTCCCCTAACTTTGCAAACACTTTGGTGGTGGTTACGAAATATAATATGTGATGGAAAAAAAGAACCCCCAGCCCATCCAGTCTGTCCCGTTATTCTGTCCACACTGCTAAGGATACATCCCGTTTGTCAGCCACAGAGTGTGAGCATTTACAGGATTTCTCCTTATCCAGAACATTCTTTTATATCTTCCTCATTTTACTCCTGGGGGAATTCTGTGCAAACAAATGTAAAATTCTGTGCACAAAAACTTAAAATTCTGCAAACGTTATATTGGTCAAAATAACACAATTTACATGACAGTCTTTAAATAATTACATTTTAAATTAATAAAGAAAAGTGTTATTACTTAAAGATGCAGAATTTTTAATATTTTGAGCAGAATTTCCCTAGAAATTCACTGTAAGAGCGTCCCTTCCACTCGCTCTCCCTACTCCCCTGGCCATTTTGCCCTCTCAGGCAAAGGTCTCTCTCCTCCATCTCTAGGCTCAATCCCTTCCACTCTATCGCCACTCCCAAAGTTTGACCCTCTTCTCAGTACTGCCCTCACACAGGCTCCCTCTGTCCCTCCCTCTCTCACACACGCTCCCTCTCTCTAGTGCACATACACACATCCTCACACAGGCTCCCTCACTCTCTTGCACACATACATCCCCTCATACAGGGTCCCTCTTTCTTGCATACAAAGCTCCCTTTCTCTCTCATGCATACACCCTCACGCAGGCTACCTATGTCTCTCTCTCATGCACCTGTTCACACAGGCTCTGTCTCACACATACACAATCCCTTCACACCCTCACGTACACAGGATCCCTTTTTCATACACACCAGCTCCCAATCTCTTAGACATATACACACTCCTTCACAATCTCCTCATATAAGCTCCCTCTCTCTGGCACCCTGCTCTCTCTCACCCGCTACCCCCCCCCCCCCCCGCTTACCCTCCCTGCTCTCTCTCACACGCCCCCCCCTGCTCTCTCACTTCCCCTGCTCTTCTCACACCCTCCTGCTCATCCCCCTGCTCTCTCTCTCTCTCACCCCTCCGCTCCCCCTCCTATCCCCTTTCCTCTCTCATACCCCATCCCCCTCCCTTCCACTTCCCTCACACCTTCCTCCCCTCCCACACCCTCTCCCTCTCTCACACCCCCCTCCCCTGCTCACACCACTCTACACACATTCACTCTCATCGGGGGCCTTCATCTTTGCAACGAATGGTGCTTCCTCCATTTGCGGCAGGCCGGGGCCTTCATCTTTGCCATGAATGAGCAGATAAGATCCTCACTTATGCATAAGAACATACGAAATCGCAGTTCTGGGTCAGACCAAGGGTCCATCAAGCCCAGCATCCTGTTTCCAATGGTGGCCAATGCAGGCTACAAGTACCTGGCAAGTACCCAAACTCTAAGAAGATCCCATGCTACTGATGCCAGTAATAGCAGTGGCTATTCCCTTAGTCAACTTGATTAATAGCAGTTAATGGACTTCTCCAAGAACTTAGCCAAACCTTTTTTAAACCCAGTTACACTGACTGCACTAACCACATCCTCTGGCAACAAATTCCAGAGCTTAATTATGCACTGAGTGAAAAATAATTTTCTCTGATTAGTTTTAAAGAGAGATGTGAATCTGAACCGGAATCAGTTCCGATTCACATGTGTTTTTTTTTTCATCGGGCCCAATCGCGGTTTTGTTTATCAGCTGCACCCGAGCTGATAAACAAAAAACCCACCCCGACCCTTTAAAACTAATACCTTAGCTTCCCCCACCCTCCCAACCCCCCCAAAAAACTTTTTACAGGTACCTGGTGGTCCAGTGGGGGTCCTGGAGCGATCTCCCGCTCCCGGGCCGTCGGCTGCCACTAATCAAAATAGCGCCGATGGCCCTTTGTCCTTACCATGTGACAGGGTATCCGTGCTATTGGCCGGACCCTGTCACATGGTAGGAGCACTGGATGGCCCGTGCCATCTTGTGCTCCTACCATGTGACAGGGGCTGACCAATGGCACCGGTAGCCCCTGTAACATAGTAAGGGCAAAGGCTATCGGCGCCATTTTGATTAGTGGCAGCCGACGGCCCGAGAGCGGGAGATCGCTCCAGGACCCCCACTCATTTACACACAGGCTCTCAATCACATACTCACATGCTCCCTCACCTGAACCAGCTCTCAGTCATACACAGACACCCATGCTCTCTCTCTCATTTATACACAGGCTTTCAATCACATACTCCCTCACCTAAACCAGCTCTCAATCACACACATACTCTCTTTCACATATACAGGCTCTCAATCATTCACATACATGCTATCTCACTCACACACACACAGGATCTCAAACACATACGCTTGCTCATTCACTCACTCCCCCCCCCCCTCCTCCGAAGTAGCGGCAGCAGCCTCCTCCCAATCCTAAAGGCAGCAGCAACCTCCTTCATTTTCAGCCCTTGTGGAGAAAGGAGTCCCATTGGCTGCGGGGGTTGACGTTGTTCCACATTTTACTCTGAGCTGTGCTGCTCATCCTTCAGGCTGCGCCTCTCCTTTTCTTCGGGCCCATGCTGCCTGTACTAGCATGGTCTCTTCTTCCCACGCATGCACCTGCTGCTCACCACTTCCTCTTCTGGGGCGCGGGAAGAAGAAAGCATGCTGGTGCCACTGACTCCAACTCTCCTACCACGTTTCGCCCGGCTATCAGCATTTTAAGCCCAGGTGGAGGACCTACTTTGCTTGGGTAGGGGGAACAGCTGGGTCAGCGGGGGATTGGGAAGTGTGGCGACACACCAGTTGAGAACCACTGCCCTAGAAGAACGGTGATAGGGGAGATATGATAGAGACATTCAAATATTTCAAAGGATTCCATGCACAGATGAGCCTTTTTCAATAGAAAGGAGGCTCTAGAACAATGGGTCATGAGATGAGGTTGAAAGGGGATAGACTCGAGTAATCTTAGGAAATATTTCTCTACAGAGATGGTGGTGGCAGTAGCGTAACCACGGGAGGATCCCATCCCCGTGAGTGTGAAGAGGAAGGCCTCAGAAGAAACAAGGCTGCCGTGGGATCCCATCACCACGAAGGCAAAGAAGAGAGCCAGAGCTGCAATGCTGCCACAGGATCCCATCCCCATGATGGTGAAGAGGAGGGCCAGAGTAGTAAGGTCGTCATGGGATCCCATCCCTGCGGCAGAGGAAGTAGGTCTTTGGCTGTGCCTAATGAAAAGGCCCTGTGTGTGTGTAGGAGGTGTGAATGGGAGCTTGAATGTGTGTGTGTGAGTGAGAATGGGATCCTGGGTATGTATCTATGTGTGTATAATGTGAGCTTGGGTGTGCATCTGTGTGTGTGCATAAGAATGGGAGCCTGGGAGGGGGGCTGAGAGAGAGCTTGCGTGTGTGTTGCGACCGTCGGTCTTTGACGGCTTCTCCCTGCCTACCTCTCACTACTTGCGGCTCCTCCCACTCACCTCGGACTACTGGCTGCCCAGGCGTCTGTTTGCCGTCCTCTCCGGCGTCCCCGGACTAGCTTTAGTGCTGCTTCCTGCCATGCTCCTCCAAAGTACCTTAGGGTGCGCGCGCGCTTGCACATGCTGCACTCATCTTTATTTCCACGTTGGTGCGAACCTCAGGGGCGTCCCCCTGATATGACGTCACGCTGCCCAGATATTTAAGCTTACAGTATTTGCTAGCTCATTGAGTTAGCAACGGTAACCCTACAGATAGGATTCGCTCTCAGTACTGAAGCTGCTCTGCCACTCCAGCGCTATCTGGAACTCTTACACCCTTCGGGGTTGCTAACTGGGTACCCGCTCCTCGGGGGCCTCTTCTGCTTCTTTCAAGTGCTATCAGGAAACCGGTACTCGCTCCTCGAGGGCCCATGTTCCCTGAGTCGCTGCCTGTATCTTCTTCCCAGTAAGCCATGTC
Organism: Rhinatrema bivittatum; assembly: GCF_901001135.1. Classification (NCBI taxonomy): domain Eukaryota; kingdom Metazoa; phylum Chordata; class Amphibia; order Gymnophiona; family Rhinatrematidae; genus Rhinatrema; species Rhinatrema bivittatum. Next base: position 107,554,598 of record NC_042618.1, read on the forward strand.
TATTTATATGGCCAGCGATTTTGTTTTTAAGAAAAGCTTCTACCATTTTGCTCAGTACCAAGGTCTATAGTTTCTTCCCATCACGGCAAGAGGCGTATTTTTAAAAGTCGGAATTACATTTGCTCCCCTCCAGTCTTCAGGCAATGTGCCTATTTTAAATGATAGATTTGAAATTGACTGTTTTGAGTTCCTTCAAGACTCTGGGACGGATACCATCCGGTCCGGTGATTTGTTACTCTACTGGAGACTTGGTGATGGAATACAAATCAAGAAACTGCAGGTTAAACTCGGAGTTTCCAAGTCCAAAGCTACCTCCTCCTGACCTATCCATGCAAATAAACCTGAAATTATTACATTCCCGGCTCTGTGTCAAGCAATCCCTAATCGAGAAGTGCAGTCTGAAATAAACCCTAAGAAAAGCGTGCTATTTCGCCAGCATTAATCATTGCGGTCATTAGACTGCTCACGCAAACATAAACGGAACTTTATGCCAGTCCTTCCCATCCTTTTTTTCCAACTTTAACGGGGTCCCACGCAGCCCTCAGCCGAACGAAGCGACGTGATGACGTGTTCACGCGGAGACAGGGCGGTGGCATGGGCGTGGCCCGGGTCGGAGTCGGTGTCGGGTTGCAGCGCGCGGGCTTGCAGGGAGCGGCTCGGCCTGGCAGTCGGCGGCTGTAGTCGGGTGCTGGCGGGGGTCTCCTGGTTGTCGCTTGGAGGCGGTGAACATGTTCAGCTGGCTGGGGAAGGAGGGCGGCGGGCGCCAGAAGGACGGCGCCGACGTGGTGCAGACGGTGACGGGCGGGCTGAAGACGCTGTACTCGCGCAAGCTGCTGCCGCTGGAGGAGTTCTACCGGTTCCACGAGTTCCATTCGCCGGCGCTGGAGGAGGCCGATTTCGAGAATAAGCCCATGGTGCTGCTGGTGGGGCAGTACAGCACCGGCAAAACCACCTTCATCAGGTAACGCGGGCAGGTGGGGGGCTGCCGGGAAAGTGCTTTTAAAGGGGTTTTCCCGATACAGAAACGAAATCCTCGGGTTTCCGCTTGCCATGCTGTCATAGTTTATGGCGGGTGTCAGCTGATAGTACTTTCGGTGAACACAACAGGTGTCTAATTTGTATATGGGAAGCAGAGAAAATTGAATTGTTCTTGCCTAGTTTGGACGTTTGGTAAGCATTAAACTTCTACCAGAAATAAAACGCCCATGAAAAAACATTAAAATAAAATATGGTATCTGTCCGAGCTAGCCAGAAGTTGATTAATGCCACACTCGACTCCTGATAAAATATCAGAGGGGTGAAAATAAATATTAATACTGATGGCAGGGTGGCTGCAAGAGTATTAGGTGCCCTAAACTAACCAGCTTTGCACCTTGCTCTCCCCTTCACATAGTTAACTTTTGAAAATTAATATTGTTTTACTAAGAATAGAAATTTCTCTATCTTTGCTAGCGGAGTTGTTTTACTTGAAAAAGTTGAATATAAGTGAATATTTAAAACATAGCACAGGCAGAAGGAGAAACAAGTTTTCTAAGGTAAAACTCACATTCATGCATGCACTGCTTGTGATGCCAATTAGAAAAAAAATACTGAAAATTGGCAAACACACTTGGAGTTTTATATAGCAAAACAGCACTCACTTCCAGGATACAAACAGCAACCAACCTCCCCTAGGAAAAGGCTATGGATCTTTACACAGAGAGGTCTGTATTCAGCTGTGACCAGCCAAGAAAATGTCATAAATTTATGTGGATAACTTGGTATTACTGAATATACCCGGCTATCTTAAAGTTAGCCAGATATTATTTGGATAACTTCAGCACTGCTCTTTGGCTGGCCTAAATTTATCTGGCTGTGTTAGCGGGATAACTCTGAAAATCAGGGCTTATCTGGTTGTGTTACGGGCCGATACAGAAAACTTCGCGGGAGAGTGGGCGAGTGCCTGCTCTCCTGGGCGCACGATCCAGTAAATACATTTATGTAAATGGGGGCCCGCTAGGGACACTAGCACATCCCTAGTGACTCCTTTTGACAGAAGTGGTGGCTGTCAGCGGGTTTGACAGCCAACACTCAATTTTACCGGCGTCGGTTCTTGAACCCGCTGACAGCCATGGATTCGGAAAACAGACGCTAGCTAAATTGAGCATCTGTCTTCCAACCCGTGGGCCTCAGGCAGATTTTTAATTTTTTTTTTTTAATTTTTGGGGCCTCCGACTTAATATCGCTATGAAATTAAGTCTGAGGATGTACAGAAAAGCAGTTTTTTCTGCTTTTCTGTACTCTTTCCTGGTGCCGGCCAAAATTAACACCAGCCTTTGGCAGGTGTTAATTTCTGAAAGTAAAATGTGTGGCTTGGCTGCACATTTTACTTTCTATATTGCACAGGAATAACTAATAGGCCCATCAACATGCATTTGCATGATGCGGGCGCTATTAGTTTCGGGGAGGGGGGGAAGGGGTTGGCAGCGCGTTTTAGACGCGCTATTACCCCTTACTGTATAAGTGAGTCGCACTTTACTGTGTCGGCCGTGTTAGCGGCATGACGCTGGAAATCAGGGCTTACCCGGCCGTGTTAGCAGGATGATGCTGGAAATCAGGGCTTACCTGGCCGTGTTAGCGGGATGACGCTGGAAATCAGGGCTTACCTGGCCGTGTTAGCGGGATAATCTGTTCTGCCCCAGAATGCCCCTGGTCCTGAGCAAGCCAGATCATTTTTTAGCAAGGTAAGTTATCCAGCTGTCTTGGGGTTGGACAGTGTGGCAGAATTTCCAAATTGCATCATTTGACTAAGGACAAATGGCACTGAACATAGACCTCAAACTATATAATAGGATCTCATCTCCTTTTATGCATGCAGATCATAAATGCTCGCCCAATAAAGACTAAGGGAGCACAAGTTAGAATTTTTCTTTCTTTCTTTCTTAGTCTGCCTTTCAGCCACTTTGGAGTGGATTACATTCAGGTACTGTAGGTAGAAATAGAAATGAGCAGAGAAAAGCTGCAATAGAAACACCTAAGAAGCCGGACTCAGGGGTGCAACTCTGGACATATTGAAACATTATTACTCCTCAACTCTTGGCCTACCATGTGCTGTTCATTTTAGGGCCAAATATGCCAGTACCACCTACCCTGGAAGACGTCCCAGCCACTAGCAGCAAGGAGGAAGGGTGGACCGAGTATAATGCCTAAGACAGCACCATTGGGGTAGTCATCCATCCAGTCAGCCCTTTGAGCTGTTGTGCAGAGTTGAGAGGAAGTGCGATGTTGCGTGAGCAACAGCTCTCTTGCTGATTCATGACCATGCAATACTCATACTCCTGTGCTGTTCTCGCAATGATCTTTAAAAAAGGTGCCATGCTGCTATAAAGTGACTGAGAGCTGAGTGCCCATGCAAGTCGGCGGTGGGGGGAGCCAACAGTGTCTGTCTGCCGCCTCCTGGAGGCTTCAGGCACTGCTGTAATCCTCCTTTGTCCCTCCTCCAGCAGTCAGCATATAGAGAGCATAGAACTGCACATGTGCTGCTGTGTCTGCTTTTGTCAGTACGTCTGTGTTCAGGGAAGGGGGAGCAGCAGTAGTGTTGGGCTGCATGATGTAACACCTTTATGATGAGATGCCTGGGCAAGGTGCTCCATTCACCCTGTCCTTGTCCTACCACTTAACTGTAGCAAACCTTTTTGCCCATTTTGGAGCTGAAGCGAGCGTGTCACTGCTGCATTGCTGCCCCCCCATAAATGTTACTGCTCTAGGTGACCGCGCGTTTCATCGAATGGTTAAACTGGCCTGGACTAGGTGGAAATGCAATGCTGAGAAGCTTGCTTTTATTAGACTCAGATAACTATATTGACATGACAATTTTACATGTATTGCCAGAGTAATATATAGATTGATTTTATCACCTAGAAACTGGGTGAAATGAAATTGAAGCTCTGATGATAGACAAACCTAAAGAATTACCCCAAAATCTTATTACTCCAACCAGGTGCCAGTGCTATGCAGGCAGCCCTGTCCCCCTCCCGCCCCAAATGTGAATTCACTCAGATGTCTGCAGAACTATTTAGAAAGCTCATTCCTCTTCAGCCAGCCCAGTCCAGATGCATGGGTTGTGCCTCCCAACCAGCAGATGGAGACAGGAGACTAACGCGTTTGCTGACATGACTCCTTTAGAGGCTTCTGTGCTGACCCCTGCCTTCAGCAGATGGCAGGCAGGCATCCCGTGCTGTGAACTGAGGACTGGTGAAGGAGAGAGAAATTTGGGTGGCAGCTTCTGAGGTGAAAGCCTTTGTAGTCCCTCCCTCTGAGCACAGCCAGTGAATCAGGAGGCTTCCAGTTGTTGGAACAGTTTTTTTTTCCCAGATATAGTCGCTGGAATTACCCCCCCCATGCTTTTCTCTTCTAAATAAGGTTCCCTTCTCTATTTTATTCCTGCCTTCTTCTGAGTGCTATGGCTTTGCCTGGTTCCTGCTTGTTAAAGTTTGTAAAAATAAAGGCAGAAGAATGGTTTGCCATCTCAGAGACTTCGAGCTGAGGCAAGGGAGGAAATATCTCTTCAGGAGCACTGGAAGCGCACCGTAAGTTTGCAATGTATATGGATCGTGCTGACGGGCATTGGGAGGAGGAAGCTTCTGTAAATCTTGTGGGGAGGAGAGGGAGAGAGAGCAACACATTGGAATCACCTGCGAAGGGAGGGCCGCATCAGCGGGGGTTGTCTGCAGGCTGTTCTCACTGGGGGTGCTTGCTGCCTCAGTGGGAACAGTGATATTGAAACTGTGAGAAGGGAATAGCTCGGAGTGTGCTGTGCTGGTTCCAGCTGTCTCGGATGCTGCCGTGGTCGGGTCTGCAGCTTCTCCATATGGGAGTTACAAGAGAAGCAGCAACCATTTCTTCAGGTGATGATGCGTTTCCTTCCTCTTCCTTGGCCTCTGTTCCCATGAAGTTTGTGAAGTGTTTGCATCAGGCCCTTTTCTGTGAAAAGAGTGCAGCTCCATGTTTCTCTCCCGCAGGATACCCTCCCCAAGAACTCCTTGGAAAGCCAGAAGAAGATTAAGAAAGGAGAAAATCTTGTGCTTTCAGATCTGTCACTGGTGTACCTTAAGGTTTTAAAGGAAAGAGGGAGAGTTGGAGGAGAAGGAATTTTCCCTAGGGAAGAGGATAATTCAGCTATGATTCGGTTGTTTCACAAAGAGGAACTTTCTCCAATAGTGTTACAATCCCTAAGAATGTTGGACATGGCAAACATTGAAAAAAAAAGAAAAGATTGGAATCTGTTATAGACATAGAAATGATGGCAGAAGAAGACCAAACAGCCCATCCAGTCCGCCCAGCAAGCTTTGCACTTTTTTTTTCTCATACTTCTGTTAGTTACTCTTGGCTCTTAGTAACCTTTTGGTTCTATTTCCCTTCCACCCCCACCAGAAGATCTTATAATATCCATTTTAAGGAAATAATTCAAAGCATTTCCATGGCATAGGTAAGGATTTGATCTGTGTGTAATGGGGTGCCCCAGAGTTTAATTTTAAAGGGGGTAAGACTAGGCTGTATCCCCTCCTGTCTCAGGAAAGGGAAAAGCTGGAATTGCCTCAGTTGGATGTATTCATTTGTGCTGTCACTAGGAGGATCCACCTGCTCCTGTAGACAGGGGCTCTGCCCTCAAGGATGCTCAGGCTAGGAGATAGAAGCTGTACTTGAGTGGGCTTTTGAGGCTGCTGGTTTGGCGCTGTAGGCTGCTGTGTGAAGCGGTATTGTTGCTAAGCAGGCTTGCATATGTCTCAACACATATAGGAAACGACTTTAGAATGTGGAGGGATGATCCTGGAGGATGTAGCTCAGATAGCACAGTGGGTGACCTTAGGCGTATGGCTTTCATTGTAGCTGCTCATTGCTTGCTGTGGCTACATAACTAATCAGCAGTTTCAATTTCCAAGGCAAGATGGACCAAATGTTGCTGCTAAGGAAATCCTTCTTTTTGAAGAAGATTTAGAAAAGTGGGTAAAAGTAAAGGAGGAATCGGGTCCCCGGATTGCCTGAAGGCCAGCCAACGAGAGGATGTTGCAATCTGCTCTTGGAACCGCTTTAGTGATTCCAAGTGTGCGAAGCTGGGGATGTTAGCACATGGCCAGCGGTCTAGACACTTTGGATTCCAGTCCTTTCAGAACTCCAAGAAGGGAGGTAAGGATGGAGTCTCAGGGTGCTCCGGAAGTTCTCAGACCTTGCATTGAATGTGTGGGAGGCCATACTTTGGTACAAAGGCTAAGAGGGCAGTTGTTGGCATTCTACCAGAAGTGGGTCCACATTGTGTCACATCAGTGGGTCTTAGGCATCATCATGGACTGTTTTTCCATCTTTTTCAGATGCTTTCTGGTTTCCTCTTGTCGATCTGCTCATAAGGGGAAGCCATACAGACATTTTTGGATTAAAAACATATTTAAGAAGGCTGTTAAACATCTTTTCTTTCAAGCTTTCCCTGATTTGTCCTAACATCTTTAAGTTTCATACGTTACTTATGTTCTATTCTTTTATGTTAGTCAATTTATTTTATATTAGTCTTTTTAGCTATTTTATTTTACCTTATTTTAATTGTATTATGTATGCACTGTTGTAACGATATAAATACTTTGAAATAAATAAATATGGGTGGTAATTCTAATCCCATACTTTCAATGAGGTTAGGGTCGATACTCCAATTTACTTTGGGGGTATCTTTTGCTCTATTTTGGAACTGAAGCAGCTTAACAAAGTGTTCCATTTCAGAATGGAGACTCCTGAAGTTGATTATAATAGTGCGACAAAGAGAATTCTTAATGTCTAGATCTGATGGAGGCGTACCTACATATCTTGATAAAAGAAGGGTCTCATATCTTCGTATCTTTCTTTTTTTTTTATATTTATTATATTATATTATAATATAAATATATTATTTATTAATATAAAATATATAAAATTTTTATATTCATATCTTCATATCTTCGTCCACATGTATCCTCCAGACCCATCAGAAATGCCTACAAAGGCACCTTAGTCGCAACCCCAGTTAAATCAACACTAAGAAAAAGAGCACTCTCATCTGCGGGACCTCATCAATGGAATGCTCTCCCACCAGACCTACGCCTCGAACCCAGTCTACCAGAGTTCAAAAAAAGATTAAAAACCTGGCTCTTCAGTCAGGCTTTCCAATCACCAGAGTGTAACTAAGCACTTCCTCCTGACTTTCAGATCCTTTCATTACAACGTATCACTAACATCACAGACTCTTAATTTTACACCTTCTTAATCGCAATTTGATCTTAACATAGACAAATCATATAATATATAATTGTATTTTTGTATAATGTTTGGTAGCCCGGTTGTCACTACTATAGTTCTTTGTAAAAAAAGTTGAACACACGTTCTGTTTAATGTTAAATGTTAATTTATTATGGTCACTTCTTAATGTTCCTTGTAATAAGCCCAGGCTGGACTGTCCCAACCAGGGCAACTTATTGTTTAATGTAAACCGGATTGATTTGTATTGTATACAGGAATTCCGGTATATAAAAATTAAAATAAATAAATAAATATCTTTACCTTGAGCGATAGAGGTGGAGTACCTTTTAGTGCTTGGTCTCCGCAGCTTCAATAGCTTTTTCCAAGGTGATGGTAGTGTCGCTGGCCCTGCGAAGAGAAGTATTTTAGTGCATCAATGTCTGGATGATTAGCGGATCTGACTAAAGTTGGCCCAGAAAAGCAAATCACTAATGGCCAAAGTGATGCAGCTTTTGCAGGATCTGGGCTGGGCTTCCAATTTCGGCAAGAGCGTCTTGTTTCTTTCTTGATCCTTGGAGTACATAAGGTTTTGGTTTGACTCCTGGGAAGGTCGAGTCTGGTGCAGAATCAAGTGCATCATGTATTGAAAATTCAGAGATGCATGGTGTGGATTTATCTTCAGGAATTGGGTTCCATTGTGAATGCCTTGGATTCAGTGCCTTGGGCAAGTGTGCAGAGGACGTGGTCTCCTTAGTCCCAGGTGCATTTTATGAGATGACTCTTACGTAAGCCAGAGATGGTTTTGCTTTGTAGCAAAGGGACAAAGGAAATGGATCTTGAATCTCTCATTTGGATAATGGTGACCTCAGATGCCAGTCGCTGGGGCACTCACTGTAAAGTGACTCATTGCACTTGGAATCCGGATGAAGCCAAGTGGTCCATCAATCTGTTAGAAACCAGAGTGAAAGAGAAGGCACTCCTTTTAGTTTGCTTCCATTCTTCAGGGTAGGCAGTCAGGTTCTTGTTAGCCAATGGCTACAATGGTGACATTGTGATTCCTTGAGGCGAGGTCAGGTGTCAGCATGTGGCGGAAGAGGTAAGTCTGTGGTTAGTCTGAGGGAAGACTGGGTCTTAAATTTAAAGACACACTCGATCATAATCTTAAACTCTGCAAAGTATCTCGGCTACTAGCAGCCCGATGCAATATTGGGTGCTAAGGTCAGTGCGCCTCAGAATGTGCGGTTGGATATGCTAGATTTATGCCCGATGCAATACCAGGATTAATGCATCCAAAATCACGTCCAAACCAGCGCATAACTAATAGTGCTCATCACAATTAAATGCATGTTGATGAGGCTATTAGCTAGTACATCTGATGTAAAAAGTTACCGTGCACTGGACACGCACATTTTTATGCTCAAAAATTAACACAAGCCCCAGAGCTGGCGGTAAGTTTAGAGACTCCTCATAAAATTGAGCGTCCATTTTCCTGACCTGAGAACAGCCTCATGTGCTGAGCGCTCAATGCCATGGATGTGCGAGGGATGCATAATTTATCCCTAGTGTGTCCTTTTTAGCACAGCAGCTCATTTACCTATTTCATCGAGCACCCCAAGAGAGGTGATTGTGTGTGCGTTTAAAAAAAAAAAAAAAAGGTGCATTCAGATTGGACACACATTTGTAGCGTGTCTGTATAGCATCGGCCCGTAGGAGTACATGGCTTAGATAGGATCAGATGGCAGCACTGTCATTTGCCCATCCAAAGCCTGGGAACCAAGCATGCTCGCTCACGAAAAGAGGCCAGCTCTGTAACACTAATGGTGGGTTTTACCTGCAGTTTCTTCTTTAGGTCAAGGATCGGTGTAGCATCAGCAGACACAAAGGGAGCTGCTGAAAACTCATATTGTTATTGACATGAAACTTTCATATACAATATGCCTCGCCCCTAGTATTTCTCTGGCTGCCTCCACTGGTTTTGTACTATCCTGAATACTTCAGTGAAACATGTTTTTTTATAATTACGAAATGGTCATCTGAGTGGCTAAGAAGCTTTTTCGAAAAGCCAAGAGCATTGATGCCTGAGGAGGTGGCAGCAACATTATAATTACGTCATTACTCAAACATAATGCTCTGCCCTGTGAAATAAAGAAACCTGATACTTATCATGAGTCTTTGTTTTTTTCCACCAGTTCGAGCTCATGGGTTGTAGATAAAGGTATTTGTCGTAAGGAAATGGAAACGTGCAAGAACAACCTTCAAGCATAAAATCAAGCTGATTAAAAAAAAAAAAAAAAAGTAGCATTCTCAAATTCTTTTGTGGTAGCAAGCTAAAAGTTAACTATTCGAAAAGAAAACAAGCATTCGGGATATATAAGTAAATACACACTGCCTGTAACAACACAAATTCTATTACCATTGACTTTTTTTTTGTTTTTGTGTGTGGATAAAATCAAACATAAGATCCCAAGGGCTGAGGATTGCTCTTTCATGTCCTTTCTGGTTACGGTTGAGGGCCTGCACTATCTGGGGGGTGGGGAGGGGCTGTGTATGAATGTTCTGCTATTAAACTCCATTGGGGACGGGATGACTGTTGTCAGTGCAGGAGGGTAAAACCACCTGTGACAAGAAAATAAACACTGTTGCTATTCTTATTTTGTACTTACTTCGTGCTTGGAAATTAGTTTGGCTTTTGTCCTTTTTCTCTTAGCATGACTAGCTAAAGCTGTCTTCACAATATCTTGGATACTTTCCCAGGTGGTTTGGGGGGTGGAAAGGAAAAAAAAATACCGAAAGAAACAAACTAGCCATCACTTTTTAGCCTTCTCTCATAAGGGAAAGGTGGCTTGTGAGGTGGGGGAATCACTTTATAACTCTTACATTTGGTGACTTTTCAGGACATGTCGGGGGGGGGGGGACACGGGACATGAGGATTCTGACCCAGGATGTTCCTTGTTTTCAGAGCCACAGACATGCTTGGGTTTTGGAAAGCAAACCCCATTAGTTCTGGGTTGCACTTGTTCTAATCTGTATCGTATTTATCTTTTGGGAGTTGTAGAAAAATACATTACATACACGGGCAGATTTTAAATGGGTCACGCGTGTGCCGAGCCTATCTTCAAAAAGGCCTGGCCACTTGTGCAAAGGCAGGTACGTGCGCAAGGGGCGGGCGGGCCAGGACAGCGGCATTGATCGATGTCCCGGAGCCTTGTGTGCCGGGCCGGGTGCCGGTGCACGCAACTTAATTCAGGTTGGGCCCTGAAGTAAGTTGGAAGACAAAAAAAAAAGAAAAGGTTGGAATTAGGGGTTGGGGAGGAGAAGGGAAGGGAGGTTAGAGTAGGGGGTAGGGAAGTTCCCTCCCAGTCCCTTCTTTAATTAGAGAGGACTGGGACGGAACTGGGGAAGGCCGTGATGCGTCGCTGTGCGAAACTAGCAAAAATCTACCCCCGCCTTGCTCACATGGAGTGCATGAATGCGTGCGTACATATTAAAATCTAACCCATAATGTACAGAATAAACTATAAAAGACAGGGGTAGATGTAGACTCAGGCAGGTGGCATTCTATATTTTACTTTATAGTGGAAGTAGGAAAGTGATCATTGCTTATTGTATATTTGAATAAGTGAGTTTTTGTAAACTTTATTTTTTGACATAAAGCTGTGCATAAGCTAAGAAGTTAATTTTATTAGTCCAGAAAGCTGGCAGCGATGATCTTATAAAGATGCCTTCCTGACTACTCAGAATTTTACTTATTTTCTTGTTGAATGTAGCATTTGAGTAACATTTTGGACCAAAAATGTTGGTAGTTCATTTTTAATTTGGAGTGAAATGGACCACCCAAAAAGTATTAGTATCTTATATCAACAGCTCCTAAAATTTACTTGCTTTTTTATTTTGCTTTATTTTTCCCTGCTTTGGAATCTAATTTCCAGTCCTAGAGAAACTGCTACCTAAGTACTTTGAAAGAAGAATTTTTCAATGAATTCCTGAATAAAATCTACGGTTGACAAATGATCAGCAATCAGGAAATTCGCACTCCATCAAAAAACCATGGTAGCAACATCTTTATGCATTCAATATATAAACACAGCATGAAGACCAGAAATGCACTGCCAGTATCTTGACAGTGGCTGTCATCAGCTCAGTATCACCCAGTGACACACTCCATTTTCATAAATCACTGTAACAGTTTCATGCCAGAAGCCTCCGAAAGCCCCTTCCACTACATCAGTGATAACTGGAGGCTTCTGGCAGCTCCCTGTTAAAGTGACCTGTGACAACTGAGCTGGTGAAAGCCCCTGTCAAAGGCAATGGCAGCACATTACTGGGATGGGAGCTCTGTTTTATAAAGGTTCTCAAATCTACCAGGAGTGTAATCAAGATATGTAAATTAGACTGCTTCTTATATCAAATGTATATTAATATATTTAATGCAAATTCTAAGCAGACATCCTGAAAATCAGGTCTTTTTGGGAACCACAAAGATTAGATACAACGGTTGGTTCTTCAAACCTGGGAGAAATACCTATAATTCCATGTGGCCATGCTGAGTTGATTCTTGGTTTACCTTATTGCATGTATGGAGGTGGAATTCTGATGGCTTTAAGAAAAGCAGGACTATTATCTCCGTGCATTTGATGGGAGAAACTCAGAACTGCCTCGTTTTTGGTTTTTTTTTCATGGAACTGTATGTGTGGTGGAGCAAATTTTGAAAAATTATTTTAACTTAGCTAGATTATTTACAGAAACTCTTGTAGCGTGGTTTCTCTAAGCTGGTTTGAGTGTCTGCAGTGATTCAAAAACTCCGTCTTAACTGTCCAGTGGGGGAACTGGTCACCTCGGTTTCTCTGTATGCACAAATACTCTTCAAACAGGTGTTCATCATTTCAGAGGACTTTGCTTTATTCATGATAGCAGTTGTATTGATCTGTTATAAGTCTATTTTACAGTCATTTAAAGCTTGATGCAGTAAATGGTGCATTGAAACCTTGCCTTGTTTTCCTGCATTTAGAGGTCAGACTTTCAATCAGTCTGAGAGAGGTCAGATCCTTGATTAAAAAGATTGACCCCCCCCCCTCCTTCAAACAATATCTAATGATACTGTGTCCATGTAGTCACTTGTGTCACCTTCCTGCCACCATTTAAGTACTCTGGAGTGGGGAGCTAACTTCTCCATTTTTTTTAAACGTATTGTTACTGGCTCCCCAGGTGTATTCTTCCCAACATGTAGCTTACTCCCTGGAGTTGTGGTGGAGTGACTTCCAGATGTGCTTTTTATCCTTCAACATCCAGGAAAGGAGCTCTCCAGTAGCTCCTCTCCCTCTCTTCCCCTTTCTTGAGAAGATCCTCTCATGGCAAGAAACTAACAACGTCCCGCAAGTAGGGCTGGCTTTTGGGGGTGTGGCCTGTGTGGCCGCACAGGTCACCGTGTATGAGGGGGCGCTGCCATGCTGGCAACCCCTCCCGTCATACCCTTCCACATGTAGGCAGAGGGAAAAAGAGGCAGACAATGCTGGGCAAAGAGTGTGTGGGGGGGGAGAGAAGGGTAGGAGAGAGAGAGGGGCATATATTGTACTGGAACCACTGCCACTACTGAGGAAAGGGGCACTGTGCCAGAACTGCCACCCCCAGAGGTGCCAGTTTCAGTTTTTGCATATGGCGCTGGTAGCCTAGAGCCGGCCCTGCCCACAAGGGTCTCCCTACACAACCTTCTGCGGGTGTACTGGGTTATATCATTCCCTTCTTTAGAGAATCTTAATCCATTTAGACAACTTTTATTAAATTTATTTTTACGAAAACCATATTTGCTTCAAATTCCCTGTTTAGAGTTTTCTTTTCCTTCAGTGTATGAGTAATAGAGCCTCTATCCTGTGTTGTTATGCTCTTAAGTTAATATTCCTAGTGTTATCCTATAATGTGCCAAGAACCTTGAAAGTGACTCCTTGCCTTGCGTCCCTCCTGGGGCAGGTTTGTCAGTAGGCGGAGTGGGCAAGAGCCTGTGGGCAGCTGCTCTGCTTGTGTGAGTCACTTGTTTTACATCGGCTGTGGGTACTGGATCTTTACAGTTCCTCTTCCTCCTCCTCCTTTTCTAAATCATAAGGGCCTTGTTGAAACCCAGCAGCATTTAGTAACTGTTTCGTTCTGACTGTACTCTGTGCTTCCGCCCAGCTAAATGTTGCATTGCGGGTGGGGAGGGAAGAGGGATAACCAACTGCCCACATGTCTAAGGGCGCCTGCGGGTGTAAATCTGCTGCTGCTCCTCATTTCATTCATGGAAGAGGGGACCTTTTTCTTAGCATTGTGGGAGAGTTGAAGGGTTAGAGCAATTATTTTGATTGTGTTTTGGTTTTGAAAGTGATTTTAAATGCTTTTCAGGAACTTTTAATTTCTTTGAGGTATTAGTGTCTTCCTAAAGAGTGTTTTTTTTTTTTTTTTTTTTATCGACACCACTTGTTTTTAAAGCGGCGAATCTTGGCTGAATTTTTACAGGGTATGCAAAATTTGAACTGCGGAGTGGTGCTGCACATTTACCTGAACTCCACATTCTTAATAAGGAACTTTTTTTTTTTCCCTACTTGTATATTGACTTTTTTCAAGACTTTGTGCATGAAAAATTAGTGTGTGTGAGTGCAACTAGTCTCTACTCACAAATTCTATGTTTATAAAGGTTGAAAATGCACATGTATATTCACTTTCAGGTGCACATAGGTGCATAAAAAAAAGGGGTTGACTGGGGCGTTCCGGGTGGGGCGACACTTGTGAGTGTAAATAGCTATTTTAAGACACCCACCTAGGTTTTCCAAATTACTCATGTAGTTTTACACCTGCTAATTATCTGGCATAAATGACTTTCAATGTGTTTATTGTATAGTATTGACTAGGTGGGAGGTCTGGGGTGAACTGGGAAGAGTACGGGCTGAAGAACCAGGAAGGTCTCAGTGACCTGGGTGGACTAACTTCTAAACTGGTTAATTTCATTTATGAATGCATGTTTTAAAGTTGTTAGACTTAAGCATGTAAATCAGAACTTATACAAGTCGTATGTTACTTTCATGTGAAAGTATATGCCTGCATGTTTTTAAAATCGGAAAACTGCATTGAAAGCATTGATATACGTGGTTTAAGTACCTTGCATAGAGTCGTGCATAAGCCTACATATGCACGTATGTTTTGGGGTGGAGATACATATATTTCTTGAAACATGCATCTGTTATACGCATGGCTTATAAAATACCTAAGTACATCTGCTCGCTGCCATACATATTTTTTGAAAGTTATCCTCTGTATGTATACTGTAGTTCTTGTTTTCATGTTCTGTCTGGCCCAGTAAAGTAGTCCAAGTTATTTGATTTTCTTTCTTTGAGTAAGTGAGTCAGAGAACGAGAGAGATTATTTATACATACATGAAAAATTATTTCAATTTTTTAAAATCTGAAGGTATTTTTTTATGTAGGTGAGCTAATTTATACAGACTTGGAGAGTTCTGATAAACGTTCAGTAGAGCTAAACTGCTGATTTCAATCATAAATTGTTACAAGCTTTACGTCTGCATTTTTGGGATGTATTTGCTGTAATGTTTTCATATTACACTTTAGTTTTTATAAATTTGTATATTTCTTTAATTTTCTTAATTTCTTCGTTTTCTGTGTGTAACCCCCTATCACTGTTTGTTTTATTGTGTCTTTCTGTAACTATATGATCTTGATAACTTTAGTCTTGAGTGTCAGAATGCACTGTTGCTATTCAGGATGTAATGGGCACACACACCTACCTTCCTTCCTGCATTCGTTGGAGGTAGATTACAAAGTTGAGGCAGGCTAGCAAATAATTTCGAACACTAAGCTTAGGCTCGTGAGCCCTATTATCATATTGCTGAAACGCTTATCCCACCTTCAAAATTTCTGTGGTTTCTTGATCAATTATGCTCTGAAGAAAATAGTAAAATATTAGTAGTGTGTTGGACTCCATTTTAAAACAATCTGCCCATCCAACAATATATTGGGAAAGTTACCTGCTTGTCAGGGACTAGCAGTGTTCTGAATGGACTCCTTCAGTCCTTTCCGGTTTTCAGGTGTTCTGTCATGAAGAAAAAGAACATCTTCAGGCCGATACACTAAGACTCGCGAGAGAGCGGGCGCTCCGTGTTGAGCACTCACTCTCCTGACGCGTGCCCAGCCACCTCTCCTAGGTGCGTGATTCTTTATTTAAATGAGGGGTCACGCTAACAAGGAGGCGCTGGGGACAATAAGCGCATCCCTAGCGCCTCCTTATTAACGTACAGGTGGCTGTCAGTGGGTTCTGACAACTGATGCTGAATTTTACCAGTGTCTTTCTGAACCCGCTGACAGCCATGGGTTAGGAAAACGGACGCCGGTAAAATTGAGCACCCGTTTTTCTAACCTGCTGACGGGCAGATTTTCTTTTTGTAAATTTTTGGTTCCTCAGACTTAATATCGCACGTCCAATCGCATGCTAAATGGTACTGTACCGGCCTCCTTATGTGCAGTCCATATCTGTCCATCTGTCTGTATTTCTCTGTGCATATTTGCATTGTCAACCACATGGAGATGCTGTGGCAGAAAGTAGCCATAGCCTTTAAAGCTAGTACTTGGCTAAACCTGGCCATCTGGTCCAGTAGAGCAGCCTCACTGGGGAGAGGGGGAAGGTGTGATGCTGAAGCAGGCAAGGAAAGACGCTTGCAGTATCTGACACCATTGGAAAGACAAACGCTCGAGTATCAGGGTGGGAGTCCATGTGGACACCAACTTGGACCTGTGCAAGATTGTAAATATAGTCCTGTGGCTCGGGGGGGATATGTGCAGGTTGAACCCCTCTGTGAGCTTTTACAGGTCAGAAGGCCTGAGAGAGACAGTACTAGGCTGAGCCTATCGAGAGAGGAGGGTCAGTGCTGACTTTCAGCATAAAGTACCCTCTGGAAAGAGCACTGTTGAATCCCTCTATACAACTCTGAGTTTTTTATTTTTTTTTATTTTATTTTTTATTTTATTCTGAGTTCCTTTACTACTGTTAAAGTTTTTTTTTTTTTTTTTTATAATTAAACTTGACGCGACCTGGTTCATGCGTTTAAAATTAGTTCTCGGACAGTCTCCTAACAGTTTGATGTAACCTATTCCATTCTATATTCCATGTACTGTTCTATGTAACAAGTTGTTCTACTGTATTATTGCTAAACCTCGGTATATAAAAGCTCTGAAATAAAATAAATAAATAAATCTCTTGGAAGTACAGCCTTTTCTATTTGTTAACATTAAGATTCAGTATTATGAGACTGATTTGTTCAGTATCTCACTGGTATTCACCCAGAACAACTGAATCTGCCAAATAGTATGGCTATCTCCAAACGAGGTTTGGATAAAATGTTTTTATTTCAGAATCTCTGCAGAGATTTGAGGGTTATTTGGCACGCTGGCTTATCTTCTTCTATTACTACTATACATTGTTATAGCGCTACCTGACATGCTGCGCTGTTGTATGATATCATTTAACATAGAGCGGTAACTACATTATGGAGAAATTAAGTACTTTTTTTTTATGTGAATTTGTGATGCTTTTGTATAAATGTTATTAAACGGGAATTTCTATCACATCTGCCATGAAAGTAGCATTAACTTTCCAGCCGTGTGTGTGTGTGTGTGTCTTTTAGCTGCAAGTGCACCCTGTATGCTACCTCTGCTTTGTGGTGTGTCACTGTTTTTAAGCAAGGAACTAGACATTGCACTCTGTTCTCATATTTCACAAACCATGATGTACTTTGTATCACTGACAGTTCCTGGTTTCATTAAGCTGTCTCTTTTTAGCATTTTGTTTTGACTTGAGTAGCTTTTTTTCTAGCTGAGCTTCAAAGGAACAGGTAACATCTTAGATTCTGTTCCAGTTTGGATAAGTGTTTCCCGGTGGTCACTGATTGGATTGGGGCTTCATTTATTCTGCACTTTTTTTGTTTTATTTTTTGAGGAGATCCGAATTATCATGATCTCTGGCCATGAAATAATAGACCTTGCTGTCATGCAAATTTCCAGATTATGGGCAGCATCAGGATTTATTTTGGCCCATCTGTTTTAAAACCACTTTATATAATGTGGAAGAGTCTCTGAGGACTTGAGTTTCTTTTGAGAAATATATTTCATAATGAAATATGTCTGGCGCTTAAGTGAATGTGTGTGAATGGTATGGGGTTTTAGGATTGGATTCCCATTGTAAAAAAAAAAAAAAAGAAAATCCTGGTGCTTTTTTAGTTTGTGTGTAAATATTTTTTAAATATATATTTTTTTCAGTAGTTTCCTCTTATTTGTGAGTAACAGGTATAAACTTAGATTGTAAGCCCTATGCTACATAAATGCAGTCGGTCATGAAAAGTGGAATATCAATCAGAAGTTAAATATCCTGTTTATAGTGCAGACTGGTAAGACTTGGTATTTTTAGGTACAGCAGGGCCAGTGAGGAAAGCAGCTTCCATTTATCTCTGTGTGTCAGACCTGTCACTTGCATCCTTTTAAGCCGGCATGGAGGCAAGAGAGCTTGGGCTGGTGCCAAAGCTCAGCAGACTCTGAAAAGACTGGATGTTGAATTAGATTTCCATGCCAATGTGAAAAGGGTCAAAAAAATATTTTTTTTTTTTTTTTTTTTTGGAGGAATCTCCTTTCCCTTAGGGCACAGTTAGCATGGTGAAGCTGCAAGTGAGACTTAAGAAACTTCCTTCTCTTCTTGGAGCCGTACATGTGAAATGGCTGGGGAAGAGGGGTGTGGGGTGGGTTGTGGGAAGCCACAGGGTTCCCCCCCTGAGGCCTAGATCAAGAAGGACCTGTGGTTGGGGAAAAGCAGCATCATGCTGCATCAGGGAGAGCAGAGCAGGATTACACAGTGCACTGCCCCTCTGAGCTGCTCTTTGCCTTTCTACAAATGATGAAGCTGGAGTGAGGGGGGGGGGGGGGGAGTGCTGCCACCGCCATCTCTCATGGAGCGAGAGGCAGCGTGAGAGCCGCGGCCACTGTCGCTTAGTGCAGGCTGCTTGGGATAACAGGCGAGAGAGTACGGCTGGTTCTTTCATTTAAAGCAGCAGCGTGGAGGAGTTGCGTCCGGCCTTTGCTACATCTGGAAGGCTTGAGGAGACATCCAGGGGTCTTGGGAAAGGAAAGCCCCCAGTGCTGTAATAAAATAAGAGACTACGTCCTGATGTGATTATAGCGATGCTACAGCCCAAAAGGACACAGATCATGCCGTCGCAGTTAAACATATAGAGAGATAAATGAAATTAAAGCAAGGGATCACATGGGAATTGGTTGGGAAGACCCCAAGCAAGCCTCATGCCAAAACAATAAACATAAGGCACAGCCATGGACTGTGCTAATGTCACTGCAGGATTTCTAGTTTAAATAAAGAAAATGGGGTAAAATGGGTGCCGGGGTGCATGCTAAAGAGGCATCTGTGTTTGGACCAGGAAACTTGTAGAACGTGCAATACGTAGGAAGCTCTATTCCAAGCAAGCTACAGTAGTCCAGTCCAGGTTTTACATACAAAGGATCCCCTAGACCACTCTGACACCGGTTAAAAGGACTTAACAGGTCACCATTGGGAGACAAGATCCCACTCCTTCTCCCTTTTCTTGGCCCAATCCTCTTCTTTCGCCCTTCCCTACAGCACCTTCCTATTCTCACCCCCTCTCTCCTCTCTAACCTCCCTTGTCCCTCTTTCCGCACCCGGTGTCTTCTTCACGCCAAGGCATCCCTTACCACTTTACTTAAGCAAGAAAGTTAAAATACACGGATCATGTGATTGTTGATTATTATTCGTCAAAGCTTTAAAGTGCCTTATGCTATATTAGCATTTGTACATATGTTTGCATATTTATATTCTTTTAGACACTAAGGTTCATGTTACGCCTTAGCAGCGATTGTTCGATTGTATTATATTATATGTTGTCAGACGCTATGTTTTTTATGTTACAATGTTATGCCTCTGCCGCGATTGTTCTGTTGTATTGTAAACCGATTATGATTTGTATATCATACAAGAATGTCGGCATATAAGAATCCAAAATAAATAAATAATACAACCGCTGGAAGTTTAAAAGGTCGCTGTAGAAACTTTGCCAGCCTTGTGAAGGAGGTGGGTAAACATTGTAGTAACTTTCCAGCATAAGGATATTGGGAGTGTGCTTAGACCAACTCTTGGGGATTTTAAAGGCATCGCAATTAAATGTAAAAGTAACAAAATTAATTGGAAACTGCAACCACCTGTAGCAAGTGGGTCAAATGGGTATGAAGAATACCAACATACTTAATAGGCACTACTTTAGTGATGACATCAGCAAGGCAAGGATACTGCTACAGTTGAGGAGAGTGATCTGCCCCAAGCAGAGGTGCGCTGTCAGAATGTCAGCAAAGTGTTAAGCACAAAAAAAAAACCTGTTAAATAAATAAATTAAAAAATTGGGGGGAACAGTTAAAAAAAAAACCAAAAAAAAAAAAACCAAAACCCAAAAAAACATTTTATGAATGAGTGTATGTGTGATCGGAAAATATTGAATTAGCTAATTCTCCAGCTGTGAAAAATAAAAGGTAAGGTTAACAATAGTTTTTAATTTGACACTGTATTTTGATCAGCTTTTAATAGTAGAAAATGGAGTGAGTGCAGAAAAATAGATTTTTAAAGGAAAGTCAGGTAAATGTATAAACACATATGACCTTTGAATTATAGGTCCAAATTGTATTCAGATTGGGCATAGCAGTGATACAAACTATAGACCCTTTTTAAGTAATTTAAAAGAGGAAGGTTGGACAGAAGTATCTAATAGAATCAGAGAGAAAGCGCAAAGCAGTTATAGCTACTGGTGTGACTTAGTGAGTGAAACCACTGGAAAACACAGACAGGGGAAAAAAATCGGATTATAATTATTTTTTAAATCCCACTAAAAGTAGAGGCCTGCTGAATAGTGCATTATTGGATCCCAGTTCCAGCTTTTAAGAATAAGGTGAGTATATGATATACACACATTAACCCACTCGGCACCATCACAGGACCCAACAACATCAACTACAACTGGGGCTCATTCACCTGCTCTTCTGACGTTCTTTGTGAAGTGGAGGAGCCGCCTAGTGGTTAGAGCAGCAGGCTACAAACAAGGGAAACCAGAATTTAAATCCCACTGCTGCTCTTTGTGACCTTGGGCAAGTATCTTTACCCTCTATTGCCTCAGGTACAAACTTAGATTATATGCTCTGTGGTGCTAGAGAAGTACCTACATATACTCTACTTTGTAGTGCCAAAAAGTAGAATATAAATAATAGCCAGTAAACAGATTTTCCGACATCAACTCAGTTGGATAGAAAGCCCAAGGGGCAGAAGTCTTTGTACTTCCTAAAGTCTTTGGGGCAATACCTGGTTACCATTGCCCTATCAAAAGCAATTATTGTGGGTTGAATTAAAATGTTGGCTAGATGTGCATATCTTCCTCACAGATGTGTAATGTAGACCAGAGCATCTGATTTGCCATTTTGTTTGGGTAAGGAATAGTAGATTGGGATCTATTTAATCTTTGGGAACTTGCCAGGTACTTGTGACTTGAATTGGCTACTGTTAGACACAGGATGCTGGGCTTGATGGATCCTTGGTCTGACCCAGTATGGCAGTTTATGTTCTTATGCCATTACCTGCTAGCAGTGTCCCTCTGCTGTGACATAGGACAAACAGGGCAATCCCTAAGAAAAATAATAAATGGACATAAGTCTGACATTTAGAAATGGCAACCTCCAGAAACCAACTGAACATATCAACCTTCCAGGACATTCTCTGACCTTAAGGTTGCCATACTCTTACATAAGACCTTCAGAGGAGCACTGCAGAGTGAAACTGCTGAATTGGAACGCATAAAAAAAAAAATTAACACTGTCACCCTAGGTCTGAACAGATAATGGCTTTGTGACTCGCTACAACTTTCACACTTACCTCAGTTGTTAATAGGCCATTTAATGCTATTAACACTACCTCTACACCATGTCCTGCCTATTCCAATGCTTTCTCTTTTTTTCTGGATATATTTTACCCATCTCCCGTACATCACTTCATCCATCTGAAAAAGTGGACACTGTCCTTGAAAGCTCATGCTTTAATAAATTACTTAATCTATAATGTGCCACCCAACTCCTGTCATTGTTTTGCTACACCAGACAAATATGGCTATATCCCCTGAAGATGTTTCACTGTTCAATAGAGTACGCAACACCAAAATGAAGCAGAAAGAAAGTCATTCAGATAACACCTGCAGAAGAAAGTTTATGCATTTAATCACATTGTATCATGAATATATAAATTGTTCTCGCAATTATCGAGTCAGCATAGGGAGAAATGATTATCCTTTGTACTGCTTTGTACTATAAAAACAAAACGGTCAGAATGCACACCAGGGAACATAGTAGATACCTGACGATTATTATGGGACCAGAGTAATCTGCATCTTTATTTAACTAAAGCATAGCGAAGTAAGTTCCTGAAAAGAAGACGGATGACGGAACAACACAGGACAACTGAGATGACATACACTAGTAGTGAGAAATGTCGCATTCAAGCAACGTAGACTGAAAAATAAATGTGTTCATCCATCATAAAGAAAACAGCAAGTCTAGCTAACAGAGAGAGAGAACATTCAAACACAAAGGGAAAAAACCCACAAGAACAACTAAAAAACCCCCCCAATGCTGCCAGTCGGGGTAGGGGAAGAAGCAGAGGCCCTGTGAGAGGTGGAGGTACTGTCCCTGGAAGAGATTGAGGCTTTCCAACCGGTCCATTGACAAGGAGGCAGCATGGGCTGTGTGCTACCATTGCTGCAGGGTCCTGAGTGCCCATGGGTGGCATCTGGAGGGGAGACTGATGGGAGCTGCTATTGTCTGCATCGAGTGGGGTGGCAGTGTTTGCACCAGAGCTCCTAGCACAGATAAATCAGAATATTCACAGTGCACTGAATCGGAGGTTATTGAATCCCTGGGGATTATCATTTATAAGGCGCTGGACTACACTTTGAAGGAGATTGAGGAACAAGAACTAAACCCCCCTTGGAATGGCTATTCTGAGCTCTGTAGGAAAGATGTGGGCAATGCTGAAGTCTGTAAGCTGACATATATTCCAGCAAGTCCATCTGTTATAAAAAGGGCAACATAAGCCCCGATGCAGAAATCTGAAACATGATACTATGTTGGGCGTTTTCAACTTCTAAAAGAAAATACTAGTTAATTTGCAATCAAAAAAATTATTGGAAAATGTATTGATATAACAGCACGGACATTTATGGACCGATTAGTTATGTTTAAAGGAACCTTAAGCAAAAATCCTATACATAGCTATTATGAAGTTTCTCACTAATACTGCACATGTAATATGTGTTGCATTGAAAACTCTTTTAATATAGTATTTTGCTTTGGGCATTTGATAGAATTGACTATTTTTGGAATAATTTACAATTGAAGTTGAATATATGACATTTTTGGTCTCCATCTTGCTGAAATTATTAAACTATTTTTTCAGAAATGTGAAACACCAGCATGGAGATGCAGAGAGATTTATGCTAATTTTCAGAAAAGCTGTATTCTCAGCAGAATTCATTTTTTGCCATTGTCTACCACTTGGGCTTGGATACTTTTGTAAGATGCCCTGGATAAGAGTGTCAGATACCGAAATAAGTAGCAAATGGGATTTAGGGTAAGAGGTGTCATTGGCTTGATAAGTGTGGTGGTGTTACTATGCCACTAGAGTAAATAGTTCTATTTCAGATAGGAGGTGGTGCTTTTGTAGTTTGTAATTGTCAGATTGGTTTATGATTTGGGGGGGGGGGGGGGAATCTCTTATCTTGTGAGTTGTGTTGATGGAAACCATTATGTGGAAAGTGAATGGCTGAGTTGTATTGAGATTCAGGAATACAGGTTATGCTTTTTCTCTCTTCTTGCTAGACAAAGACTGGGGTCACAGCTGTTCTACTTGCTTCACCTTTTTAGCTGAGAGGATTGGAGTTAAAACTACCTTTTGTATCTGAAAGTGGTAAAACATGGCTTTCTTTTATGATGGGAATTTCTGGTAATGAGATATTAATGAATGATTGCAAGGTGTGTGAATACTCCTTGGAGTTGGAGAGTTGCTGTAAAATGTCAAACATTTTCAGGTATTTACTGGCCATTACTTACACCCCCTTTTGGTTCTGAACCACTAACACGGTGCCATTTACTGCAGTTCTTTACATTTGTTGCTTTAGAGCCCTGCATTTCTTTTTCTTTTGCTGTTTATCCCTGCCCTGCTGTTTCCAGGATTGCAGAACTACATGGGATTCTTTCTTCCAGCTGAATAGGTTTGATTAGTGGCAAAAGGAGTGACTGCTCTGTTGTGTGAACTTGTGTGATCTCTTCTTTTCTGACTTGTTCCTGATGATCAGCTAAATGAGCCTAATCTTTATGAATGGGGCTTGGGGAGAAGGGGGAGGGAAGTGTTTGTGGCAGTGACTCCTTGCACAGGACAGAAGTTTTCAACTCCTGCTCTACATATTTTTTTTTGTTTTATATACCACCACTTATATATATAACCTTGCAAACATCTTCACACCTCTCTACATTTTTCACATTCAACTATCTAAAAAAACTATAAATTAAAATGTAAAGTAGTTTTTCTCAAATCTACACTTTCATCGTGAAAGAATAATTATAGAAATCTTCCAAAAGAAATCAAGACTAGAAAACCAAAAAGTCTTGATTAGGTACATAAATCCCTTGGTTCAATACTAGGTAAAAGCCTCCACCTTTTTTTTTTTTTTTTTTTTTTAAAGCAATAACAGCCAGGATAAGGGTCTAATAACTTTGCACAGCAGTATGGTGCAGTTTTTGCCCTTTCTTCCTAGCAGAATAGCTCAAGATCTTTCACGTTTGCAGGGTTGTTTGTGGGCTGCAGTCTTCAAGCTTTGCCACAGATTTTCTGTTTGTATTCAGGTCTGGGCTTTGACTGGGCTTCTCAAGGGCATTCGCTATCATCTTGCAGACTCACTTCATTTTTGCTTTCTACTTGTTTGTCCTACTTGAAAGGTGAATCTTCACATTCCCAGGTCTGTGGCAGCCTGGAACAGGGTTTCCTCTGGGACCTCTCCCTGTACTTTGCACTGTTCCTCTTTCTTTCAGTCATCACAAGCCTCCTTGTCCCAGCTGTTGCACTGCATCCTCACTACATAACGCTGCCGCCACCACCAAACTCTACTGCAAGGATGGTATTAGCGAGGTGATGTGCTGTTTGTTTTTTTATACTGCACTTTGCTTGGCATTGAAAGAATGGAGGGGGTAGCCTAATGATTAGAGCAAAGGGGTCTACGAACCAGGGAAACCAGTGTTGAAATCCCACTGCTGCTCCTTATGACTTTGGGCAAGTTGCTTTACCCCCTCCGTTGCCTCAGGTACAAACTTCGAGGTGAATTTTAAAAGCCCGAAGCGCGCATTATTTAGGTTCACCCTCGCCCAGCAGATTTTAACAGCCGCCCAAATATGTGCATAAATGCTGCTGCTCACGCTTACTGGAACTTCTCAAAGCGTGACATGGTCTGGGCGTTAACTTGGGCGTTTTGGAACTTTAAAGAGAAATTTGCTCTCAAATACTTACGCGATCCAGCACGTGCGGAGGTCTCCTGCTGCGTAACTTTACTTCTGCTATGGATGGCGTGTAAGTAAAACAAAACAAAAAACAACCCATTTCAGAGGGGTTTAAAGGGTCTGAGGTAACTGGGGTGTGTACAGGTTATTGAAACCAGGGGGGCTTGGAGGACCCATCTGTTAACTGGGCGAACTGGGAATGAACTGGTAAAACTGGCAAATGCGTCTGCAAGCGTCCCTTTTAAATATCCTTCCACTTAAGTGGTAGAAGTGGCTTTTGCGTGCACAGGCACACATCCACTTAAAATTGGGCGCACTTTTGTGCACGGCCAGGCTGTTTTGTAACGTGTAAGCATATATGCACGAATGTTATAAAATAGCCATGGGCCAGCAAATGTGCGCCTGCTCACTGGTTTGAAAGTTACTGTCTAACAGGTTGATCCAGTAAGGGCAGGTAGGAAGAGCTGCGTTAGTGCCGGGCGCACCCGCGGTTGCCGCACGCACAGTCCGGCTCACCTACCGCTCGATCCTGTACTCTAATCTCATGCAAATGTAAGCAGCGTCCAAGAAGCGTTAGGCGAAGTGTTAGGCCCGCGCAACCCATTTTACTGTATAGGCGCTTAATACAGCGCCTATACAGTATCCTGGGTGCGCTGGTACCTGTCATTGAAATGACAGGCACCAGGAAGTGGATCCCAACTTTAACCCTAAAACCTAAAATCCCCTCCTCCCGAAGCGGCTCGACATGTGCCAACTTACCTTTTGTTGCTTTTCAGCCCTTTCAGCCTTCTCTGCCGTCCTCCGGAGGGGGGGCAGCCGGCGGCGAAATTGGCTTGCAGCGGTGTGTCCCCCCCCCCCCGGTCTCGGTTCTCCTGGCTCTCTGACAGCGGGCTGCCTCCAGCGCTCACGTCACCAGCGGCCAAGAAATTAAAAGAAGAGCGCGGGTGCAACCAAGGGGAAAAAAAAAAAGACGTCACGCCCGCCCATCCCTGCGCTTTCATTGGCTTGAGCGCCCACAGGGACGTGCGGGCGTGACGTCACGGCCGTCCCTGCGCTTTCATTGGCTTGAGCGCCCAAATTGACGGCGCCGTCAATTTGGGCGCTCAAACCAATGAAAGCGCAGGGATGGGCGGGCGTGACGTCTTTTTTTTTTTCCCCTTGGTTGCACCCGCGCTCTTCTTTTAATTTCTTGGCCGCTGGTGACGTGAGCGTTGGAGGCAGCCCGCTGTCAGAGAGCCAGGAGAACTGGGACCGGGGGGGGACATCGCTGCAAGCCGCTTTCGCCGCCGGCTGCCTCCCCCTCCGTGACGTCACGCCCGCCCGTCCCTGTGCTTTCATTGGCATGAGCGCCCGTCAATTTGGGCGCTCATGCCAATGAAAGCACAGGGAGACCGGGACCTGCGCGGGGCCCCCCCCCCCCCCCCGCTGAAAGCCGCTTTCGCTGCCAGCTGCCCCCTCCGGAGCACGGCAGAGAAGGTTGAAGGGGCTGAAAACAACAAAATAAGTTGATAACATGTCGAGTTGCTTTGGGAGGAGGGGATTTTATGTTTTTAGGTTTCTTTTTGGGGGAAAGTTTGCTGTCTACCCTTACCCCTGCCTCTAACGCAGGGGTAAGGGTAGGCGGTAAATGAGCAGGTTAAACGCGCGGCAAAACGGCAGGGTAATAGCGATACTGTATGGGAGGGAATAGCGATACTGTATGGGAGGGAATAGCTAATTCGATGGTTTACATCTAATATACATGCCGCGTGCGGAAGGGGTTACCCGGGGATTTAAAGAGGTGGTAAGGATGGATTAAAGGGGATAGTGTATCGCAGGTTGGACTAACGCGGCCGAAAAGTGAGTAGAAAGCCAGTTAGGAGCAGGGTAACCGCGGCCGCACTTTACTGTATTGAGCTGTAAGATTGTAAACCTTCTGGGGATAGGGAAATACCTGAATGTAATCCGCTTTGAAGTGCCGAAAAGCCAGCTAATGCCGTTGAGACCAGAAAGTTCCACTTTAATCTCATCAGTCCACAAAACCACCTCCTGCTTGTTACTCCTGGGGGGAATTCTGCACCCAAAAACTGAAAATTCTGCATATTTTATATTGGTCAAAATTCAATATACATTTATTTATTTTATTTAAAAACTTTTTTATTTATTTATTTTTAATTTTTATATACCGAAGTTCTTGTTGGAATTACAAATCACTCTGGTTTACATAAAACGATGAACTGCCCAACAGCGGATGGGGGCTTTACATAGAACTGTAGAACATAAGGAACAATAAAACCGGATGTCAATTTAACATAGTAATAATAAATATAATAATAAATATAATAATATAATAAATATAATATAATATATAATATAAAATATATATATATATATATATATATATATATATATATATATATATATTTTTATATATATATATAAATATAATATAATATATAAATATAATAATATAATAAATATAATAGGGGAGAAGAAAAACTGATACTTCACGCAATCCAGCATAGCTCTCTGCTTCAACGGCAGGGGAGAAGAAAAAAGGATTCGCACTCACAAAGCGGGGAGTAGCTGGCTTGTTACGGCGGTTACTACCCCAAACCAATAAGCCTGATACTTCACTTTCAATGCATATCCTGCTTCAACCGCAGGGGAGAAGAAAAACTGATACTTCACGCATATCCAGCATAGCTCTCTGCTTCAACGGCAGGGGAGAAGAAAAACTGATACTACACGCATATCCAGCATAGCTCCCTGCTTCAACGGCAGGGGAGAAGAAAAACAACCAATAAGGGCTGAATAACACAGTCTGGGTAAAACAAACATGGGTGTAGCTTGCTTATTGCGGCGGTTACTACCCCTACTACCCCTAACTAATCAAGCTTGATATTTCACTTGGTTGCAGCTCCATCACTGCTCTCTACATTCATGGTGGGGGTGGAAGAGAAATAGAACCAAAGAGCTAAGAGAAACAGATAAGTATGAGAAAAAAATGTGAAGCTTGCTGGGCAGACTGGATGGGCCGTTTGGTCTTCTTCTGCCGTCATTTCTATGTTTCTATATGTTTCTATGTTTCTATAATATAATATGTACATACAATTTAACTATTTAACGTAGTAGAGATGACCTGTCAAATCTACCATATAGATACAATAAGAGTAATATAGTGAACTTATGGAAGTAATATAGTGAACTTATACCGGCATTCGTAGGACACATCATGTCGGTTTACAAGTAACTGAGAAAGGAAAGGAAATTACAATGAACAGGGGAGGGGTTAACTGGATGATATATCAAACATCAGTGTTTGACTAATTTAAAATATAATACAGAGAAGTTATTATTCAAAGATGCAGAGTTTTAGTATATATTTTTGGCAGTATTTCCCTAGAAGTACACTGTAAGAGTGTCTCACCCTCTCTCCCTAGTCCCCTGACCAGACCCCTTTCATTTTGCCCCCTCTAGGCTCAACCCCTTCTACGCTATCTCCACTGCCAGAGTTTGAGCCCCTTACACAGGCCACCACTGTCCCTTTCTTATACAAACACCCCCTCACTCGGGTGCCCTATCTCTCTCTCTTGCACACACAGGTTCCCTCTCTGACACATCCCCTCTTATCTGTCACACACCCCTGCACGCAGGCTCCCTTTTTCTCTCACACAGTCTCTCACCCCTTCACATAGGCTTCTTCTCACACACACACACCAGCTCCTAATGTAATCTTTCATACATATACACAGCACCTCACAATCTCTTTTCACATTTACACTCTTCCCCCCCCCCCCCCCCCCCGTCCCATCTTTGCTGCAAGTGGGATGGGCTCCACGTGTGGCACGCTGGGCTTTTCTAATCCTTGTGGTGAGCTCTGTAAAGGCAATTTTTTTGCACTGGAGCTAATTTGAGTTTGGTCTGACAACGTGAAGTGTGAAGACCATATATATGCAACCAGGACTTTCTTTTTAATCTTATCTTTGGAATATTTCTACAGTTTGTGTTCATGAACGAGCATGTTATGTAGATCAGGGAAACAAACTCCTACTTTAATGTGTTCTAATTTTGTATTTTTTAGACAATGTGAAAAATGCACAACAGTGGCAAGGCACTGTAATTGCAAAATAACACAGGAACTGGGGAGATCAATTTGGGTTGGGCTAGGTAGGGGAACATCTTAAGTTTCGGATTATAGTCATGTTCAGGGTCAAATAACTAATGGGAAAAGATCATGGTTTTCATATACCCTTGTAGTAAAGCTTGCTTGCAGAATTTCCTTATTAAATGTAATTTTCAGAAGCAGTTATAAACTAGCCTTGTTTTCCCTTTCACTAATAACAAGTATTAAGACAGAGTACTCAGTTATGGTAAGTAGAATAGATCAGAATGGGAACTGGCACTATTGTGATCCTGCACAGAGGCTAGAACTCAATAATATTGAAATCAGATCAGTCAGGATGACCCTCTGTGCCCTCTCCTGTTCCTGACAGTGTTAAACAGTAAACATTTCTGTTAACTTGCATCCTTCCAAGTTATTTCCTCTTGAATATTTTTGTTTCTAGAATGCATGTGTCAAGCTGTAAACATTAAAAATTCAGGCTTAAAACAGGTTCCGGATGTTTTGGAATACGAGGGTGACGTGGTTGTGAAAGATAGGAAAGCACTTTGCTCAAAATAATCTTTTTTGGTCCTTCCTCTTCCAGAGGTGTTGTGCTCAGGCTGTCTGATTATACGGCGTTGCATTTGATGTGGTATTTGACGTGCTATAATTTGATCTGTTGAAAAAGCATGCTTTATAATCTTTATATAAAGTTTTTGTGAACCAAACTCTAGTGACCTTAAACATGGTATATGCATTTTATATACTAATAATATCACAAAAAATTCTATCTGGTGTGTGTTTGCCATGCTAATGAAAGACCTTATTGCAATTTATTTTTGTAAGAGAAGTTATCTGAAAGCTGTTTCTCAAATCAGCAATTAGAGCAGCCTGTTTACTTTCTTCTTTATCTTGTCTCCTTGCAGATACCTCTTAGAACAAGATTTCCCAGGCATGAGAATAGGCCCGGAGCCCACCACAGATTCTTTTATTGCGGTGATGTATGGGGAGAAAGAAGGGTCCATTCCGGGAAACGCTCTGGTAGTGGACCCCAAGAAACCATTCCGCAAACTCAACTCTTTTGGAAACGCTTTCCTCAACAGGTACGTTTTCACTGAAATTGTTCATACCGCAGCATTTTCTCGTGTTCTCTTCCTCTAAAGCAATATGGAAAATAGTCTCCCAAATCACTCTGAGGGTTTATAGCCTTCTGTGCACAGTGTAACATTTTATAGGGCTGATTATATTAATAAAAAAAAAAAAGGCTGAGCTCATAAATTTAGGCTTTATATTAGGTGCCTAACCCCATCATTCATCAAAAAGTGTTAATGCATTGAGAATGCCTGTGATAAGGAAAAGGGGTGTGTTTATGGAAATTTTTGAGTTATCGTAACCTTTCTGCTTCGTATCTGTATTATTGCATGGCGCCATACAATAATCCTTACTTTTCGCATCCTGAGAGAGAGAGACTGACTGAATATCTACAAGGCCCTCATAGTAGTTAAGTATTTATATTTCTATAGGATGGCCTCCTAATACCTCGAGGTGAGGAGCCAGTGGTGGTTTAGGGGCCAGTTTTGCGCGTAGAGTGAGACATACGAGCAGCACAGTATACCTTGGTGAAGATTTGACATCATTTGGGATGAGGAAAGTCCCAAAAACATGAAATTTCTATGTTCTCTCACTCTAGCTTGATGGAGTTTCTAACAGGATACCATAAGGATTATTGCACGGCGCCGTGCGATAATACCAATACGAAGCAGTAAGTTACGATAACTCAGAAATTTCTATAAACACGCCCCTTTTCCTTATCACGGGCATTCTCAATGCATTATTAACACTTTTTGATGAATGATGGGGTTAAGCACCTAATATAAATCCTAAATTTAGGAGCTCAGCCTCCCCAGAGGCTCTTTCTCTCCCTCTCCCCTCTCCCGCGTTATCGTGTATTTTAACGCCTTAACGTGTTTTGATGAATGATGCAGTAAGTTAGGCTCCTAAGTTTTTAGCTGAAAATTCACATAAATTTAGGAGACTAAACGTTAGGCCCCTAAATTTTAAGCTTGCTATTTATTTGCCTAGAATTAGGCTCCTAAATTAGGTGCTTAGTTCTGTAAATCTATGCTAAGCTCCTAACTTTGTTTCTTCACACTAACTCTGCCCCCATAGCTTCCCACTTTCTAGGTTCATAAATTTAGAAACCTAATGAAACTAGGAGCTTAAATTTAGGCACTCAGTCTTAGTACATTTTCAAAAGGACCAATTTAGGAGCCTAACTTCAAAGATTAGGAGCCTACTCTTTGGAAACTGACTAACCTTTACGAAATCTAGTGTTCCCTGTAATATGGGGGATGACATATATGTCCAGAATTCTCTGATCAGTGTCTAGAAGCCAGGAGCACTATACCACCAGAAGATATCTCTGTACTCTTTCAGAGTCTGAAAGTTTAGCCTTCTGTCTTTTTTTCACTTTTGATTTTTGGACCAGGCAGTTTCTTCCTGTTCCTTTGGGCTTACAGATCAATTGGAACTGGGACTGGGATTGGCTACCATGGGTTTATCATTTCTATCTCACCTAACTCATTTGTATCTCACCTAACTCAGGAGTTATAGTCCTTGGTTGGGAGGCCACTCACCAGGGCTTCTTCCAGAACCTTGCAACCATGGACTCTTTAAGTCCATCCACTAGGCATTACTGTTGCATGATGACTGTGACTCGCTGCCTCTGCAGAAGACTAGACCTGGGAATTTTCTTTTTTTTTTTAACCATCTCTATATATTTATAATCCGCCTTTCCAAACAAGCAATCAAGGCTATGTACAACACTTAAAAAAAAAAAAAATGCCAATTAATAATAAACAGTTTTAAGTGAATAGTTAACAATAATAAATATTTAATAAATATAACAATCAATGAATAGTATGACTTTACAACAGCATCAAAGGTTCCTATTCAGGTACACCAATCTCTATTGAATACTACAATCAATGCAAAGGTACAAATCCAGAAATATTGTAATAGTATACCAGATGAGGCATGTCCCTGTTAAAATGCAGAACAAATGCACTAAAATTTGTTTCTCAAGAAGCTCTTGAAAGGCTAGGTGGAAGCTGGATTAAAAAGTCATACTTTCAAGATCGTTTGGCACATCAGTTCTCTTCCCCTCTCATTGATTTCGGTAGGTCATTCCATATGCTTGGGGCTATAGGTAAATTTAGAGCGTACTTTCAGATACCTTTCTGCATGTAACAGTGCTTTGCCTGTTGAAAGGGCATGTTATAAAACTGCCTGACACATCTGTATACATGTCAGTTTACCTGGGCTGAGTGGAGTTGGGGAGCACTTGGCACTTATGCACCCACTTTACGTTTTGAGAAAACTTACATGCATTTTTTTTAAAAATTCCATGCACACAATAACAAACGTAATTGTGTGCAAGTAAATTGGGGGGGTGGGGCTGTGTGACATTTTTCAAAGCAAGTTTACGTATGTAAATTTGTTTTAAAAATTGGTGTAACTTACGCATGTATTTGCCAGAAAAATTATGAATGTTGTTCCAAAATTACCCCCTTAATGTACCTTGTACTTTAGGTTTATTCTTTTTAGTGGAAAGCAAGCAAAAACTTAGATCTTCAGAGGCAAAAATGACAAAAGGCGAGTGGCACCTTATAGATTAACCAGTTTAGGTAATTCAGTCCCCAGTTAAAATGGGCAAAATCATTGAGATTTCCCTTTGGATCTGATTTTAATTTCCTGCAGTGATATTGGTGTGTTTGAAAGCCCCTTCTACTTAGCTTGTCCTACCATTATGAATGTAAGGAGCTAGGTGGCAGCTGTCTTATTGATACATAAATACAGCTCCGGGAGCTGAAAGTGAACTTGGGGAATGAGTTCAATGTGAACTGCGAATATAACTAAATGTGCCTTTTTGTAAACCGTTATGATGGTAAATAACTTAATGACGGTATAGAAATATTTTATTTAATGTTTTTCTTAACCGACATACATCAGAGATTTCAAGCCGGTTTACATGTAACGGGGAAAACGAAACAGGAAAAGAGCAGTTATAAAAAACAGGGTAAAGAAGAACTGGGAGGTGCATAAAAGGAATGCACGGTAGAAGAGTGCAAAAGGCATGTAAGAAAACAAAACTAGAGAACTTATATATACACAATATGTATCCCAAACTTGAATCGGGTTGTGAAAGAACAGGTAGCCAGGGGCCAGTACAATGTCTAGAGCAATTATATGCACAATATGTTTCCTAAGTTTAGACTGGAGAGAAGCATTGGCAGGTTAAAGTATGCCGGGGTTAAGTCTTGAGTTTTATTTTGAATTTTTGCGTACTCGGCTCTAGTCTGAGTTCGGGTGGCATAGTGTTCCAAGCATAGGGGCCGGCGATGGAAATGGCACGCTCTTTTGTAGATTTGAGGTGTATATGTTTTGGGGCGGGAGTATGGAGGGTACCTTTTGTAAGAGGATCTGGTGGGTCTGTTAGAGGTGTGTGCATTTATATCCACCAAAAGTGTTTGCAAATATACAGAAGAAAATATAGGAAGACTGAAATTAGAGGAGACCAAGAAAATAATAGGATGCTACAGTATATAGCTAAGAAGCATGCAAGTTTCTACTGTGAAGGCTAGATAATATTGCTAGTTTAAATGGTGGGAAATGGCTAATGAAGACCATCCCTTCCAGTTCTAGTAGTTGTGGCTTAGTTTTTTTTTAGTATATTTACTTAGTTATCCTGTTTGTTCCTAGTTTCACCCCATGCTCCTTTGTTACCTGGGATTGAATTTTAATGGATGCCTCCTTTGTACTTATATTCTAGTGTATGACTTGTAGAATATGCTCGGGAATTGATTAAATCCCAGAGATGAGAAACTTAGGAGACCTAAGCTTGAATTCCATCCCAGCCATTCTGTGGCTTGAGCAGGTGATAGTTTACAGCAATAGTGCTAGCTAGAGTCCTGAGAGCATTGTCTATATTCTGTTGCTGCTTGTTTGGATCTAAAGTTTTTATATTAGAAACACCAGCGAGAGAGGACTTGCTTTATTGTATTTGTACACATTTTTTGTTTAATAAAGTATGCACTGTTTGTTTAAGAAATCTCAAGTCCACTCTTTTTTAAATTCATGGTATATTTATTGGGTATATGTTTGTTTACCCACGGATACATCTTATTATAAAGCGCCTGATTTAAAGCTCTGTAAATGCTGACAAAATACAGTGTTTCATACTATGGGGAAAAAAAAATCTTGATACAAAAATGGTAGTAAGTTTCATGGTTTTTAGAAGGGAGAGGTTTTTATTTATTTATTTTTTTTTAATTCTTTATTTATGACTTTTCTAATACAATTTGTATCATAAAGTGAACAGGAAACATGTTGTATACTTTAGGAGAAAACAATATTAAGTAAAGCTTTCTAATACAATAGAATATTTTACCTAAGTAGCAACCAATTCTCAAATAATAAACCAGTGAGAGACAAACTTTAAAGGAGATTATAGGAAATTAATATTAGTTCAAGGCATTTACCTGAAATTAAAGAGCAGAATAATTACTTTATTCCCCTGAAAATACGGTATGCTCTGGGGAGCTATGAGTATCTATATAGAGCTTTAGTTGCTCTGGGGAAAAAAATATAAACGTATCTGCATCCTTTTTAATAACGCATTTACACGGATATCTAAGGACAAAAGTTGAACCGAGAGAAATCACATTTTGTCTCATGCTCAGAAAGCCTTTTCGTCTTTCCTGAGTTATTTTGGAAACATCAGGGAACATACGAACCTTACTACCATGGAACAGCGTGTTTAAATTTTTGAAATACACTACCATAAGCCTACTAACATCTTGTTCAACTATTAGTGATACATGCAATGTGGAATAATCAATTATCTCAATGGCCGAAGATTCTAAAAAGTTTGTCAAATTTTGAAAATCCATAGAAGGAACTGCCTGTTCGTTTGAACGATTCTGACCCAAAAGGAAATAAGCTTTATTTATCAATGGAAATTGCGATTCAGGCAGTAGAAGAACTTCGGCAAAATATCTTTTTAGTGTTGTAATAGGCATCTCTCCCATTATTCTAGGAAACTTGATTAGTCTTAGATTCAAACGGCGGTTCCAGTTTTCCAATAATTCAAGTCTTCTAGAAAGAGCAGCTCTGTCTTGTAAAGTAGCCAAATTAAAATCTTTAAGGTGATTTATTTCAGATTCGACCTTCACAACTGATGTTTGGAGTTGGGAAAAAGTATCGTTCTGAGCTTGAATTTTATTATTGACTTGGGAGGCAAAGGAATCTAATTTTTGGTTGCAATCTCGAACAGCAAGCGTTAGCCCCGCAGAGAGTTCCCATAGAGATTCAAGGGTGACGACCGCAGGCCTTACCAGAGGTTCAGGTTGTTCACCCGATGTCGAGGGGGTCACTTCAGTGGAGTCTGGTGGAATTACGGGTTCAGCGAGGTTCGGTAACCCTTCCCGCGGTGAATCCTCTCCACTGCCTTCTTCCTCTAAGCCACCCGTCACTTCTCCCAGCAACCCCGTCGCTGTGACCTCATCGGTCCGCGCTGGTTGCTGTGCTTCCGGGGTCGAGGCTCCTCTGGCTGCCGGCGGGCGTACTTCGGGGGGGCTGAGGGAAACCTCCGTCCCTGGTGAGAGCGCCTCTCCTCCCGGCGCTTTCGCAATGGGATTCACCCCCTCGAGATGTGCTGCTCCCTGGGCAAGGAACGATGTTATTAAGGCCTGCTCCGATAGCTGGGTAGGTATAGAGGGGAACACCCTCACCCTGCCTTTTCTCTTCGGCGGCATTTGTTTAATTTTCAAGTAAAGCTGGAGCGGCTCTTTTCCGTGCACCCTTCAGGACGCCCGATGTTTTTATTTTTGTGCAGCCTTCCTAAACTATCTTTTGGAACAAACAATTGTCCATAATTTTGGAATTTATCCATGTGAAACTGCAGACTTTCAGTTGTGAGCTGCTTTCCTTGTTTCACTTACTACTTTTCCTTTCTTCCTCTCTCTTTTTTCTCAGGCCTTAGTGCCTGTTATGTAATCTCCTCTGATGTCATCATATTTGACTGTGACTTGCTCATCCTGTTTCCCATTGTCTGGTGACTAACGGGGGTTATCTGGAATGTAGCTCTGTCTTAGGCTGAAGCATAGATCCTTGTCTTTTAGTGGCTGGCAGTGTAATCGGTGGTTAGAGTACAGAGGTATGAAATTTACAGACCCAGGTTTGAATCCCATCACAGCTACTTAGTCACCTTTTGGCCTTGAATTTGCACAACCCCAGTTTGCCTTCATGCTTCTTTACTTGTCCTTTTTTTTTTTTTTTTTATTAGCTTTGTAGCTTGTGAAATAGTTTCACCGTCTTAACCACAAATGTGAAAGAAGTGCTGTAGAAATCTGAATATCTTTCGTTCCTGGTTTGTTTTGTAAAAACAGGATCTCCTGTTTCTTATAAAAATAAGCAGTAAACATTGAATCAAAATGCAATGTTAGACAAAGACCGAGAGAGATAACAGATACACATTTGAGAA
The DNA here is from genome assembly GCF_901001135.1 of Rhinatrema bivittatum. Classification (NCBI taxonomy): domain Eukaryota; kingdom Metazoa; phylum Chordata; class Amphibia; order Gymnophiona; family Rhinatrematidae; genus Rhinatrema; species Rhinatrema bivittatum. The sequence goes on from NC_042618.1 coordinate 107,591,091, forward strand.
ATTGAGCAATAATTTCACCCAGGTGGTGTTTCTGGTAATTATAATCAGTTTGTCTATATTTTGAATAAATTGTGCCCTTCTGATCTATTTACTGTTAAGTGAGTGATCAAAAATATTTAATAGCCTGCCACACCAGAGCTATGCTTAAAGTCAAGTAAGTTAAAGAGACAAAATCCACTTTCTTTTCGAATGTAACTGGGAAAACATACCATGTATTCTAGATCTCTACAAGTAATAGTAAATGATGACTGGTAAAAGTCCAAAAGGCCCATCTTATCTTCCCAGCAATGATTTAATGTGTATTTACCCAATTTAGATCAAATTCCCACATGATCCCAATCCCATTGTAGCCACTTTAGAGTTGCAACTGCTGCTCTGTGCAGGTTTCCCCATACTATCCAGGAAGCATAATACAGCCATTTCTCTGTTGCCCTGGGCTGCAATCATCACTTGGTGAAGGTAGCACAGTTCCCTCATTACCTTTCTCTTGTCACCAGGGATCCTCTTTGTTTATCCTATGCTTTTTTTAAAGTCTGCCACTATTCTTGTCATCACTGCTTCCTTCAGGTTGACATTCCAGGCAGCATTCACCCTGTCGGTGGACAAAATACCTACTGACATTGTTCCTAAATCTCTACTACCTTGGGAGTTTCATATTGACCTCTAGAGCTTCCTTTTCCATTGAAAAAGCTTGGTTTCCTGTCATTGAATATGTTTCAGGTCTACATCATATGCCCCCTGTCTCACCTCTCTTCTAGGGTATACATATTAAAGGGCAAATTTTTAAAGGGTCACGCACCGCTGCATGCATTTTCAAAAGGGCCCAGCCATGCGTGTAAATCCTGATATGCACACAAGTGCTGGTCCCTGAAAAACGGGTGGAGTGGGACAGAGGCTGGCTGGGACAGGGGCCATTCGCCACTGTTTCGGGGAAGCGTGCGTCAGCAGCCGGCCAGCGCGCAGAAGTTGCTTCTACTGTGGAGCTGTAAGTAAAAAAAAAAAAACCCAGTGTTAGGTTAGGGGTTGGGGTGGAGAGGGGGAAGAGGTAGGAAGAATAGGGTTAGGGATAGAAAGGGATAGGTTGGGAAGGCCCAATTGCATCAACGGATACAAATGCCTACATGCTAGTAAAATACCTCATCTTGGTCACACACTCAAAACTAACCTTCACCAAATACAGAAAGACCACAAATTACAAATATAGAGACAGAAACAGGAATGGAAACCCAAAAAGCCACTCTGCATGCAGTGCAAACCTGGAGAAATGGAAACAGAAATATAGCACCTAACATAGTACCAGGATCTACAATAATGCACACAAACTAACCCGCCCAAAGTTACACCTGTATTATGGAACACACTCAAACAGTAACAAGCCAACCTATGAAATGGCAACACTACAAATATTAAACCAGGCACTAAACACGAATACACCTCCTATTAGGAAAACAGACCAAACCAAACTGCTATAGATCCCCACACAGAAACTACAAGCTTGCAGAACATCCTTACCTAGGTCACACATGTAAAACATAAAGACAGAACCTCATCAACTAAGAATAAATACACCATAAAGCTAATGTGTTTGTTTTTCCATTGTTGCACTGCATACAGAGTTTGGCTTCTTGCTGTTTCCGGTTCAGTTTTTCTCTGCACATTTCTATTTATACATTCTTCAAGAAATATAATTGTAAAATTGTACTAATAAAGAGAATAAATGTTTCAAAACAACTGATAGAGTAACATCCAATTATTAAAAATTCTCCAAATACAATAAAATATTTTAAACAGCAGACATCACATAATACCCAATAATTAAAATGACAGTCAATCAAGAAAAATTAACTTAAAGAAGCCACCTTAATTTACCATCTCCAACAACTTTCCTACTCTTTTTCCTTGCAGGCTAGTAGCAAGCTGTAGTGGCTGCTGAAGCTCTGTCCTCACGGACCTCTTCCTTAGGGCCTGCAACCAGTCTCTCTGTCTCTTACACTAACACACACAAGTCACACCTCCATGACCAGTTTCTCACTCTCGTACCAGTCTTCTCCCTGACCAGTCTCTCACTCATATATCAGTCACCTCTCTCTCTTACAATCACCTCCCTGGCCTGTCACTGCCCTGGCCTGTGTCTCATTCACACACACGTCATCTCCCTGACTTGCCTTTCTCTCAATCACATACATGCTCTAACTCTCACACACATGCTGTATCTCTCATTTACATGCAAGATCTGTCTCGCACATTCTCTCTTTCACTTACACACATGCTGGCTCACTCTCAATCTCACTTCCCCCTTCCGTCAGCTGATGTTTGTTTTTCTCTGGGCCCGCCCTGCTCCTCGGGCTGATGCCGCCACTACTTTTGAATGCAGTATGGCCCTTTCTTCTTCCCACGCCCCCACTATACATCCCGTCCTCTTCCAGACCATGGGGGTGGGAAGAAGAAAAGGCCATGATGCAGTTGCCAGCTGCTACTGACACTGGTGCTGTTCCGGTTCAGGCTTGAGTGTTCTGACAGCCTGGGGGGCAATGGCAACAAAAGAAGGATGTCTGCCTTTTCTCGCTGGGGTGAAAGAGTGAGAGAAGAGCAGCCGGGCCAGTGGGAGTGTGCGACACCTGCTGGTGTTTGGGGACAACCTGGTTGAGAATCACTTCATTTTTTTCTCTCGACTGGGAGGGTTCAGAAGGAACTAAGGAGAGCAAGTGTAGTCTGTCTTGACAAAAGTGGGATTAAGGAGGCAGCTAATTACAGACCTGTCCATCTTATTCAGTAGTGGGAAAAACTATGGAAACCAAGGATGCAAATATTTAAAAAGTTAAGTTTAAAATTTGAGTACTTCGTTTTAAATGATAAATACATGGAAGAGCTATCTGCAGCTGCCAGGACAGGGGGTGGCAAGGAAACTTATAACATGCCCATATGTGCTTTGGCCCTTCCTTGATGTACCCACATGCTCCCTGAGCTGGTTAGTGGTGGCCCAGCCTTGGAACATACTAGGAAAGTTGAGCACTTGCAGATATTAACATTTAAAACACCACTAAAGAAAATAGTGATGCAGCACCTCAAAATAAGTAGATTGCAGAAGTCTATAAAATGTGGGCTCACAAGGCGGAGATCCTCTGAGACCAACTTGATTGCGTTCTTTGTGATGGCAAAAGTAGTGATCGGGGTAGAGTAATGGCTGTTTCCTTTCTGGACGTCTGTAAGGCAACATTGTTCTACATAGAAGATGAATTAGTAAGCCGGATGGTATGAGACTAGGACAGAAACTGAACTTTTTTTACATTTACATTTCATAAAATTTATTGATCGCCTAACACAAAGTAGACCTAGGCGATGAACAGAAATACATACATAGTAAAAACAATAATAAACATACACTTCAGACAAAAAATTTTTGTTTCACAGAAACTGGAGAAAAGTACTACCAAATACTGGTATCTATGTCCCTAGATCAAGTTGTTTATTCGTCAGTTGACATTAACGAGAACTCATAGCAATTACTCTACTCACATTATTCTCATTTTTCTAATAACCATATTCTCACATTCTTTTCTCTGATAGCCTGAAGTATGTGTAATTCAGTTATTACATATTATAAGCACAATGGAGTAAAAACTTGTTAAAAGATTTAAAATTAGAATTTAAAATCATCCAAAGATCTCAATTCCATGGGGATGAGCTTCCACTGTGTTGGAGCTGCTATGGAAAAAGAGGTCTCCCTCGTACTAAACAACTGAGCATGTCGAACTGAAGGGATCTCTAAAAGATTCAATTGAGAAGATCTCAAACATCTTACAGGTTTATAAATCCGTAATAATGCATTAAACCAGTATGAAGAATCTGAGGCAAGAAGCTTATAGACTATCATGCCAATTTTAAACACAATCCGCTCAGTAACTGGCAGCCAATTAAGCCTACATAAAGTAGAGAGGGTACTTGCCAGGTTCTTATGACCTGGATTGGCCACTGTTGGAAACAGGATGCTGGGCTTGATGGACCCTTGGTCTGACCCAGTATGGCATTTTCTTATGTTCTTATGAGTGATCCGCTCGAAACGCTTAGAATGAGAAACTAACCTGGCGGCTGAATTCAATAAAAGCTGTATTGAATGAATCAAACCTTTAGGTAAACCAATATAAAGATTATTGCAATAGTTGATATGCGGGAATATGATCGTCCGTACCACTGTCAAGAAATCACTGTCATAAAGTAAGTGTCGTAAACTTGCTAACAACCAAAGTTTAAAAAACCCGATTTTAATAAGAGACCTAATCTGAGGTTTGAATGAAAAGGTAGAATCAAGCAACACACCAAGGCTGCTTATAGGTTTACCTAGAGAAAATGAGATCTTATCTGTAGACACTGTATCATGAGAAGGTATCGAATGTGGTCGATGAATGAGGAGAATAGTGGTCTTACTTGTATTCAACAAGAGTTATTTTGTCTCAACCATTGTTTAATGGTGTCCATACACAAAAGTAAAGAATCAACTGTTTCTTGCCACGAATGTTGAACTTTTATGTAAAACTGAATATCATCAGCATAGATCTTAAAACCATTGTGATGATAGTCAACAATTTAGCAATGGGGGCAAGATAAATATTAAATAACATTGCCGAAAGGGCAGAGCCCTGTGGCACCCCAGCTTTCAACTGTTAGATGATGAACATAAATTCCTGAATTTGATGGATTGAGAACGCTGAGATAAGTAACTATTAAACCACGCAAGAACTATTCCTGAAATCCCGCATTCCTGAAGACTACATAATAAGATTTGATGATCAATTGAATCAAAAGCAGCAGTAATATCAAGCGAAACCAAAAGAAGTTGTTGCCCACTATCAAGACTCCGTTTAATAGAATCAACCATAGAGATAAGAAGTAATTCTGTACTTACCCCTCGACGAAATCCAAATTGATGAGGACTCAAAACCTTCTTTCCAGGAAGTCAGTAGATTTAAAACAATCCCTTTAATCACTTTAGCAATAATAGGACGCGAAGAAATAGGTCTATAATTCTCCACCTTACTAGCATCTAAATTAGATTTTTTTTAAGCAATGGCTTAACCACTGCAGATTTCAATACGGTGGGCATTATCCCGGAAGTAAGCGAGGAATTTACTATTTGAGTAATGGAAGCTCTCATGAGATCTTGGTAAGCAACTACTCAAGCTGCTGATTGTAGTAGTCATCAGTGGACATCACTGGGATACATTTTGACTCTGTGATATGGTCAGTACTGTTCCATATCTTTATTAGCAGCATTTTCTCTCATTTTCTCTGAACCTCTTTCGACCTATCATGGTTCCTTGTCCTTGAATTCCTTTTTCTATTGAAAATTCTACCATACTTGAATTGTATTGAAGCCTGGTAGATATTTGAATGTTTCTACCATATTTCCAGGTCTGACCCTGTGCTTCAACAGGATCCAGGGCAGATGGGGATGGTAAGGTCCTTTGTACTTTTTAAAATGCGCTGTCCAGGAGGCCCATTGAGCTTGTCAGCATGCCAGCATAGGGCCTGGGGCAAGCATCATGGGGAAGCTTCCTGCTCACCCTGGCTTTAAGAGCCAAAATCTATATATAAAACATACAAAGTTTATTGAAAATCCCACCCATATATACCTACATAGACATGTCGGACACAGGACACATTGAACAAATGACTCCATTTAATTGTGGCAATATATAATATAGGCAATTGATCAACTATGATAAATCATGGGCATTTGTAAAATCAATATGTAATAACAATGTACATCTGTACTTTTTTGTATCTCAAAAAGACATATTTTTTAATTTGTGGATATGAATGAGTGAGTGTGCTAGCTTAGTTTTAATGTCTATGTAGGTATATATGGGTGGGATTTTCAATAAACTTTGTATGTTTTATATATAGATTTTGGCTCTCTAAGATTTGTGTACTTTATGACAAGACTATAGAGAGTTGTATTTATATACCCTTTGTGTAAACTTACCACCCTGGCTTTAAGGCAGCCGCTGTCTTTTCTCATTTACCTTCTTTCCTCCAGAATTTATTATGAGCTCCTTAAATCTTGCTGGTTTTTGTTTTTTTTTTATTGTATTTCTAGCCTGCTTATATCTACCTTTATTGAAATTTATGAACTGCCTGGTGCACAAGGCTCTAGGCAGTTTACAAGCATACATAATAATAGTAAAATTCAGTATCTAAAACTAAGATCATCCCAAACAGCATAAAACAGACATAAGTCACCCACTTGGAAATACATGAAAATGCTAAACTGAACGTGACCTTCATTAGAGAGCTTTAAAAAGCATCTTAATCATAAGCAAGCCTGAACAAATGTGTGTTTGGCAAGGATTTGAAGGATTTAGGGCATGAAGTAAGCCGTAACTCTTGAGGGAATGAGTTCCAAAGCTTTGAGGTCCAAGGTTCGGGTGCCACAGCAGAGAAATCTTTGTCTTGTTTCATCCAGATGTGCCATTTTGGGTAAAGGCACGTCTAACACCCCCCCCCCCCCCCCAGGTGACTGTAGGGCGTGAGTTGGTGTATGAATTCCCAGAAGAGCAGCAGCCCAGGGAAAAGAATCAAGTTTTATATTTATTAGTGCTCCTGGTAAGTTACAAGCTAAAACCGTAAATGCATTGTGGGGGAAATTTTATAATAAGAACATAAGAAAATGCCATACTGGGTCAGACCAAGGGTCCATCAAGCTCAGCATCCTGTTTCCAACAGTGGCCAATCCAGGTCATAGGAACCTGGCAAGTACCCAAAAACTAAGTCTATTCCATGTAACCATTGCTAATGTGCATTAAAAAAAAAAAAAAAAAAAAAAAAAAGAGTCTGCAAAATGTGTGCCTAGGTTACACCAGTTCTCAAAGTGGATTTACATGTGTGAAAATGTATGTGTATAATTTAAAATCTACAAGTAAAAACCTTCCAATTCCACCTCCAGAAGAGTCTCCACTCAGTGCACACTTAACAGATGCATGAATTTACCTGCATATTGGGCTGGCAGCTTTGTAAAAGGCCACTTCTGTGCGTGAAACAGTTTTAGCTTTAGATGTCGCTTTGAAAATTATTTAAAATTGTATTTTTTTGGGGGGGGGGGGTTAATAACACATACACAAATGATATAGGTCTTGTGTTGCAGTGTAAACATTTAAATACAGTGGCTTGCAAAAGTATTCAACTCCCTAAAAAGTCATCAGATTTGTGTGGATTACAAATGACACACAGATTGTTCCAGTCAGTAAGTTTATTGCAAACTAGTATGTTCTTAAAGTAAATTTTCAAAATCACAATTCATTATGTCTCCATTTTTTGTAAAATAAAATTAAAAACTGAAATATTATGCTTACATAAGTATTCAACCCCTGTGCTGTGGAAGCTCCAAGTTGCACATATGAAAGATATTATCTTAACAGTTGGCTTACAATTGGCCTCTACCTGTGAATCATTGTCAGCTTTTCTGAATAAGACTCCCTAATTCCAGTACCATTTAATCTGAAGAAAAACTGTGAAAATGAAAAACAAAAAAGCATTCTAAGGAAACTAAAGATTGTGTTAGACATGCTCAAGATAGGAAAAGACTACAAAATAATATCCAAGTGCTTGGATATCCCAGTGGGCACTGTTGGATCAATTGTGAGGAAGTGTAAGCTGCATCAGACACTGCCTGCATAAGGCCTTTCCTCAAAACTCAGCATCAGAGCAGGGAAGAGACTTGAGGGAAGCCACAGAGAGGCCAGCAATCACTTTGAAGGAGCTACAGAGTTCAGTGGCTGAGACTGGAGTGCAGGTGCATTAGTCAACCATATCGATAGCTCTGTATACAACTGGCCTGCATGGGAGGATGGCTAGAAAGAAGCCATTACTGGTGAAATATCACATCAAAGCACATCTGAAGTTTGCCAGAAAGCCTCAGAGTGACCCAGCTAAAATGTGGGATACGTTTTTGTGGTCAGATGAGGCAAAAATGAAGCTTTTTGTCCAAAATTCAAAACACTATTTGTGGTATAAACCTAACACTGCCCATTCCTCAGCAAACACCATCCTAACAGTAAAGTATGAGGTAGCAGCATCATGCTATGGGGATGCTTTTCCTCGGTGGGGACTGGACATCTTGTTAAAATTGAAGGACAGATTGATGGTGTAACATACAGGGAGATACTGCAAGACAACCTGCTTTCATTGTACTAAAAAATGTAAAAGTTGGGAGAGAGTTTCTTTCAGCAGGACAATGATCCCAAGCACAAGGCCAAAGCAACATGAACAACAAAAAGATGACTGTTTTTACAATGGCCAAGTCAAAGTCCAGATCTCAATCCAATCGAGAATCTGTGGCATTATTTGAAAATTGCAATCTATAAGCGTCATCCAACCAACTTGAACAATGTGGAGCAAATCTGCCAGGAAGAATGGGCAAAAATCACTCCCAAACAGTGTGCAAAGCTGGTAGAAATGTACCCCAACAGACTTAAAGCTGTTATTGCAGCAAAAGGTGGCTCTGCCAAGTACTAGTCTGAAGGGATTGAATACTTAAGCAGCAATTTTCAGCTTATTTTACTTTACAAAAAATGCAGACAAATGAATTGTGACTTTGAAAATTTACTTTAAGAGGATACTGGTTTGAAATAAACATACTGTCTGGAACAATCTGTGTAAGTGTCATTTGTAATCCACATAAATCTGCTGACTTTTTTAGGGGAGTCAAACTTTTGCAAGCCACTGTATATATCAACATGCCCAAATGAGATACACACCTGACAAAATGCAGGGCCTATAATTTATAGATCTGTAGTTGAGATAGAGGGGTCAGGCCATGAATAAAAGCAGATGAAGCTGGTTGAGTGTTGTTTTGAGAGCAGTGTTTCTCTAGTGGTGTGTCTCTTTTTGTAGGACTTCAAGAGGATGACTTCCCTGCAAACCTGTGGAATTTGATTTTACTCTTCTGTTGCAGGTTTATGTGTTCCCAGTTACCCAATCAGGTCTTAAAGAGCATAAGTATCATTGATTCTCCAGGTATTCTCTCTGGAGAGAAACAGCGCATCAGCAGAGGTGAGTCCTTGCAGTAAGGCAATGTTTGCCAATCATGTGCTTTCAGAACTGATCAGGGGTGCCACAGAAAATGTCACCATTGCCTGATGCTGAGATCCTGACTAGCACCTGGGCTCCACTCTCAGCACCTTGTAGCAAAAAGAGGCACCAGCAATGTCTCAAATATGCAGAAGCTCCTTTCTGAGAACATGTTTTCCATGGGCAAGCATAACACAGCAGCCACATAAGATGGGTGATGTCATCAGATAGTGCTGAGTTGGACAATGCTCTCTCCTAACCCATGAAAGTTTTAGTGTATGTTCTGGGCATGCACAGGAGTTCCAGCTCTAACGCAACCACGTGCTTCTCCTTCATCCTTAGTTCGTCTGCTTTGCGAATGGTTGATCTCGTGCTCTCTCTCTCTCCTCTCATCAGCTGTGTTTGAGGGGGAGAAATGAAAGAGAAGAATTGAGGTAGATTAAGAAGAGCTGAGAGCTTGTTACAGATCTGCAAACTTTAATGGAAGGAATCTAGTTTGGATATAAAAGGGAAATGTCCATCTAAATCCTGTGAGAAATGCCACCACAAAATGGTGTTGGCCTTTGATGCTTGGATTCAGATCATTTCACACTAAAATGGACTTATGGGACAGATTTACTGTATTAGTCCAGCAACCATCATACTGCACAAGGTTCCCTGATGTGTACCGGGTAACCTTAAAGAGCTAGAATGCTTCTATGTGCAAAAAGTTTAATCATCGATTGCTTTGGGGTGTTTTGTCTCTTGTCAAGCTAATATTCTTTGCCGCTTGCTGTCAAAACGCCTGACACTGCAGGGTTTCAGAATATCTTCCTTCTTCAGGGGTGTGGCAAATTTTGTGAACATGCGAATGGATGTCTGTGATCAGCGCTAAATTTAAAGAATCTTCCTGTCAATGTAGGAATTGCGATAGCGTCTGTCCTGCATTGACAGGAAGATTCTTTAAATTTAGTGCTGATGACATCCATTCGCATGTTGACAAAATTTGCTGCATTCACAAGCTTGCTGCACCCCTGAAGAAGGAAGAGATTCTGAAACCCTGCAGTGCCGGGCGTTTTGACAGCAAGCGGCAAAGAATACCTGAAAGGAACCCACTGACAGGATGTCCATTTAAAAGCCCTAATCGGGGAATGCAAGCACGTACCTGAAAGGGACCTTTTCTCTCGACTACAGTTCAACGCAGCACTCAGTGACATTTAACACAGAGCATCTTTCTCTGTCAACGCATACAAGTTAAGTATCTTACTAATTTAAGAAGCTAAGTAAGCATCTAGAATCTTATCTACAGCCCCTGAAGAAGCAGCAGCGAAACAGGATATCATGTTGGGCTTGCTCATTGGTTTGACAATGCTGAATAAAAGATGAAAAAAGAAAAGTAAAAAAGAATGAATGAGGGGAAGTATATCTTATTAGTTATCTGCACTTAAATGTATGTTTGCACGATTTCAAGGCATGACATTTTTTATGCTTGGACCGATGATTATGAGACCCATTTGTTTATTAAGGGGCGGATTTTAAGAGCCCTGCTCGCGTAAATCCGCCCAGATTTACGCGAGCAGGGCCCTGCGCGCTGGTGCGCCTATGTTCAATAGGCCTACCGGCGCGCGCAGAGCCCCGGGACTCGCGTAAGTCCCGGGTTTTCCGAGGGGGGCGTGTCGGGGGCATGTCGGGGGGCGGGGACGCGGCGGGCCTGGGGGCGGGCCCGGGGGGCGTGGTTTCGGTCCGGGGGCGTGGCCGCGCCCTCCGGAACCGCCCCCGGGTTGTGTCTAGGCGCGCCAGCGGCCCGCTGGTGCGCGGGGATTTACTTCTCCCTCTGGGAGGCGTAAATCCCCCAACAAAGGTAGGGGGGGGTTTAGACAGGGCCGGGGGGGGGGTGGGTTAGGTAGAGGAAGGGAGGGGAAGGTGAGGGGAGGGCGTTATCAAATTCCCTCCGAGGCCGCTCTGATTTCGGAGCGGCCTTGGGGGGAATGGAGGTAGGCTGCGCGGCTCGGCGCGCGCCGGCTACACGAAATCGGTAGCCTTGCGCGCGCCGATCCAGGATTTTAGCGGATACGCGCGGCTACGCGCGTATCTACTAAAATCCCGCGTACTTTTGTTTGCGCCTGGAGCGCCAACAAAAGTACACCAATGCGCCGTTTTTGAAAATCTACCCCTAAGAGCATAAATTGTTTGTTTACCTTGGGTGGTATGAAGGTCCATTCATAACAATTATTGCATTTCTGGCATGATCTATTTAATCTAGCAACACATTTTTTGTTTTTTCAGAATGTCACTGAAAGCATTTATATACTGAACCTTAGCTCAAATATGAACTTAAGAACTCATCTGATCAAGAACGTTCTAAACATTCTCATAAGACAAAGGTGCTTCCCTTTGATGGACACTTGAACTTTTTAAAAGGTATGAGGCAGGGATTAGACACTGAAGAACCAATCAAAGTTGCTTATGCTGAGACATCATGACAGAGAGATGTTGGTGCAGGGAAATCTCAGTGCTGAGAGTTTAGCATCTTAATGCAAATTTGGCACAGAGAAGGAGTGGAAGAGACATGGTGCAAACACATTGGCACCAAGAACAAATAGCACAGGGACTTTGTCAGAGACAAATGGTGCTAATTAACCAGTTAACCAAAGCCTGTGTTGAAGAAAAATGGTGCAGAAAAATGTAACATGAAGAGAAAAAGAAGTAAAATTACAGGCAAAGCAAATAGACACAAAAGCAATTCAGGCTAAAATGCTTCAAGAAGAGGAATGTTATCACCGGTATTGCAGCAAGAAGTATCCTTCTAGTAAAAAGGAGCTAAAACTTCTTCCTTTTTCTTCAATATTGGGTTGCTATGCATTTGTTCAGAAATTCTGGACAGATTTTGTAAAAACATGTCAATGATCTGTCTAGTAGTGAACCAACTTTCCATAAGCCTATTTTGGAACACCTAAAAGAATTAGAAACTAAACTTTCTGCATACTACTCTACAAAAAAAAAAGCCATTAGAACACAAGATAAGTATTGCTATACTGGGTCAGACTGAGGATCCATCAAGCCCAGTATCCACTTTCCAACAGTGGCCAATCCAGGTCATGAGTACCTGGCAAAATCCCAAACAGTCTATAGATCCCATGCTGCTAACCCTTAGGGATAAATAGTGGCTTTCTCCAAGTATACCTGGTTAAGTTTATGTACTTCTCCTCCAGGAGCTTGTCCAAACCTGGAAGTTTGTCAATATATCAATTACATACATATTTGAAAGAAAAATTGAGAATACATTGCTAACAAATACTATTATAAAGAAAAACAATTTATAAATAAGAAAAAGCAATCATTCTCATAATAAACAAAATATATATGGAGGGGAGGGAAAAGGTCATAAGCCAATTGACCTTATACTTCAAAGAAAAATGTTAACAAAAATAAGCCTCCAAGACAATTACTGCTCTCTAAAAGACATCTAAAGTAGACTATGAAGATGCAGGGTATATAGCCTCGATAAAGTTACATAGTTGTCCAGGGTAAAAAAAAACCCATACATTACAGCATTAAGGACTACTGCACGTGTAGCTCCCAAAGCTAATACTTCAGATCTCAGTGCAAGAAATTTTTTCCTACGCTCTTGGGCTGCCTAGCTAAAAAAAAAAAAATCCAGTTCTTCTCCCCCTTAAACAAGGTATCATGATGATGAAAAAATAAACTAAGAATATTATTATGATCTTGTAGAAACGCGAAAGAAATTAACAAAGTAGCTTTATTCTAGGATTGTAAAGTTGAATTATCCAAAAAAGCTGTTTGTTTCGGAGAAACATCTTGCTACAAAGTGTCTGAACTCTCTTCTTTTTTGATGGTAAGAAAACATTTTTTGAACTGGGGATAGGCTGTTTCCTGAATAAGCAAAACTTCTTTCATATATGATTTAAACATCTGTAATGGGAAATTAACTGAATCTGTGGGAAGTTCAAAATAATAAAGTTCAAGTTCCTAGAGACGTTCTCCAAACCTTCAATTTTGTGTGAAACCAAAATAGTCTACAACTTGTTTTGCTTAAATATCTTTGACTGAGGCAACAGCAGTCTCTAAATTAGAAATAGCAGATTCACAGGTAGACATCAATTGGTCCTGTAGCAAACATTTAGAATGGATATCCATTGTAAGTTACCAGATAGGAGACCGATTTTTCAACAGACGCAAGGACAGCCCATAGACTTTCTAGAGAAACTTGGTTAGGTTTGGCAAAAACAGGTCTGACCCTGGAGAGCATTAATGGCATCTTGAATCTCCCATGAAACCAGCAGAAGAAGCCCTCACATGAAGTCGGGACGCAAAGTCTGCCCCTTCCCCCATACTTCCCGCCATCTGGGAAGACTAGAGTTGCACAGTAATTCCATGCCGCTGTTCCGCAGCAGCAAACAGAACACTGCCCGGTAAGTCAGCAGTAGTGTTGAGAGACCAAACCTGACTCGACGCTTCATCTCCTGCTTGGGCAGGTACACCAGGAGGGCAGGGCAATAACAGATTAGTTGGGCTGAGCAAAGCCTCGGCAATCGACAGGCCGACTGCCCCCTCGGCCAAGTCGGAAGCTGCAGTCGGTGAAAGCAGTGATGCCACATACTCTGGCATAGTGGTCTGCCAGGAAAATCCTGCAGAAGGGTAAGATTGCACAACCTCCATCCTCTTACCTGTATCGGCAAAGGAAAGGGGAAACAAACCAAATGTTAGAAACAAAGGAGAATTGCAGGAGCTCAGTATTTCAGCGTCTAGTCAGGAGGCCATCTTGGTCATGCCCCTGATTTGTCCAAATCTTTTATTTATTTTTTTAAACCAGCTGCACTAACTACCTTTATCGGATTCTCCAGCAATTCCAGAGCTTGTGCTTTGAGTGAAAAAGAATTTTCTTAGATTTGTTTTAAATCTGCTAATTACTAACTTCATGGCATGTCCTTTAATCTTAGTATTTTTTAAAAGAGTGAATAATCCATTTTTAGCCATTCTATTCCACTCATGATTTTATAAACCTCTATCATATCCCCCCTCAGCCTCCAAGTTGAACAGTTCTAACCTCTTTAGCCTTCCCTTATAGGAGAGCTGGTCCTTCCAAGATGATGCCAAAGCATTTTCCTGGGTGGTAATTCCTGATATGGATCTTATCACGTAACTGTCATTTTTCCCCTGTGTGCATTACTTTGCGCTTGTTCACATTAAATTTCATCTGCCATTTGAATCCCCTGTCTCACAAGGTCCTCATGCAGTTTCTCACAATCCATGTATGATTTTAACAATTCAGAATAACTTTCTCGTCTGCAAAATGTGCACCCTACTGGTTTCCTTTTCCAGATCATTTATAAATTTATTAAAAAGTACAGGTCTGAAAGGGTAGATAGATTCCATACTGCTTAACCCATAGATAAGTAGATTTCTGCAACTCCACCTTTAATGGTTTATGGACTTTTATGGATGCATGCTTTGTCCCACAATCAAGTTCTTTCTTCTCTGTCCACCACCTCGAGTCTATTTACTCTTGTCACTGGTATCTTGTTGATTGAGTGGTTGAAGGTGTTTGATTCTAATAAATAACAAATATATTCAAGTAAATTTAAAAAGACCCGCGTGCGTAAGATTGGGGGGATTACGCATGCGGCCATGCCTTGCGTGCGCTGCGTGTATTTTTACAAAAGGGCCTGGCCACGCGCTTAATCCCTGTTTTGTGCCGAAGTGCCAGGCCCAAAGAAAGGGGTGGCCAGGACAGCAACACCCCCCCCCCCCCCCAGGGGAAGTGCACACCAGTAGCCAGGCAGCGCGGAGGTTACTACTGCTCCAGAGGAGTAGTAAGTTCAATACTAAAAAATTTGGGGATAGTTAGGGTAGGTTTAGGGGGGCGGGGAAAGATAGGGAATAAAGCAAAAAAAAAAAATTATTATTTTTTTTACTCTGTGCATAATTAAGTTCTGGAATTCATTGCCAGAGGATGTGGTGAAAGCTAGTGTAGCTGCATTTGTTAGGTTCCATATTAGGAATTACCACCCAGGAAAAAGATCTAGGCATCATAGTGGATAATACTTTAAAATCATCGGCTCAGTGTGCTGCAGCAATCAAAAAAAGCAACAATGTTAGGAATTATTAGGAAGGGAATGGTTAATAAAACAGAAAATGTCATAATGTTTCTATACTGCTCCATGAATACTGTGTACAGTTCTGGTCTCTGCATCTCAAAAAAGATATAGTTGCAATGGTGAAGGTACAGAGAAGGGCAACCAGAATGATAAAGTAGATGGAGCAGCTCCCCTATGAGAAAAGGCTGAAGAGGTTAGGGCTATTCAGCTTGGAGAAGAGACGGCTGAGGGGGATATGATAGAGGTCTTTAAGATCATGAGAGCTCTTAAATGAGTAGATGTGACTCGGTTATTTACACTTTTGAATAATAGAAGGACTAGGGGGCATTTCATGAAATTAGCAAGTAACACATTTAAGACTAATCGGAGAAAATTCTTTTTTACTCAACACACAATTAAGCTCTGGAATTTGTTGCCAGAGGATGTGGTTAGTGCAGTTAGTGTAGCTGGGTTCAAAAAAGGTTTGGAGAAGTTCTTGGAGGAGAAGCCCATTAACTGCTATTAATCTTGTTTACTTAGGTAATAGCCACTGCTATTAAGTGCATCAGTAGCATAGGATCTTCTTAGTGTTTGGTTAATTGCCAGGTTCTTGTGGCCTGGTTTGGCCTTTGTTGGAAGCAAGATGCTGGGCTTGATGGACCCTTGGTCTGACCCAGCATGGCAATTTCTTATGTTCTTATTTTCTTATTTATATAAAAACCCATCAACCAAGAGCTGTCACCACAATATTTGTCCACTTAAATTCATCATCAGCTTAGGGCATCTGCAAAGTAGCAACGTGATCTTCAATACTCCCTTTTGCTCAGCACTTCTGTTTGGAGCTGGAGTTTCAAGCAGACAGTATATGCATGCTCAATTTCAAATGATTATTCAACTTCCCTCATAATGATCACAGGTTGCAAAAAAAAAAAAAGGTAAAAAGATAATCAAGCAACCCTTAAATGGGGAGTCCCATCTTGTCTGGCTGCTTTTGTTATGCTTGTCCCTAGAGAAAGTGAAGTTGCAAACCTGTCAAAGATGTTCCTGGTGAACAATAGAACACAGTCCCTCTCTCCTCCCTGGGAAGTTGGGCATAGCTAAAAAAAAAAAGATTGAGGGAAAGGCTACATCTGCATTAGCATGGGAACTCCTGCACATGTCCAGAACATACACTAAAACTTTCTGAGCTAAGAGACAGGGGTGACAGACTTGGTGCCCTTAGATTACATCACCCATCTTGTATGGCTGTTTGTTCTGCTGTCCACAGAGAATACTTGCTACAGATAAGCAGTTGTGAATCATAAATGCCGCCTCTTCCTAGCTACAGCCTGAGCCCTAGAGTGATAAGGGGAGGCATTGCAGGTTATGGATGAGTGAACCCTGCTTTGTGCAGCACACAGCACCTCCTTCTTTTCCCTCTCCTAAGCTGCCACCTTTGAGTCCTACCAGTTTTGTTATAACCCCAGGTTAAAAGCATGCACTGGATGTGACTCTGAGGGTTGGGAACAGCAGTAGTGAAGGAGCTCTGGCAGTCGCATGTGTCAGCCAAGGAAATTAAAAGGTTGTCTGTACTACATAGACTTTTCTTCTTCTGCACTTCTGTTTAGAGGGAGCTAGTCCTAATGTGTTGGGTTTATGTATGTCGCTGTTCCCTATCTCCTTTTGTTTTAAAATTTGGAAGTGAGACTGGTGAGTCTTTCCTTAGCTCATCATTTGACCATGAGTCCTCTCCATGTCTCTTCTGTCTGCTCCATGGAGGCTGGTGGGCCACACACTATTTTTATTAATGTAGATGTCTTGAGTTTTAAAAGGTAGGAAAACACTGCAGTAAGAGCAAGTCAGTCATGAGGTCTGGTAGAATTCAGTCCAGAATCATGCTCTGAATTTCTGAAGACCACTCTTGCCTCTGTTTAAATGACAGATTGTTTTGTTTGGCCTTCAAATTCCTCTTGTTAGAGGAGGTTCTCCAGTTGGAATTGCAGTTTCCAATAGTTTACTTTTTTCCTTGCTCAAACATAAGGGGATAATTGGCACACTTGTTTTATGTACCAGCAGTACAGTAAAGCATTTTTTCTGTCTCCATCTGCTGATGGGGAAGAAAAATCCAGTCATCTGGTCTGATCTGTGGGATTCAAAGAGAGAAAATGAGCAGGTAAGAACCAATTTTTCCTTCATGTTAGGATTTGCCAGGTATTTTCAGGCAACCTAGACTGGCCACTGTCAGGATAAACCATTGATCTGATACAGATTGGCATTTATGTTCTTAATATTTATTATTGCTTATAGGAAACACAGATGTAAAAACATTTTTGTAATATATGTATTTATTTTGATATATTGTATATAATTCAGCTAAGCCTTTCCCTAGATTCCAAGGCAGACACTCTTCCCTTTAATACCTGAATGCCAGAGCTTCTTGGCTGTGAGCCTACAACTTCGTCCACCACTGAACGACTCCACCTTAATTTATGCTTACTACCTCAGCATAAAGAGTTGCCTTATTGCAGTATTTATGCATCTGTACTTTTCTTTATATTATTGCCATCCATTTCACCCATTGGGCCCTTTGTTGTCTACCTAAATGACTTCTTACAGTCTTCCTCTTGTCTTTAGCTATACCCTTATAATGCTTGAGCCTCATGTTGTGTTTCTTTGATTTGATTGATTGCAATTTGGATTGCAGTTTTTAATTGTAACTTTGATTGTAATCCATCTTGAGAGCAACTTAGGAAAAGGTAGAATTTCAAATGTTTAAAACTGGATTTTTTTCTTTCTGCTATTAAAAAAAAACCCCCCAAAACAAACCACACAACTAAAAATGACAAGATTAAAAGGAAATAAAAAGCTTTGTGGCAAGTAAAGAGGTGATGCCAGGTCATGAGGTTGCTTGTTTCTGTTGCATTCTTTCTGCTTCTGACTTTCTCTGCTACTAAAGGGGCTGAGCACCAGAGGACGTCAGCAATAGAAAACCTATGAAGTAAAGGCAGACTGCCTGACCATCACAAACAGCCACGCAGAGCCAAGGCTGCTGTCTAGATGCCACACGTTCTTTAAATGTTTTGTAGCTGAATTTTATACTTGTAACTATATCAAGGACATAATGGACAGCATGTAGGGATTCTCAAACTAAAGGGATTTTGAGGGGGATAGGATGTCGTCCCCCCCTCATGGATTGACATAATTACAGATCCCTTAACCTCTAGGCTCCTGGTTCAAATCAGTCATTCTCTGAAGACTGCTTGGTGACCTAAGTGTAAAATGAGCTGGTAATATCAATTTAGTTTCCAGTTCAAATCCTTGTTGGGAGTCTCAACAGAGACCAAAGATTGCACAGCACAAAGTCTAAATCACTGTCTTATCCTTTTAGAGGTGGTGATCTCACAGTATGGGTTGAGGCACATTGGGCAGGCCACTGTGGGAGATGTCCATTCTGCTGTACCTTTTCTAAATTTACTGCTTTTTTTCTAAAAATGCATGCCAGTATAAACTACTTCTTCAAGAATAGGGAAAAAGTGTTTTATTAAAGTATTTATTTCAAAACAAGCTTAATTCTTGAAGTAGTTCTGTATATTAATTTGCAGGAAATTAGATGCATTCAAATCTTTCTACAGATTCAATCAGGACACAGAGTGAAAATTATCTTCTAAAAGTAGTTTAATGACCTGTGCCTACCTGTTTGTATTTATTCTAAATTTTTCTTTGGGGAGGGAGACTGATGCATCCTACTAGCCATTGTTTGTTTTTGATACTTATGTTATGACAGGTTGTTCTGGTTCCAGTTTCTTTGGTATTACTCTGTATAGAAAGCAGATTATTTTGGTCACTCCAGTGCAATCCAGTTATGGCTATTTAGCAAGCAACCATAAATTATCATAGCCTTTCAGAGGTTTAGTTCCTTTAATCAGGGTTTGAAAAATGTCATTTGTTTTTGGTGGGTGGATGTGTGGTAATACATGGTGATTGTAGCTCTTCCCTGAAGAGCACAGCACTGCTCCTTGTGCAATTCTCTCTTCCCACACCAACCTTTCCTGCTGTAGCTGTTCTTGCCTACCCAGTTCTCAGAAGGCATTTGACAGACTCCTCCTATGAGGCTACCTGTGAAATTAAAAAGTTATAGGATAGGAGGCAATGGCCTATTGGTGATTGGTAACTGGATAAAAAATGGGAAACAGAGGATAGGCAAAAATGTTTTTATTTTTTTTCCAGTACAGGGATTAGTACTGGGATCTGTGCTGTTTAGCATATTCATAAATGATCTGGAAAAGGTAACAAGTGAGAATAAAATGTGCAAATGATACATTTCAGGTACAGAATTTTGTAACTTGCCTTGTACTACCAATGAAAAGATGTGAGCTAAATCTTAATAAAGCAGCAGATTGTAAAGTACTGCAGAGTGTCCTTGAGACTAGGAGATTGGGAATCTGAATGGCAGATTAAATGTAACGTGGAAAAGTGCAAAGTGAGGCGCATAGGGAAAAACAATCCTAATTACAGTTACATGATGTTGGGTTCTGTATTGGGAGTCACCACTCAGGAAAAGAACCTGGATCCTTGTGGTCAATGCATTGAAATCCTCAGCTCATTGTGCTGTGATGGTCAAAAATGCAAACTAGCAGGCCGATACAGTAAAGATCGGCCGCAGTTACCCCGTTTCTAACCCGCTGTGTACTCACAATTTGGCCGCGTAAATCTAACCCGCGATTCACTATCTGTTTTTACCGATCCTTACCGCTTCTTTAACTCGACGCGTTTCCCTTTCCGCCCGCGGCATGTATATGTATGTAAACGATCTGATTAGCTATTCCCTCCCATACAGTAAAGTGCGCCCCGACTATCGCCTTTTTAACCTGCTATCTTGCCACATCTTTAACCTACTAATTTACCGCCTACCCTGACGCTTGCGTTAGTGTGGTGAACTTAGCCGCCCAGTCCCAAACAAACCCAATCCACAGAAAAAAATGCTTCTCACACTTAGCCGCCCAGTCCCAAACAAACCCAATCCACAGAAAAAAATGCTTCTCACACTTAGCCGCCCAGTCCCAAACCAACCCAATCCACAGAAAAAAAATGCTTCTCACACTTAGCCGCCCAGTCCCAAACCAACCCAATCCACAGAAAAAAAATGCTTCTCGCACTTAGCCGCCTGTCCCAAACCAGCCCAATCCACAGAAAAAAAATGCTTCTCACACTTAGCCGCCCAGTCCCAAACCAACCCAATCCACAGAAACAGGAACATGATAGTTTATAAAATCATGAGTGGGACAGAACGGGTAAATATAGGACAGTTGTTTATCCTCCAAATAGTACTGCAATAAGAGGACAGTCCACGAAACTAACAATCAGCAGATTTAAAGCAAATAGTACTTTTCACTCAGTGCATCAAGCAGTGGAATCTGTTGCCAGAGGATGTGGTCAAGGCAACTAGCATAATGGGGGTTTAAAAAAAAAAATTTTGGACAAGTTGTGGAGAAAGTCTATAAAACATTGTTTGCTAGGTAGACACACGTCTATTAACTCCTTATACTGTAAGGGGTAATAGCGCCTTGAAAATGCGCGGCCAAACTCGCAAAAACTAATAGCGCTCATCACATGCAAATGCATGTTGATGAGCCTATTATTTAGTCACCTGGGATACTGCCCAAAGCCAGGCATTAACCATAAACAGCAGTGGGAAAGTGTACAGAAAAAACTGGTTTTCTGTACACCCTCCTACTCAATATCATAGCGATATTAAGTCGGAGGCCAAACAGACACTCAATTTTGCTGGCGTCCGTTTTCCGAACCTGTGGATGTCAGCGGATTCGAAAACAGACGCCGGTAAAAATTAAACATTGGTTGTTGGACCCACTGACAGCCAGCGCTTTCCTAGTGCGGACTCTGAATACAAAATCCCACACCCAGGAGAGGTCCTGGGCGCACGTCGGGGGAGCAGGCGCTCAACTCGGAGCGCTGGCTCTCCTGCACTTTTTAATGAATCAGCCTGCTAGAGAGTAACAGGAAATACATCTGCGACCTGAACTGGCCACTGTTGGAAACTGGATGCTGGGCTTGATAGACGTTGGTCTGACCCTGCATGACTGCCGCTCCTCTTCTCTAGGGGTGCAGGTGTGGGGCAGGTGCTTCTAGTGTTGTACCTTCTTCTCTTTGGCTGCGGGGGTATTGTAAGCTGCTGTGGCCCAGTTCTGTTTCCTGCAGCCTTGCTTTGTCACACTGTTGCTGCTTGTCAGTGGAAGCTGTTTTGCCTTTGAATCCTATTTCCTTTGCTCCTTCCCCCTTGCTGTTTAGCAGTGGCAGGGGTATTTGCCAGATTTTCCTCCTGTATTCAGGTTCTCACTGGTAATGAAAATCAACTTGCCTGAGATGAATAGGCAATTATACTTTTCAAATCTTGCTTGTTAACTATGGACACCCCTGAAGTAACTGCTCTTCAGAAGTATCTCGGCCCCTAACAATGTCACATTTGTTAAATATAAATAGAATGTGTCGTGTAAATGCTATCAGCAGCTTGTTGAATGCTCTGGCATGCAGAAGATAGGGATGTAAAGTGAGCATGTCACATAGTTAGATATATTTCTGTTCAGTCTCTATCATAAATACAAGTGATTGTAGTTTTAGCCACATACTGATCAGTACAGTGTATTGGAGCTGATTATGGAAATTGTTTAGCCTGTGCTTTGGAGGCTACATGGTTGCATCCCTGTTGATTTGTCTAGATCATTCTCCAACAAGCAATGCTGAAGCAACCAAGCTGTGAGGGTGACACAATCTGTTGGCACCGAATGGACCCATTTCTCTAGCCCACTAAGCATGCGTGGGTATTCCTACGTGCACTCTTTGCTTCTGCATAGACATATATCCTCTTAATTTTCATTTACTGTCTTTTGGCGGCATTTATTGATAACTTTTCCATGCTGCACTGACAGTCTCTCAAACAGTGCTATATTTAAAAAACAAACCCCCCCCCCCAAAAAAAAAACCCCCCAAATGTATAGTTCCAAGAAGGCGATGGGTGGCTTCAAGGATTGTCTTTGGCCATATGTCTGTCACCAGCGGCCATAACTTCTGCTATAAATGCCTGAGATCAGAATTTGGAAAATGGAGATGCTCAGTAAGTCAGAGGCGGAACGGTTCCTTTCTTGGAATGCAGAGTTGAGCAGGGACTCCTCCAGCAGAGCTTGCCACTCCAGCACTAGACCCTGGATCTGCTGCAGTGTCAGTTGAGCAAGGTGCAAAAGCGCTGGGTGCCAGAGTTAGCACACTCTTCAGCACATTCCCGATGTTCATTGGCACCGTTGACCCAAATGACCCTGCCGTCTGTGCAGAAGTTGAGGTTTCCCAATTCAGGGATTTCCCCTCCCACTACATCAGGAAATACCAGAGCAGATCTGGTGTTGTTTCTTTACCTTTTTTGGTGGCTGACAAGAAGGGTGCTCTTCAGCCTCTCCTGTCCAATATTGGGTGACTTATTCCCACAAGCACGAGTGCCTCCTTCTACCATTCCATGCCATGCCTGTCAGCCATGGAAGATGGTTGCCCAACAAAGGGAGACTATCTCTTTCTACAGGGAGTCCAGCCATTTACCAGAGGATGAAGAACAGAGGGGTAGATCTTAAAAGCCCTGCGCACGTAAATCCTCCCAGATTTACACGCGCAGGACACTCGCGCACCTATTTTGCATAGGCGGCCGGCGCGCGCAAGTCCCAGGGCTTCGTAAAAGGGGCGGGGGGCGTGTCTGGGGTCAGGGGGCGGTCTGAGGTGGGTTTGGGGGCGTGGCAATGGTTTGGGGGCGGGCCAGGAGGGTGGTCCCAAGTCCCCCAGCACTGCAGCCTGTGCCGGGGGATGCAGAGGCAGCGCGCAGAAGTTACGCCTGCCTCAAGCAGGCGTAACTTGTACAGCAAAGGTAGGGGGGGATTTAGGGGGGGTACTTTTTAAAGATCTACCTCAGAGTGAGGCTGATCTGGACATCCTCCAGGATTTTCCCCTCCAAGGCAACAAAGCTCTCCATCTTGATTGATCATCAGGGTTTGTGTCCCCATTTCCTCTGGTTCTGAGGAAGGGTCCACAGGGATTATTTTAGTCTTTTTACCTGACCTGCCAGAGCATTTTCTTCCTTAAGAAAACATCTCATATTCCAGGTTTCTGGAAAAGTTGGAGAAGGCCATTGAAGTTCATGTCTGAAACGTCAAGGACCTTCTCAGGGAGGTTTTCGGCATTCTTCAAATTCTGGAACACCCTTAGAGCCAGCTGTGATACTGGTGCATCACATTTTTCAGGACCTATAAATGAAAATGTGGGACAGTCCAGCCTCCAACCCCACATTAGTAGGAAACTGGACCTTAAAATACAGAGTTCATCAGATTCCTGGATTTGGGGTAGTTCAACTACTTGACCAGTAGAAGTGGAGTCATTGTTAAAACGAGCTAAGGAAACCAGAATCTTTTTTTTTTTTTTTTTTTCCAATGCTCCCTGCGCGAGGACCCCAGGTAGTTAGACAATGTTGGGAAGAACAGTTTCCAGAGTTTAATCCCAAAATTGCAGTTCACCTCTATATGATGCAGTACTTATAAGACTGCATTGACAAGCCGAAGCTTCTGGTAGAGTCTCTGGACAGAGAGTAGGAAGTTTATCAGCAGGTTTGTCTGGAAATGGAAGAGTGCAAGTGCCATGTCATCTGGTCAGTGTACACTTCCTTTTAAGCTGTGGTAAGATCATCTACAACAACCGTTGAGGTATTCCAGACAGCCTGTTTGAGAGCCAGCAGCCTACTTGAGCATGTTCATGACAAGTTGGTTGATGTCCCTTGTTTTGGGGACAAGTTCTTCGAGGATAAGGGAGACCGTAGTTCAGATTAAGGAGCAATATATTACCATTACTATAAGAGGCCTTGATGGCTGAGTGGTCTAAGGTGCCAGACTTAAGTGTTCCTTCAGTAAGTCTGTCAGTGGGAACCAAAAGGCCTTCTTTCTCTAGATGTCCTTATTTTGCTTTTAAGTGCTCTTTTTATCAGATGCTCATTCTGCCAATTTTAGCAGTATCACACTCCACCTGTGCTGCCACAGCAATAGTTTCTGGCATGAAGACTCGCCCCCCCCCCCCCCCCCCGACATCATGGCGACCCGATTAACGGCGTGATTACACCAGGCGTCGCGTGCCGGGCGTGACAAAGGGGTTTTCCCCTTTGTGCTCCCCTTCATGCTAACCTTTGTGCTCCTTCTAATATAATTATATTTATGTTTATGTTCATAATTTAACTTTTATTAATGTTATTTAGCTTTTTGCTTTGTTTAAAATTATTTCATTATTGACGTTTAAATGTATTAGACTAAGGAATTTTACTTCCTGCTCATTCTGTTTCATTGTAAACCGGTTTGATATGCATTTTATGCAGGAAAATCGGTATAAAAAAACTTTAAATAAATAAATAAATGCGGAGGTCCATGTGAGACATCCTCCTAAGATGCCACAAGAAGACAAGCCCGGGCCTAGTTTTTAACAAAATTCTTGGGCTTTTGATCCTTCCAGTAGATCCACCTGTTCCTCAAAGAATGGCAGAAGATTTCCAAGGGTCCTCAAGATTGTGGAATCCACTTACCTTTTGCATTTCTCCCATTCCCCAGCACTATCAGTCCAGATCCATCTCATTCAACCCATCTCTGTCTTGAGATAGAGTTGCTTCTCAGTCAGAAAAACACAAACACTTGAAGTGCAGGTGCATCATCTTTGACCCTTTATTTCAAAACCTCTGTCTCAGGATGTTATTGCCACTGAACTTTGCAAAGTCTGCTGTGGAGAATCACCGATCAAATAGAAGTTTATCCTGTAGTGTAAAAAATGACACTATCATTGTGTGACATATTTGGTGTGTGGAAAAACAAAGGTGAAAGCACCATGTGCCAACAATAGCGCCTTATACCTTACAATAATCAACCTTTAGGGAAAACATTTTGCTGCCAAAGAAACTATAGTTTTAATTTTGAGAAGGGGTCCTACATGTACTTCTGTATTTTGAGGAAAGTTCAGAAGCAAGTGCAACACAACTATTTAATTCTTTATTTTTGCAATTTTCATATACATTTCAAGAAAACTTTTGTGTTGCAATCCTTCATAAGGAATGATAAATATCAGTCAAGAAGGAAAAAGAAAACAAAAATACACCACATTATCCAAGTCCTCAGTTTAAAGGATTCCAATATCACTACTTCAAGAAATTATTAATAAACATGTGAGGAGAAGAAACACTAGCTGAGAGGCCAATAACATGAACGAACATCATGCAAACATATACGTCCTGACTAGGGAGAGGAGCAAGACATGGAGGAAACATTTATTACTCAAAAAAGCAGACAACTGTGATGGCTGAAAAAAGGTATAGGAGGCATTTTGATATTTTGGTAATACATTTGTAAGGGAACTTTAAAATAAAAAGCAACACAACTATTATCCAAACTGGAATTTTCCTATTTTGGTCTGGCTTAACATTCTGCATATACAACGTTTATAAAAAACAAAACTGAAAACACTAAAAAGGGCATAGTTTGCAGCCTCTTGTCTGGCTTATATTTTGCACAAGTCGACAAGGCATGCTGTGGGAAACCTTTGATATTTATGAAGAAAATAGCATTCTTAAGGTATGTGCTCATTTCAGCACTTCTGCAAGTAGAACAAT
The DNA here is from genome assembly GCF_901001135.1 of Rhinatrema bivittatum. Classification (NCBI taxonomy): domain Eukaryota; kingdom Metazoa; phylum Chordata; class Amphibia; order Gymnophiona; family Rhinatrematidae; genus Rhinatrema; species Rhinatrema bivittatum. The sequence continues at coordinate 107,616,900 of NC_042618.1, forward strand.
GCAGTTGAGGGAGTTTTGTGACCTTATTGGACTGGAGGAGCGCAACTCGTTGGATATGTTATAACCATATACCATTCTCTGCTTTCATCTATTGATCAGTTGTTGAAATTCTGGAAATATGACAAGTTACTTGTGGAAAATACAATAGAAATGCTTCAATAATGAGGGAAATGCCATTGACTTGGCTTATTTTCTTATTCCCAGCCTACTCTGAAATTCATGGGTCGCGTTGAAGCTTTAGAGCCAGGTGGGCGATTCCGGGCCCTTGAGGGCCATCACCCAGTCAGGTTTTCAGAATATCCTTAATGAATATGCATGACACAGATTTGCATGCACGCCCCCTCACTTGTACGTAAATGTGTCATGCATATTCATTAGAGACAGTCTAACAACTGATTAATTGGTGGCCCTTGAGGACCGGATTTGCCACTCCTGCTTTAGAGGCCATCTTTGGGACATTTTGGCAGATTTCTTTTGAGGGGGGGGGGAGGTTGTTATGAATACCAGACTGTAGCAGTTATGACAGAGACTCAAAAATATGTAAGTGATGCTGAAAACAGCTTTCATATCAAAGTGGCCACATTAGCCCTTGCAAATACTGTGCCCTGTGAAGAATCTTGTGATGCAGTCCATTTTATGGTCTTAAAGAGAATGAGAGAGATACTGTATGAAGAACTGGGCAGGGTGGAATGTGTAATATGCACTCCTGAAATGAGTCAGAGTGCCCAGGTACCCTTCCAGCATATGAGGATGATTAGCTTCTATATAGTCACATTAGCATATAGCAGTGCTCACACATGTTTGGTTTTTTTTCAATAACCACTGTTTCTTGAGATGTGGATGGGGCGAAAGCAGAGCTCCAGATCTGTATTAATTTTTCAGAGGAATGTAAAGATAAATGTACTTTCCAGGGGAGCAAAAAAATTCTGAATGATTGCAGGAAAAGACAAATATCAGCACTAGTCTCTCCTAGAACTGAGAAACTGTTTAGCTTTTTCATAGTCTTTATGGAGGTTGTTTTTGATTATCGCCTAAATTTTCTATCACAGCTGAGGTCCGTTTTGAAATCTGTGTTTTACAAACTGCCCACCCTAGGCCATGTTAGCTACATCTTGGACTGTAGGGACTTTCGTACTTCTGTTCAGTGTCTCATATTCACAATTGATTACCCAGAGTCCTATGTATAGTCCATTACAATAATCTTAGGAAATATTTCTTTACAGAGAAGGGTGGTGGATGTGTGAAATGGCCTACAAGTGGAGGTGATGGAGACAAAAATACAAAACAGAATCTGAATTCAAGAAAGCATGGGATAAATAAAGGGGATCTCTAAGGAAGTGATGAGAAATATAACACTAAATGGAATGGACGATGGGCAGACTAGACGGGCCATGCGTTTTTTTTCCTACCATCATATTTCTCTGTTTCTATATTACTCCTGTCTTCTAGTTTGAGCTTTGAGTACTGCAAAACGTTTGTTGCCCAATTGTTAATGTTGCTGTGGGATCATGTTAATCCCCTTTTACAGAGCTACATTGGCTACCACCCCGACAACCTGTGCAGTGTAAAATCTTGATTCTAACTTGTAAATCTGGAAAGTCCCTGTTTGCCGATTATTGGAACCATATTTCCCTGCCAGGACTCTGTTACTAGGAAATGGGTTATTTAGTGGTTCCCTCAATTAAGAATGCCCAATGAAAGGAAACTCGATGCCAGGCATTCTCTGTAGTAGGTCCTACTATATGGAACTCTTTACCTGCTGCTTTGTGGGCTTTTAAGAACCTAAAAGAATTTCATTAGCAGGCAAAGAAAGGCCTTCTTGTTTCAAGAAGCTTTTGGTGAGTCTTGACAAAGGAATGTTAGTGCAATGTGATTACTCTGGTCAGGGTGATTTTTACAAGAAATGTATAGACTTTTGTAATTGTATTATATATGAATTTTGTGTGTTGTAGCCTGTAAAGCACGACAGGTTCACTATAAGCAGGCTATATATTTAAAGATATAGCCCGCTTATAGCAGACCAGTCATGCTAAGCGGGTTACATTACACAAAATTCATAAATACTGGTAATTCAGAATAACCAGGAAGTTAGCGGTTTTTTTTTTTAACTAAATCATAATGCATGAAATGTAGCTGTGCTTTTCCTCTTGAGGTGCCTAGATGGCATTTGTACACAATAACTACTTTATGGTTGATTTTGAATATTTTATTTATTTATTTATTTAAACTGAAACTAGGCCTGTTTTATGCTCTTAAGGTCCAGTATCTTGCTACCTCATTTTGAGACTGTCAGCACTATTAGACAAAATTAACATTTTCATTATAATAGAGACTGAAAAATACAGCAGTGTATTTGCTTTGGGAGAGTTGATATTTGCAGCGGTCGGACTGACACTTACCCCTGCAACTGCCAAGCAGAAGCAGCAGAGTAAGTCAGCAGGAGGCACTTCCACTGCAGAGAGGAAACTGCTAATTGGGCCCATGGGAAACACCTCTGCTGACAGGTGGCAGTGCAGCCAAGTGATGCCACGGGAAACAACCCTCTTTGAAGTGAAGCGCCAGTCAGCCAGCTCTAGCACCTGCCAACTCCTCTGCTGTAGAAAAGGGACTAGGAGGGCGTAGTAACAGGAAAACCACCACGACTCCCAGAAGAGGGGACTGGAAGTCAAGTTCTGATGTGCTTTTTGATTCTACACTAGAGGTCCCCAAATTATATTCCCAGCCCACAGATGAATTATATTAGACTGCAGGAGAGTGATGGAAGTGCATTCCACCACTGCCACACTCTGACACTCACTACTTCAGTCGACTGTAAGGACCTCACAGCTGACATTTCCTGTCCTCATTGATCTCACGATGCAGATGCTGCTCACTAGCCTGAGAGGAGCCTGGTGCAGAGTGAGAGTCTGGCCACAGCCTGAAGGCTTATTTGAGGGTGGGGGGCCACATGGTGAACAGAGGTGAGTTAGGGGTAGATTTTAAAAGGGTGCGGGTGTACATGTGCGTGCGCTACCCGGTGCGCACATATGTACGCCCAATTTTATAACTTGCGGGTGCAGGTTATAAAATCGGGGGTCGGCGTGCGCAAGGGGGTGCACAATTGTGCACCTTGTGCGCACCGTGCCGAACGGCGCTGCCTTCCCCTGTTCCTTCCCCCCCCCCCCACCTTCCCTTGCCCTACCTCCCCCGCCCTTTCCCCCCTACCTTTTTTGACTTCTTGTTTTTGTTTCCAAACTTATTTCAACCGTGGGGCTGAAGTAAGTTGTGCGCGCTGGCCAACTGCCGGCACGCGATCCCTGGCACAGCAGCAAATGGCCGCTGTGCCTGGAGCCTCTGACCACGCCTCGCCCTCTTCCCGCCCCTTTAGTAAAGCCCCAGGACTTACACACGTCCCGGGGCTTTACGTACGTCGCCGGGCCTTTTGAATACAGGCCCGGCGCGCGTAACCTTTTTTTAAGATCCAGCATTCCTGACTTCCTTCTCCACCCCACAGCATCATGAATTGCTCTAGGCAGCCTCTGTTCGATAACTACCTGTCCTGTAGCCCTCTTCTCTGGGGAAGGGAGTGGGGTTGAAAGGGGAGGGGGAGTTGTTAGGGAAGGGAGTAAGGAGGAGGGCAGATGCTGGGGAAAGGAGTGAGACAGGAAGGAGGGTGACAAGGGGCAGGGTTGCCATCGTACAAAAAATATAGAAATATTGGAGCTGATATGTAGCTGCTATCCAGCTGCACAAGTTAGCTGGATAAACTTAGTTGACTACCAGCAGCATAGCCACACCACTTGATATATTCAGCTGTCTTAGTTCTAATCATCCATTCTGTTTTGCCCACAGTCTGCAAGGACACTGGATAACATAAACACAAAAGGGCAATGGCAAGTTGCAGAATGTTGCAAACGTCTTCCCTGTTCTTGGATGAGCAAATTGTTGCACTTCCACAGTAAAGGAGGAAGTGCAGCAATGTTCATGCTTCCAATGTCCCTGTGTATTCAGTAGTTGAGGCAATCCAATCTTATCAAAAAGTGGTCTCCTATCAGCTAAAACCACCATATTGTGAATGTTACGGTCATGAGAGAGAGCGCCATATTTGGTGTAGTCACAATGTATGATGAATCACCAACATTTATGTTGAATATTTCTTAATAATAATAGTAAAGGGGGGTGGGAGGGGGAAAATCTCAGAAGCTATTTATTGATTATATTGAAATGCAATTGCTGGCTTATTTAGGAGTAGAGCCTCAGCCCAGCAGGAGGCAGCCATGTTTTTAGTCCTCAGTCGAGGTCCTGAAGGGACAGGGCTGCAGTGGCAATGTTGGGGGGTGGAGGGGGGAATGGGAGGGGAAGGAATCCAGAACTGCACCACGGTAAGTTGGGGGAGTAAAGGTGTTGAGAGAGGGCTACATGGAAGTGGATCGGGGTTTGTGCGCACTCAATGTACTCTTTCTCCTTCACCACTCCCTTTCAAAAAAACAAAATTATTGGAAGGTCTGTAGCAGGAGTACATGGCAAGTGCATGTCTTCCCTGGGTAGTGAGTTCTGGAGGGATTTTTCATACCCTGTACATTATTATGTTTAAAAATGTTGCTGTGCTTAATCTTTAGCAAATGCATGCAAGATGTACAGTTAGGATCAAATGTGAGAGAGAGGAAGTTCAGTGCGTTGTTTTTTTTCTAGTGCAGTTCTTGGAGAACAGGTTATGCATCACTGTAATTGTGTGCGATTGGGCATTAGCAAGGAAATGGGAAAACTTTGGCAAGGTTTCATTTCTAGGTGCTAGTCTGTTGCTGAAAAAGATTCCTAGATCTTTTTTTATATACCACTTGTGCACTTACTTCCTCCTGCTGCTTCTTCATCTCAGGTTCAGTCACATGGGATGCCAGAGATTTGCATCTGTTATTTTTGCTATCTTTAGCTGCTATATTGTAGTATACAGGATAGTATATGTTTGTGGGGTTTTTTTGTTTTTCTTATTTTTATGAGTTTAAAAAAAAAGATACTTATCACATGAATACTGAAGGTCAGTAGTTATTTAATTTTGTCATTTGATATGATGATTGAGCCTATGGTATTTTGGCTGACTGGCCATGAAACATTTAGCTTTTGAAGACAACTCCTTTCTTAAGTCATAGTCCTGCTTTGATTTCTGGCCTTAGTTGCGTGTCTTGTTTCTGGGAAAATTATGGATTTGTGCAGTCGTCTAATGGTTGCTCAGACAGCAGCCTCCCACTCTCACCTTCAACATTAAATGTCCTAATTTAGGGCAGGAATATTTAGTTATTGGGTATTTGTTTTCATTGGTCTCATTAAAGAAGTACTCCTGGGGGAATTTTGCACATTTATTTGTCAAAATAACAGAATATTTTGCAGTTAACCTGCATTTCAGTACAATCTAGTATTTTCTTTTAAATTATATACAGAAAACAAAACTTTAAAGTTTTTCTCATTTAATGATTTCCTTCTGGCAGAATGTATCTCTCTGCATCTACAGAATTTATACAATTGAAGGTCAATTTGGTAATATTTGGAATTCTGTCTTTGACTGAAAGCCAAAATACTTGGAGGTCTGCTCCAGCTTGATTCTGAATAGCTTTAATGCACAATTTTATTTCATGTTCAGGTACCTCAGAAAAACCAGGTATTGCCTGGAAAATGTATGTATTGTTCTGTCAGGTTATAAACCCTATGAGGATCAAATAACCTACTGGCTTCAGAAACGTCAGACCTGTTGTAAAATGACAAATATTTGTCAGACTTTTCAGAAGTTTTGTAGAATGCCTCTTTAAAGAGATCTAGACAGGAAAATCTTTCAGCAGGACATAAGCTTTCAGCCTCCTTAAATATGAAGAACTCAGAAGTGCTTTCTGGTGAGAGCTAAAGATGTGAACTGAAATATCTGCAGTTCTTCCAGAAGATCAAATGCTTTAAGACTGCAAGGCTTCCTATTCTCAAAAGACCAGACTTAAACTGAAAATGTGTTTACGTATTTCTGCCAGGAAAGCAACCTGTGTTCTTGACAATGGAAGTTTGCTTGGGTCATTCAGCATTTTCTGAATAGCGTGAACAGAAACTGGGAAGCCACTTATTACGCTCTTCATTGAAGAACTCTTTATAGAACAGAAAGTTTTTAGCCTGATGCTGAACAGCATGGAACCAGCTCTTCCTGCAGGGCTAGGGGGCATAGAACTTCAGCATTTGGAGATTTTTTTCTTTCAGTTTTTTTGTTCATGAAACTGAGGTACTTTTGCTTTCCTACTGCCAGAGTTATGCAACATGTTTTTGAAGCACATTACAAATGTATCAAACAACTGAAAAGGCTTTCTGAATGATTCACCAAATATGTTAATATTTGCCAAACAGGTGATATGCATAGAATTTGGAAACAGTGTGGAAAATACAGAATTCATATTTTTTTCAATGTAACTGGCGTTATCAATATCACTTCCTAAAATGTCAGTCAGTCTGGTACTCATTTACCACTTTGACTACAGCTTAGACAATAATGGGGTGAGTGCTTAAAAATACTGTATTCAGATGACCATTACAAGTGCACTTGTAATGGTCGTCTGTTTTATTTTGCGATCATGTTTAAGTGCATCTTTCAGTTTGTGCTTTCTGGATGTAAAGTGATCCAAAACTGTAGATCGACAGTCATGATAGAAACAAGATTGCAGGATGTGCAAAATAAATTCTCTCTGCATGCAGTTTTGCAAGGATTTCTCGAACACAAGAGCCTGTTGTAGACATGTTTAATGTATGATGTGAAGGCCATTCATCATGATGTACAAAAGAACGAATATCTTTATCCCTTGGTAACTTCATCTGGACCTGGCTGGCCACATTGGAAAGTACTTGGTCTCGACATTTTTCCAGTTGATTACAAATGACCTGTCATGATTAACGTTAACATCTGCTATAATATGTATTTTCCTACTCAAGAGAGCTTTCAATCTGAGGTTTGTATCTGAGGCAATGGAGGGTGAAGTAACTTGCCCAAAATCACAAGGAGTGTCAGTGGGAGAAGCTGTATTTGAACCACGGCTTTCCTGGTTCTCAGCCCATTGCTCTAACCACTAGATTGTTAGTCCAAGCTCATGGCAAAGTTGTTTTCCTGTCCTGGTCCAGGGCTGGAGCCTGTGTGGCAGTTTTGGGTGGGCCATGCATGGTAGGTGCTGTCTTACCCTACAGAGTTCTGCTGGGATGCAGCAACTCCGGCATTGTGTTAGCAAACTAAACTGGCTTCTGTTGTGGCCAATAGAGGAAGGCACTTGCTGCTTCAGTGCTTCTTTTCTCACTTCAGCAGAGGACTCCTGCTCTGATGCTCATGCCTTGAGGGCTCGTAATTCTTCGCAGTAAACTCATGAAGGTATTAATACACAGGAAGCGGGTCTCTTTCAAAGGAAAATAGACTGTGGGATGAGGGTGAAAGAAAGTAACTTGGAAGTAATCTAAGGAAATATTCCTTTATAGAAAGGTTGATGAATGTATGCAACAGCCCTTCCATTGGAGGTGGTGAAGACCGGACAAAATCTGAATTCAAGAAAGCATGGCACAAGTACAGGGGATCTGTGAGGGATTGGTTAGTATTGTACAACTGAACAATTGGGGTGGATGGGCAGATGAGATGGACTGTATAGTCTCTGCTATTGTGTTTATATGTTTCATGTAGGAGTGCAACAGTCTGCAAATAATTGGGGATTAAGGATAGAGTGAATAAGGAAAGGAATGGAGGGTGAGGATGTAGGATGGGGCAGAGGATTCTGACCAGGAGAGAATGAAGAGGGTGCAGAGGAGGGAGGGAAGCCAAAGAGAAAGAGCAGAGCCAGTTCACCACATCTAAGGTGAACCGGTAGATGTAGTGTATTTGGATTTTCAGAAGGCGTTCAACATAGTACCGCATAAGAGGCTTTAAAGAAAACTAAAAAGTCATGGGATAGGAGGCGATGTCCTTTTGTGGATTGCAAGCTGGTTAAAAGACAGGAAACAGAGTAGGATTAAATGGTCAATTTTCTCAGTGGAAAAGGGTAAACAGTGGAGTGCCTCAGGGATCTGTACTTGGACAGGTGCTTTTTAATATATTTACAAATGATCTGGAAAGGGGTACGATGAGGTAATTCAATTTGTGGATGACACAATTATTCAGAGTAGCTAAATCTCAAGCGGAGTGAGATTGGGCTTCCAAATGGCAGATGAAATTTAACATGGACAAGTGCAAAGTGATGCATATAGGGAAAAATAACCCTTAGTGTAGTTATACAATGTTAGGTTCTATCTTAGGGAGTTACCACCCAGGAAAGAGATCTAGGCATCACAGTGGATAATACATTGAAATTGTCGGCTCAGTGTGCTGTGGCGATCAAAGCAAACATCATTTTAGGAATTATTAGGAAAAGAATGGCAAATAAAATGATGGATATTTTATAATACCTCTGTATTGCTCCATGGTAAGAGCGCATCTTGAATACTGTGTGCAATTCTGGTTGTCGCATCTCAAAAATATATGGTTGCACTGGAGAATGTGCAGAAAGGGCGACCGAAATAAGAGACATAGAATGGCTGCCCTATGAGGAAAAGCTAAGGAAGTTAGGGCTGTTTAGTTTGGAGAAGACTTAGGTGGGGTTATGATAGAGGTCTTCAAAATCATGAAAGGTCTTGAACAGGTTAATATAAATCTGTTATTTACTCTCTCAGGTAATAGAAGGACCAGGGGGCACTCCATGAAGTTAGCAAGTAGCTCATTTAAAACAAATCAAAGAAAATTCTTTTTCACTCAGTGCATAGTTAAGCTCTGGAATTCATTGCCAGAGGATGTGGTTACAGCAGTTAGTGTAACTGGGTTTAAAAATGGTTTGGATAAGTTCCTAGAGGAAAAATCCATAAACTGCTATTAATTAATAAGCAATAATAGCTTGTGATTTACTTTATTTATTTATTTAAGGTTTTTCTATACCGGCATTCATGAAAGCATTCACATCATGCCGGTTTACATGAAACAGGGGTGTGAAGAAACAACCAAGAACATAAATAAACGTGAAGAAGAGATGCAGTTACAATTAACAGGGGCTGATAACTGGGAGGTGAAAATAGAAAGAGAAAGAGGAGGTTAATTATATACAATACTTAATTTTGCATACTTGCCAGGTACTTGTGACTTGGATTGGCCACTGTTGGAAACTGGATACTGGGCTGGATGGACCCTTGGACTGACCCAGTATGGTATATCTTATGTTATTATGTAGGGGGACGGGATAAGGGGCAAGAGGGAGTGGTGATAGGGGAGACATATAAGGTGTGAAGTAGGAGATGTGAGAGCAAGGAGGAGGGGGGATAGGGGAAGAGGTGGGATGGGGATATAGGTGGGCTGCTGAACAGGAGGCAGGAGAGAGAGACGATAGTTATGAGGGCCAGGAAGAGAGGTCTGTCCCCAAGAAAAACAATGAAAGCTCTGCGACCTCAACATAATATGGTACTATAATGGGCCTAACAAGCTTTTGCTGTTTCTTGTGGGGGTATGGGTAGGGATCATGGTAGTGGTGGGAGGGAGAGGAAAGAACAAATGTGGAAGCAGGGGAAAGGAGGAGGGGGGGGGGGGGGGCAGAAGGGAGGCCTAAGGGAGAGGATGGGTAATGGGGAAGACCGAAGAGAGCAAAGATGTAGAGAGAGGGGCCGAGGGGAAAAGTGTATGAGGGAGGGAGGAGGCATGCAGCTGTGAGCAGGGAAGACACCCCCACTCCTTCCCTTCCCTTCTTGCAGACTTCACACTGCTGTGCCTCTGCAAGGGCTCGTGGGAGCACTTCTTGTGCCGGCTCTCCTCTTCTGGTGGGCTCCACGTTGCACTACTTTTTGCTGGACCCTTGTTGCATGAGAAGATTCTGTGCAGACAAAAGTAAAAATCTGTGCTTGGGGGGCAGGGGAATTCCCCTAGGAGTGAAGGCGCCAATAGCCGTCTTATCATTGATCATACAGCTCAAGAACAGCAATTTGAACTCTCCAGGAAAAGTAAAGGAAATTGTTTTTTGTTTGTTTTTTTTCTCTTCTTGTATCGATTAATTTTCTTAAGTACTAATGGGAAGTTTAACTAGGGTGAGCTGAATTGTAAATGAAGAATTGTGGAATTTGTGCTAAAGCAGACAAAAGATGGAGCTTTCGAGGCCACGTTGGTCCCTTCTTCAGATGCGACTGCAGTGCTGAAGGATGGAAGCATTTATAGCCAGAAGATATTTGTGTGGTTGCTGGAGTTCTTTGGGACTTGGTTGCTGTTTGCTCAATATTGTAACTTCCTTCTGGAATCTGGACCACGTTTTGGTGAAGAGGCTTTCCTATCACTTTTAAACTGGCTTTATAAACTTTGTGGTTCTAATTAAAACATTACTTGGTTTGAGGTTACTGGATTGTGCAATGTGAACAGAACATGTCCCCCCTATGCAAAATGGAAAAGGCAGCACTTGTTCACATCCATTCCTGTTTTTGTAGAGCTATGTTTTTTCCTTCTGTGAAAACTACCACTATAAGCAAAGTGTGAATTTAAGTTTTTAAAGATTTTGCACTTGCAGAATTTTTATCATAATATGCTAGTGATGACACGGACTTTGCTATCTGTTATAATAGCACAGCTTGTATTCAGTAGTGAGCACTGGCAGGGTGGATATGGGATTTCATGAGTAACAGGCAGCTTGGAGCTAGAGCTAGAAACAAATATTCCAGAGCCGAATGTGAGGCTTTTCATATGTATCTGTGCATTCACTATATCAATATATATATTTGAGCTCTGACCGACGTGCCGCGCCTGCGCAGAAGAGAGCAGCTCTGACTGCGCGGAAACGAGAGCTCTGACCGTGCCGTGAATGCGCACAAGACGTAGTATATAAAAGTGTACTGTAGACATAGACTCTAATAGCAAGAGGGGAATTGCATCATTGCATTTGAAATGTCTTTTGAGTTGTTGGTATTCCACTACCAGTCCGCTCCACTCCAGCTTTTTATACAATGCTATGGAAAAAAGATTTCACCGTCTAGCAAGAATAGGATCTCAGAATAATTTGCTTGGTTGCGGAACTGAAATCCGTCAGAGCAGGACTTTCTGTTCCTCTAATTTGATACAGGCCTTGATCATGTAAGTGAATTTGCTATTCTTTTTTTCTTAGAATGAAGGTCCTGTTGAAAGTTTAGAAAATAAGATTTTGAAACATTTCTTTGCAATCCCTGTGAGTTGGTCTATATATTTAGATAACTGGGGTGAGTGTGTGTGTGTGTGTGTTAAAAAATGAAAAACAAGATGCACACACAGGTTTATGTTACCATTTTATTGTTCTGTACTATGCCGGTTTCCTTAATTGTATTCTCGTGGCTTTATTATTGTGCTACTTGTATATAGATGGCTGTTATGCTTATCTTTGAGTGGTTAATAAAATTTCAATTAAAAAAAACAAAACAAAAAACCGAAAATAAGATTTTCTTTTCTGCATTTAGACCTGGTCAAGTGCTCTACTTTGTTCTAATCCACAACACCAGGGGTAGTTAGCTTCTGTCCACGAAGTCTGGTTTTCATGATATCCATAATGAATACTCATGAGATATATTTGTATGCACTGCCTTTACTGTATACAGACCTCATGTATATTTATTATGGATGTCCTGAAAACAGACCTGTCTGTGGCACTGCAGGACTGGACTTGCCTACCCCTGCACTACACTTGTTGAGTGCTTTATATGTTCAGTATGTCATCACAGCCTGGACTAATGGATCTCTTTTCAAGCCGTATTTATAAACCTGTTGCTAAATGTAAACTGGTTATAGTCGTATGCACAGTTGGGTTTTGTGACATTTTGTCATGCAGTCTGAAAAAAATTAGTTTCTACCTCTGGATGTTTTAGTTTTTTGTTTTGTGATGACTAGATTTAGTAAGGGTGGGGTTTTTTTCCTGCTAGATGAAAAATAGAAATCTTTGTAAATGTAAGTGATTCATTATGATTGTTACCTACTCTAGTATTTAAGATTAAACTTTGGTGTCTAGAATGTGCAGTGAAAAGTGTCTGTCTTCGACTTGTAACTTTAGATGCTGTACTGGATGAAGAAATAAGAGCCGATCAGCGTAACTGATATTTCTTGATCTGTTTCCAGGCTCTGCCTGGAACTGAAGATTTCCTCATTCTGATTGAATACTGGCAAATAGTTAGTGCCACCCTTAAAACGCATGGGGGTAACCTGCAGAGAGTGGCAGTTAATACCATAAGAAATTTGCTGGGCAGATTTGGATGAGCCATTTGTCTCTTTTTCTGCTGTCATTGCTATGTTACTATGAGTGCACAGTCAAACCATGGCCTGTTTTCTTGTGTGCCTTTACATACCAGTTTGTTTTTCACTTTAGCCCCTGTTTTTCTCTCATGTTTGTACGTTTTCCACCACAGACAGCATATTTGAGTAATGTTCTCTCGCTGGTTGGGAGGACTGGAAGAAATTCTCACCAAAGCGTACCCTTAGTGCTGCTGCTTCAGCTGACGGGTTGCTGTGCTAGTGACGGCAGTTTCCCCTCCCCTGTTACCGAGTGGAACAGTATTTTTATTGGGTGGCCAGTATTCACACTGTTCTGTTCTGAAGGATGCTTTGCTTGACTCTCACAGCTTACTATTTGCTAGCCACATGCAGCTCTTTTAGGCTTTCAGCTGACTCCTTAGGGTCACAAAGTTTAAAAAATGAACATAAGAACATAAGAAAATGCCATACTGGGTCAGACCAAGGGTCCATCAAGTCCAGCATCCTGTTTCCAACAGTGACCAATCCAGGTCATAAGAACCTGGCAAGTACCCCAAAACTAAGTCTATTCCATGTTACCGTTGCTAATGGCAATGGCTATTCTCTAAGTGAACTTAATAGCAGGTAATGGACTTGAAGACAAGGAGCTAATTTTTAAGAGTAAAAAATATTGAATATGACTGAAGTGGATTCCTGAATACCTTTTTGGCTTAAATGATTTCTGTTCTCCTGAAGAAGCCAATTTCTGGGCATAGTCCTAGCTGTAAAGTTGAGGATGTTCAGAGCTCAGGTTTCTGTATCTGAAGATTAATATGAGAGAGGAAAAGATTGAGCATCTTAAATCTCAAATATAAAATTTTACATACTTTCCCTCTTGCTTAAATATGATAGATAACATGGAAAATAGAAGCTGATGAAAATGTTAAAATGCACAACAGTGGCCTGTAGTCTTCAAAATTCTTATGCCATATAAATAACTGAAAAATGCACTTTATTTTTATTTTTTTGCAAAGGGATTAAAAACTGCCATGAGTTGAATTTCTCTAGATATTTAATCACCTTGGCCAGTATCTGTTACCTTCTCATGAAGGTATACTGTTATACAAAATTTTTGGTATACTTCCAAATTTTACAGAATAGAAAGAAGCCTGTGGTTTTAATGTTAGACCAGCTTGAAGAGAAGTTCTCGTAACACATAGCATGCTGGAAAATAATGAATACCTTTCTGACATTGAAGATACCTGAATAAGGAAGTGGTTTTGTAGATGGCAAACTGACTCATTATGGCAGAAAAATGTTCCCGTTGTATTAGTGACAAACCTATGGCTCTTCACGTCTATATAATCAGCGGTAGCTGTTCTAACAGTGTTCAGCTTAAGTAGCTTATTTTGAAAGATGGTACCTTCCTCTCCATTATCTTCAATGAAGAATTAAGTATTTATATAATTTTTAAATGGGCACACAGTATTTCAGTTCAGTAAGGGAAACATAAGCTTCCTTCCCAGTGTTCATTTCAGAAAATTCAAGCAGGATAATATCCCACTAAGAGTTGTCATTGTCTTCCTTACTCTTTAATTCACTGGTCGGTGCATGCAGCACTGGTTGCTTGAGCACCACAGAATCTGTTTTTAAGAGTGCAACTGTTTGGGGGAGGAAGGTGGGTGGAAGGTAGAGGAGATGGTTGGCACTGGGGAGAGAGAGGACAGAGGCCCTTACATCAGCAACCTCAGAGCTTGGAGGACCCTGCCACGAGTGAGTGATGTCGTCCGGGTGAGCCATTACTATAGAAAGACTAACCCAGCGGTGCACCAAAGCCATATGTTTTTCCCAGTCCTCTGTTTTGTTTGAAGCATCTAAACATCAAGGATAAGAAATGCAAAGGTAATGTTGACTTTCCCGTCTGATCCTAGCACTTCCTCTCCTTCTACTTGGACAACTCTGGAAGCTTTCAACTTTGTGACACAGAATAAAACGGGGCATTCCGAACATGGGGCTGCTTCTCCCATTCTGCAAGTGATTTTTCTCTCATTGTGCCCTGGTGGGTTCATGGCCCCCGCAGATTGTATTGCCATCGATAAGCAGCCCTCAGGGAGAACCAGTACAGGCTGGAAGGGCCACAGTGTCCTAGAGTGACCCATATGGAGTTACGACCTGCAGAACTTACGCTGGAAACACTAAGGGCAGTGATTTTTAACTTGGAGAAATCAGTTTCTTTCGAGGTTGATTGTTTTTAAACTCACTGGCTGGAGTCTCCATTCAGGTCCTAGGACATGCTGAGATGACTAATAATCATAAGGAAATAGAGGATCTTAAAATGAATTATCAGTCTGTGTATGAAAGTAACCTCGTTCTTATGAAAGACAGTTGATACAATATAAATTAGAGAACTTTGGTAATTGTGCTAAAAGTCTAAATCTTACAGGTAGAGTTTAAAAGTGTTGCTTGCGTAAAAACGGCCCCATACACGCGTAAGTGGGCCATGCGTGAGCACGAATTTTAAGAAGCCCTACGTACTTGTGCGCACATCAAGAATGAGACAGAAAAGGGGCAGGACACATAACCCCAAATGTTTGCCATGTTACCTGTATAACTTTTCTGCTGGTCCTGATGAGGAGCAAGACTGGAGATTTTGAGCCAGAGGGGGTCCTGAACACCGGGGGGGGGGGGGGGGAGAGAGAGACAGTGACACTGTATTTATCTCCCATACAGGCCTATCCTGTAAAGTGCGGCCGCGTTTACCCTGCTCCTAAGCCGTTTTTAACTTCGTTTTCGGCCGCGTTAGCCCTTCCTGCGATCCCGAATCCCCTTTAACCTACTCCTACCGCGGCCTAAATTCCCTGGGCAACCCCTTCCGCCCGCGGCATGCATATTGCATGCAAACGAGCGAATTAGCGCGATATTGCATGCAAACGAGCGAATTAGCTATTCACCTAGCATCCCGTAACCCGCGCCCCGACTAACGCTACCTTTCCCTGCCGTTTTGTCGCGCGTTTAACCTGCAAACTTACCGCCTACCCTGACCCAGGCGGTAGAGGCATGGGTAAGGGTAGGTGGAAAGCTTTCCCCCAGCCCCCGCTCACCTGCCCCCGCCGCGATCATGGGTGCCGGTCTCCGTGGCAGCCCCAGGCCTCTCCCCTGCTCCCGAAGCCAAAAAAAAAAAAAGCGAAAAAAAAGTTGCAGCCCCCCTCCGATGTCCGGACTGGGGCTGCCACGGAGACTGCAACGGCAAAGCGACTTTTCAGTGTCCCCCCTCCTCTCGGAGCAGGGCGCGAAAAGCCGCCTTGCTCCGGGAGGAGGGGGGACACTAGCAACGGCGAAGACAGCGCAGAAGCAACGGCGAAATGACTTTTCAGTGTCCCCCCTCCTCTCGGAGCAGGGCGGAAAAGCCGCCTTGCTCCGGGAGGAGGGGGGACACTGACAGCGGCGAAGCAACGGCGAAGACAGCGGCGAAGCAACTTTTCAGTGTCCCCCCTCCTCTCGTAGCAGGGCGCGAAAAGCCGCCTTGCTCTGGGAGGAGGGGGGACACTGACAGCAACGAAGCTTTCCCCCAGCCCGGACACCGGCGAAGCCAGAAGACAGCGGCGGAGAAACGGCAAAACGACTTTTCAGTGTCCCCCCTCCTCTCGGAGCAGGGCGCGAAAAGCCGCCTTGCTCCGAGAGGAGGGGGGACACTGAAAAGTCGTTTCAATTGGCCGCTGAAGACGTGACGTCACGACATCACGTCTTCAGCGGCCAATTGCACGCTTTCCCCGTGCAGGCGGCCATCTTTGTCTTCATCGGGAGGAGCTACGATCGCATGTGTTCCTGATGATGGCTTCAGAAAAGTAAGTTGCTTCGCCGTTGTCAGTGTCCCCCCTCCTCTCGGAGCAAGGCGGCTTTTCCGCCCTGCTCTGAGAGGAGGGGGGACACTGAAAAGTCATTTCGCCGTTTCTCCGCCGCTGTCTTCTGGCTTCGCCAGTGTCCGGGCTGGGGGAAAGCTTCGTCGCTGTCAGTGTCCCCCCTCCTCTCGGAGCAAGGCGGCTTTTCGCGCCCTGCTCCGAGAGGAGGGGGGACACTGACAAGTCGTTTCGCCGTTGCTTCTGCGCTGTCTTCGCCGTTGCTTCCTGGTATCTGTCATTTCAAATGACATTTGAAATGACAGATACCAGCGTGGCGTGAAGCCTTAGGCCCGCGCACCCAGGATCCTGTATAGGCGCTCTATCCAGTATCCTGGTTGCGCGGGCCTAAGGCTTTTCGGACGCGGCTTACATTTACATATAATTAGGCTTCAGGATCGAGCGGTAGGTGAGCTGCACTGTGCGGGCGGTAACCGCGGGTGCCGTAGGCACTAACGCAGCTCTTCCTACCGCTCGGTACTGGATCACCCTGATTGTAAGTTTTTTGTGGTTTTTTTTTTTGGAGGGCAGGGTGTGGGCAGTGTTACATTGGTCTGCCTAGGGCGCAAAGTTCTGCAACACTGCCCCCCCCCCCCCCCCCCAAAAAAAAACCCCACTCTGAATTGAAAGTGCCTCTTACAGTGGGGGAGATATAGCGTGTCATATTGTCTCTCTAACAGAGGCACGCTCTCTCCCCCACCCCCAGAGTCATTTGTGTGAGCATGGTATTAATATCCACTCTCAGCTCTTTGAAACTCACCCCATGTAAGAACCCTAACCCTCTCCTCCCTTCCAATCCGCTTAAAATTATTCCCTCCTCCTTTTTCCACTCCTCTTTATTTTCTCCCCATTCTTACCTTGAACCTTCTCTTCCTTTTTACTCACCCAGCCCTTACTCTAATAATTTGATCTCTCACCCCTCCTCAGTACTAATCTGACTTTTAATTCCACTTTAACTAATATCTCCCATTATACTTCAGAAAACTCAATTATAAGAAACTTTCTTTAATTATGTTCTATTCTATATTACTCTGCTTTAGCCGAGATGTTAATTATGATACTAATGTTTATATGTTACAAAAAATGTTTCCATGTATGAAGTTGTTCAATTGTAAACCGGAGTGAAGGCTTCCCGCTATACTTCGGCATAAAAAAAGAATCTAAATAAATAAATAAAATATGTGCATAAAGGCTGGGCTATTTTAAATGATACGCTTATACGTGCACACATGATATAAAATTAAGCGTACCTTTGCTCGCGTGCCAGTACGTGCATTTATGGGTGCATGCACGCTCTTTTTTTAAACTTACCTGTTTTGATTCTTAAATGTTCCCAAATGTACTTTAATTCTTCCTCTTGAAATGCTTCAGAAATATTTCTTTAAGAGCATTTGAAATGATCTAAAAAGTATATTCCTAAGCTCAGTAGAGTGGTGTGGTTTCATCCAGTGATAGGTGTGAGACTGGAGAGTTGATGCATGAGATATTTAATTTGACTAACGTTTTGGAGCAATCCCAGCCAGAGGTAGTGGAAAGGCCTACTTTATTGGTTATCTATCTTCAGGAATCAGACAAGCAGATGATAGATACAACTGTTTTTTTCTGACTAAAGAGATTTCCTTTATGGGTAATAAAGTGGCTGTGTTTCTGGACAGGGTCAGAGAGACAATACAATTATTTCTTGCTAAAAGGCATTGTAAAATTAAATAGAAATATATATTTTCTTTGATACTGTACAATTAAGACAATTTTCTCCAAAATAGGATTTCTCCATAGATCCTAACTACTTAGCAATGCGAGTGAAACATTTATATTGTTTGGGGGGCGGTTTGTTTTCTTTTTCTAGCTTGTAATCTCTCTCCAGTTGGCAAATAGTAGAATTGTCTGGGTTTTTTGGTTTTTTTTCTAATCTTTTCATCCACTTATTTTTGCTATGTTTTCTGTATATTAAGGTTCTCTTGATTTATTTGAAATTAATAGATAATAAAAAGAAAGACAATGAAATATGACCACCTACCTTTATTTTTCCTCTAAGTGGGGATATTTTTTCAATTTAAAAAAAGAAATATCTGAAATAAAACTGTCATGAGATCCTTCCCTGGTTAGAGGGTTTACTTGAATAAAAGTGAGCAGTTTTCCTCTTAACTTCTGTCAGCCATTGCCATGTAACTAGCTAGCGTCAAACCTGGCACTAAATTGGAGCTTTCTGTGGAGGCAATATCTTGCTATCTTATCCTTTAGGTATGAGGCATATATTGGTAATAAATAGTAACTGATGCATGTCTGGCATTCATCCTTGTTTAAAAAAGTGAAAACACCAATCAATAATTGAAGTTATCCCAATCACAAAAATAAAGTAAAGCTCATCACACTTAAGAAATAAGCTAACAGCTTTAATGTGCCTTCATACTGTGGAGAGAGAGGGAAGATAAGCTTTCCTTTCACTGGATCGCTCATATTCATAAATAAATTGTTTGAGATATTGTTGCAAGAAAAAAATCATAAAGCAATATTCTCAACCAATCTAAAACATCCCACTGCAGCCAAATGACTTGGACAAGGAAAAAACTTAACTGGTGTCGTGATTTTCACTGCAGTGTTCAAATCCAGTATGCGTTAAGCTGCTCAGTCCACTCTGTCAAACCAACATGGTGCTGTTTCAAAATGAAACTTAAACCTCTGCCTTGGGGTGGTACCGTGCTCTGTGAAGCGTCTCTGGCAACTCACATATTCGTTGCTCAGAAATTGCATTCAACAGTGGTGCATTTAAAGTGTCCGAAAACCGGAAATAACATTAAAAAAATTGGTAGAATTCTTAAAAAAAAAAAAAAATTTCATACCTCCAATCCAATAAAGCTCCACGTGACTGAGCTCCTGTTTTTATCTAGTATGGTAAAATGTATTTAAGGCACCGAAGTCGCTAGTCTGTAGGTAAATGACAGAACTCAAATCCATCTGTACTATATATGCAACATTTTTGTCAGACTATACCAAAGCATGCCATTCAGTGTCATTGTTCATACCTTTTGAATGTACCATTTGAAAAGCAAAAATCCATTCTACCCCTACAATGTTTCACTTTCCTTGTGAATTGAAATTGCAAACCTAGTCCAAGGTTTCTGGAAGAAAGAAATCTAACTTCTACAAATGTTACTATATTACTTAGTTAAGGCTATCAGACAGGAACACCACGGATTCCATCACAAATCTTTCTTAAAAACCATAAAGTTATTGAATTGCCTGAAAAGGATGAATGCAATAGTGGACAATAAACCCATATGGGTCTTGTGTATTTTATACTCCTGTGCTCTCAGGATCCTCTTGGACACAGCTAAGGTATATCATCGCAGAGGAATTGCTGACTGCACTTTATCTTTTGTAATCTGTCATTCAGTGCCCATGCCCTCTCATTTATGTTGGGAGGGATAAAAGACAAATCAAAGTTCGACTTGTGGAATACAAGTTTAGACACTCAGAAAAGTCGAGCTCCTATAATAGAGCATTGCCTGTCATAGTCATTCATTTATAGATTTGCGCTGGACTGTGCTGGAACAGATCCTGGCATGGCACACTAGAAGGGAACAGGAGCTTAATGCCTTCGTTGACAGCTTCTTGACTGCAAGTGCAATTACAGAATAGTTACAAAACAAAACCAGGAGATAAAAATGTAGGGTTAACATTCCAGATTTACATACAACAATATGTACACAAATTAGCAAGAGAGTAAAGGTCCGTTTTGGTTTTTTTTTCTTTTATGGAATATTTGTAATTTGCAGCCATTCCTGAGAAAAAAAAAGGATTTTATTACGGTAGTCCATGTTCTTATCACAATATACTTGGACTACTATAATTCCCTGTACATAAGTCTGCTGAAGTATCAGTAGGCTAAAAGTGGTGTATAAAATACTGCAGCATGCTTGGTTTCAGAGACAAAATCTTATGATTGCATCTCATGCATCCATTAGCCTTTGCATTGGCTTTCAGTTAGCCAGAGGATTGAATTTAAAATACATTTGTTTTCTAAAGCCTTTCTTGTATATGAAATACAATTTCTGTGTGCCAAAGTGAACTTTATGGTGCTCCCAACTCTTGCTTCTCAAAGTCCTAGCTATAATTAGATAAGCAGATACTATTTATTTCAGCATTTTATATTCCACAAATCCAACGTTCTTAGCGCGGGTTACATTTATAAGGTAAAAAATGCATAGTGTAAAATGGAACACAATTGTTACGGGTTCCAGAGTCTGGGAAACCCACCTAGGGAGTGGCACGGGGACTTCAAGACAGGACTCTGAGCAAAACAAGGGCCGGGCTTTCGCTTAGCCAGCCTTCTCCCCCACAGGTTGAGCCCTTGGGTTCTGGAAGCCAGTAGGTCTCTGTGGTAGCAGTACATCTAGGGGTGAGTCCACACAGGCAAGGCTTGGCAGGTTGGGCAGGGCAGACAAGGCAAGGATGGATACTAAGGACCTGCAACTAGACAAGACAAGGGTGAGACAAGGCAAGGAGAGAACTCTGGTACAGGCAGAACTGGAGACTAGAACAGGCAGAACAAGGCAAACTAGGGCAGGATTTAGACAAGAGGAACAAAGAGCACAGAAGTCTGAAGACAGCAAAGCAGGGTACAAGAGAATAGGCCAGAGGCATCAAGATAGGGAAGTAGACAAGATAGGCCCGAGGGCCTCAATGCTAGCCAAAGCAACAAGGCAAGAAGGCCATAGGCCACAAGGCAAAGCAAGGCAGAAGACCCCTAGACCAGACCACAAGGCAAGACAGAACAAGGGTCAGGTCACAGAGCCAGAAGTGACACCATAAGAAAAGGCTACTATGGCAAGACAGGTTTACATAGGGCTGGGACCTGGGGCATGCAAGGACAATGAGGAGTTTAGCAAGGCTAGAGATGAGGCATACTGAGGGCCTCTGCTGGTGGGGAGGCATTATGAAGGTTGGGCAAGGCTGTATAATCAGACAAAATCCTAACAAAATAAAATACCTTACAATATATAAAATTCAAAAGGCACCCCCTGACTGCTACTCCACATCAGAGCATACTAGTCTATATAACTCAGCCTTCACAAGCTTTTGAAACTTTAAATAATCATATGCCTGATGTAAATATAAAGGCAGAGAATTCCAAAGAATTGGTGTAGCAATAGTAAATGCGTTAGATGTAATTCTCTGAAGCTGAGATCCTTGTAAAGAAGGAATTCGCAGCATCTATGAGGAAGAACAGAAGGAATGGATAGGAGTAATATAATACAAGCTTCCCTGCTAAACAGTTTATTGAAAGTCCATTCCACAGGATCTTAAATTTGTAAAAGATTTAGCTACTTTTAGGGACCTATGGAAAAAAGCATGGCTGTTTGTGGTGCCTTTGGGTAATTTCAGATTGATGTAACTCCTTTTAACTTTTTCTGGAGATTCTTATCTTTGATTTTTATTAATCAATTATGATTCTGATTTAGTCATCTTATGTATGTTTTAAATTTAATAGGCTATGTGATTTCAATTCTTGTGTTTATATTCATGACAATTTCAAATATTTGTACACCACTTTGTAGCTTTTTGGGGAGAAGTAGTTTAGAATATGAAAATAGGAAACTTGTTACAATGGTGCAGGGGAAAAAAAAAGAGGATAATATTTGTGGTTTGCTTGCCACCAGCAATTTAAAAAAAATAATTGCATTTATTGATGTGTTCTTTCTTTCAGGGTATGACTTCTCTCAAGTTCTACAGTGGTTTGCTGAGCGGGTTGACCGTATCATCCTCCTGTTTGATGCTCACAAATTGGATATATCGGATGAGTTTTCCGAGGCCATTAGAGCATTCCGAGGTCAGGATGACAAGATCAGAGTGGTGCTAAACAAGGCTGACCAGGTGGACACCCAGCAACTGATGAGAGTCTATGGTGCACTTATGTGGTCTCTCGGAAAGGTGATTAACACCCCAGAGGTGGTACGAGTCTATATTGGCTCCTTCTGGTCCAAACCCTTGCAGATCACAGAGAACCGGAAACTTTTTGAAATGGAAGCCCAGGACCTCTTTCGAGATATTCAGAGCCTTCCAAGGAATGCTGCCCTGCGCAAACTCAATGACCTCATCAAGAGAGCACGACTCGCTAAGGTAAGATCAGAAAGGTTCAATAGGTACAGCACTGGAAAACATCCCCATCCCCTCCGTCAGAGGAAAGAAGCGAGAAGTGTTGTGGGAGGGGAGAGTAAGGGGGAGATCGTAGGAAAAAAAAGGCTGTACCTGAGTTGTGGGGAGGGAGTGTGGAGGAGAAAGAGGGCTTCATGGAAGGGTTTGGAGGTTCACTCTCCAGAGAAGAAATGCACTTACTATCTACTCCCACCACTATGCTTTTCTAAAAAAAAAAAAAAAAAAAAATTGACTGAGAAGAAATATATATATATATATATTTTAATTTATGCCCCACTTTTCTAACAGAGACCCAGCATAGTTTACAAAAATAAACATAACATAATAAAAAAAAATTCTGATTTTAAAAAACGTATTATACAATAACTAGAGCAAAATCTATCCTAATATCTCTTTTTCTACCTTAAACCCCCTTCTTTCACAGAGGGGCTGGGACATAACAAAACCCATCCTCCCTTGCCCCAAACTCCCCTCTTGTTACCAAAAGTTTTAGGGCAAAACTTACCCTTGCTTTCTGAGGAACAGAACCTAAACAGATCCCATCACAGCTCCTCTCATTAAGGGAATGGGGCACAGCCCACCTATATTTCTACAAACAATCCCTGCCCTCAGCGATTTGATATTCACCACCCATCCTCAACCCCACATCACCCTCCAATATTTCTTCCCTACCACTTAAAAGCCTCATAAAAGACGTTTTCAGTATAGCTGATGCAAAAGCACCATGGCTGCTGCCTGCAGTCAGGGCTGGATTAAGGTGTAGGCAACACAGGAAAGTACCTACAATGGCAAATTCTGTGGGTACTCAAAAACTGGGATTCCCCCTGCTGCTTTTTGATTTCTGAGGGCAGAACCCCCACACTCAGTCTTCTGTTTATGGGTGCCATATTCTTAAATGCAGCCCTGCCTGTAGTTTCTAAAGCTCTCTAAATACATGGGGAAGAAAGGGAAAGGAGAAGCAATAGTCCC
The DNA here is from genome assembly GCF_901001135.1 of Rhinatrema bivittatum. NCBI lineage: Eukaryota > Metazoa > Chordata > Amphibia > Gymnophiona > Rhinatrematidae > Rhinatrema > Rhinatrema bivittatum. The sequence goes on from NC_042618.1 coordinate 107,640,147, forward strand.
AACAAGAGCCAGCCCATTTCAGGGACCTTCCTCAGCAGTCCTTGCTGGAAAATATTTTCAGCAAATCCCCCTGTTAAAAGCTGTTATCCTTATTTCTTTATGACATCTGAGCTTTAACTAATCTTACATTTAAACATATAAATCTGTAGATTTATTTTGTTAAACATATCTTCTTAAGCCAAAAATAAATTCTAAAATCAATTTAAATTAAAAAAAAAAAAAATCAGATTAAATAAAATGTGATTACGTCCACCCTGCCTCACAAGCAGCAGTGTAGCCACTTCAGCAGGAGACAGAAGTCTGTAACCCTTCTCTGTGACTCCTTATTTATTTATTTTTAATTTTTATATATCGATGTTGCTGTATAAGATACATATCACACCGGTTTACAGGGAAATAAAACTGTCGCCTCATGGGTGGCTTACATTGATTCTGCTGTCATCAGAGAATAGCTGTTACAGCTAAGCAATGTCTTCTCTTAGCATGCACCAAGTCCAAAATAATGCAGAAAAACTGTTGTCTTTAAAAATAAGTTCCAAAAATGGCTTTTATCTTTTAAGAAAAATTGGGGCAAAGATCACAGTATTCGTATGGCTTCAAGAAAGCATGGGTTAAACACGGGATCCCTGAAGGAGTGGTGGGATTGTAAAGCTGAATTAGTTGGTGTGGATGGGCATGCTGGATAGGCCCTATGGTCTTTTTCTGCCATCACATTTCTGTGGCCCTCAAAGTATGTAAATACTTCTAAATTTGAATATACAGAGGTCAGGACCTTTTTACATTTCTGAATTTATAAGAATTTTGATTGGGCTAATAATTTTTTACAAGTTTATGGAGAGTTACTTTATATTATCTATCTGTAAAATCATCCTGAATGTTGCTTAGAAATAGAAATTATAGAGCTAATGAAGATAAAGCGAATTTGCTTACATGTAACAAGTTGTCTCCTAGGCCAGCAGGATGTTTAGTCCTCACATGTGGGTGACATCATCCGATGGAGCCCAGCATGTCAAAGTTTCTAGAACTTTGGCACACTGAACATGCCACTATCCACGTACCCAAGTAGGGTCTCTCTCTTCAGTCTTTTAAGTAGATTACGAAAAAAGAAAACAAACCAGGAGAATCCAACTCCGTGGGGTGGTGGGTGGGTTTCTAAGGACTAAAATCCTGCTGTCCTAGGAACACCTGTTACAGGTAAGCAACTTTCTTTCTCAACAAGCAGGATGGTAGTCCACACGTGGGTGAATACCAAGGTACAGTCTAGACCTGAGACGAATGGGACAAACAGACACCAAACTAGGTGCCAATGGGCACACAGAGGTGCTATTATTTATTTATTTATTTTATTTATTTAAGGTTTTTCTATACCGGCATTCATGATAAGATCATATCATGCCGGTTTACATATAACAGGGGGTGCAAAAACTGTTCTTTTAACAAGTGCAACGGAAGCAAAAGTTACAATAAAACAAGGTTGTAGAACTGGGAGAGGAAGGAAATAAGGATTAGTAACTGGGAGAGGAAGTAACTGGGAGAGGAAGGAAATAAGGATTAAATAAGTAAGGAGTAATAATTAAATAAGTAAGGAGTAATAATTAAATAAGTAAGGAGTAATAATTAAATAAGTAAGGAGTAATTAAATAAGTAATTAAATAAGTAATTAAATAAGTAATTAAATAAGTAATTAAATAAGTAATTAAATAAGTAATTAAATAAGTAATTAAATAAGTAATTAAATAAGTAATTAAATAAGTAATTAAATAAGTAATTAAATAAGTAATTAAATACGTAATTAAATACGTAATTAAATACGTAATTAAATAAGTAAGAAAGTAATTAAATAAGTAAGTAAGTAATTAAATAAGTAAGTAAGTAATTAAATAAGTAAGTAAGTAATTAAATAAGTAAGTAAGTAATTAAATAAGTAAGTAAGTAATTAAATAAGTAAGTAAGTAATAAAAATAAGTAAGGAGTAATAAAAAATAATTAAATAAGGATTAAATAAGTAACTGGGAGAGGAAGGAAATAAGGATTAGTAACAACGAGAGTAGCCTGAACTCAAAATCGGATCATAGGTAGGAAGAGTTGGATTCACAGCTGAAAAAGGTTTGTGAGGACAGACTGGTCAAATCTGCTATCATGATAGCTGTCCCTTTCCAGACAGTAATGAGCCGTAAAGCTGTGGAGAGTCCTGCAGATCTTCCCCATGGGAACTGCACGCAGGTGGGCCATAGTAGTGGCCATTTCCCCCCCCCCCCCCCCCCCCACTTGCAATTCCACCTGGTCATAGCAGAAGGTGATGCATTTGGCTAGACAGGTGGAAAGAATCTGTTTAATAACAGCCCTACCCAGCCTCTTGGAGTCATAGGAGACAAACAGCTGGGTGGATTGCCTATGGCCTGCTCTCGGGTCCAGGTAGAAGATTAAGGCCCTTCTACAATTCGGTGTGTGCAGCGACCTTTCCCCTGGGTTGGAATCAGGCCTGGGCCCAGAGGTTGGGGTGGTACAGTCTGCAAGAATACTGTGTGAGATCTGGGGCAGTCCGCAGATGGATCAGTTCCTGCCGGGAGAGATCGCGCAGAAGCGGGAACCAGACTTGCCTCAGCCAATCGGGGACTACGTGGATCATGGTTCCCCCAGTCCTGGCAAAGCTTCAAGAGTCTTCGTCATAAACGGAAGTGGAGGGTACGCATGCAGGAGGCCTTCTCCCCAGTGGAGAGCAAAGGCATCCATGGCTGGCTGGCTGTGGACAGAGAAAAGTAGCAAAGAACTTTCTTGTTGCAGGGGGAAGCAAACAGATCCATCGGGGGGGGGGGGGGGTTCCCCAGAGATGGAAGATCTGATCCACCACCACCTGCTTCAGGGACCACTCGGATAGTCGGAAGGTGTGACTTAGCCTGTCTGTCAGGGGGTTTTCCGCAATGACCAAGTACACTGCCTGGAGTAACATACCCCGAGACAGGGCACTGCCAGATCTGCACTGCCTCCTGACAAAGGAGGAAGGACCTGGTGTCCCCCTGCTTGTTTATGTACCACATCACCACCTGGTTGTCTGTCCGAATGAGGATCACCTTGCTTGACAGCTGATCTCGTAAAGCCCACAGCTCATACCAGATCGCCTGCAGCTCTAAGAAGTTTATCTGATACAGAGCTTCTTGAGAGGTCCACAGACCTTGGTGCGGAGGCTCTCTAAATGGGCACCCCAATCCAGGTGGGATACTTCTGAAATAAACACAACCTGGTGTGGAGGTGCCTGAAAAGGTACCTCCTGCTCCAGATTGGATGGGGACCTCCACCAAACCAGAGAGGCTCTGAGAGAGGGGGAAACCTGGATGTGGACCTGAAGGCTCTGGATAGCCTGCCATCATTGGGAGCATAGAGTCCGCTGGGCTTGACGTATATGCAGGTGGGCAAATGGGGTGACATGGCAATGCTAGACCTCCTCCACCAGAGTCAGCAGTGCGTGCTCCCTGAGGCATGGCAAAAAGGCTTTTGTCTGTGAAGCATCCAACACTGCTCCTATGTAATCCAGCCGTGACGATGGACAGAGATTGGATTTCGGATAGTTGATTAGAAACCCTAGGTATTCCAAAACCCAAATGGTCCAGTATAGAGACTGGCTGCCCCCATTTGCAAGCCGTTCTTGATCAGCCAGTTATCCAGGTATGGAAAGACCTGGATTCCCAGCTGGCGCAGGTAATACCAGAGACGGCCAAACACTTCATGAAGAACCGGGGCATGGAGGCCAGGCCGAATGGGAGCACGTGGTATTGAAAATGTTGATGGCCTACCACAAAGTGAAGATACCTACTGTAAATGGGGAGGATCTTGACGTGGGTATATGCTCAAGAGAGCAAAACCAGTCTCCTCTTTGTAAGAGGGGAATAAAGGTGCCCAACGATACCATCTTGAACCTTTCTTGAGAAATCTGTTCAAGGCTCACAAATCAAGAATGGGACAGAGGTCTCTGTTTTCTTTAGAATTAGAAAATAACAGGAGTAAAACCCCCCATTCCTGCTGCTCCCAAGGGACAGGTTCTACTGCTCTTCCCATTAGAAGGCTTGAGAGCTCCACTCTTGAGTCCTTCTGGATGCGAGATGGGACCCACTGTGGGCACGGGGGAGAATCTGGCGGAACAGCCATGAGATTCAACTGATAGCTATGATGGACAAGACCTACTGATCCGAAGTCTCGGCCAGCCACCTGTCTCCAAAGAAATGGAGTCTGCCCCCGACCGGTGGATCCTCTGATACCTGAAGTGGCGACTGGCTTAATCTCCCTCTCATCCAGACAAAACCCTGTACTGGGGTTAGCCTGGGGCACTGGCTGAGGCCTAGGGCCCCACTGTTGCTGAGATCTGCCTCTGACGCTGGTCTGTTGTGGACAAGATCGAGGGGCAGGAGGGTAGTACTTTCACGGCTTGTAGAATGGCCTCCACAGCCCTGGCTGGGAGAACATCCTAGAAGATGCCAACAACTCATGGTGGTCCTTCAGCTTCCTTGACCTAGTCACCAAACAGGTTATCCCCAGTGCAAGGCAAGTCAGCTAGCCAGTCCTGCACCTCTGGACGAAGGTCTGAGACACGAAGCCAGGCGAGACACCGCGCAGAAATGCCAGCTGCTGCGACTCAGCCCACTGTCTCAAAAATGTAGCACGGACTACATTCCACATTCCAGTCCCTGCTTGGATAAGTGACATAAGGGCCTCCTGAGGTTGCTGCACCAGGCCATCCGCAACCTCCTTGACTTGTTTCCAGAGATTACGGGTATATTGGGTCATATACAAAAGGTAGGAAGCAATACAGGCCACCAGCATGGAGCCTTGAAACACTCTCTTCCCCATGACATCCCATGCCCTGTTGTCCTTGCCAGAAAGGGCAGAAGCATGGGTTTTTGACCCTTTGCCTTCTTTAGCCCCGATTCAGCTACCACTGATTGGTGGGGAAGTTGGTGCTTCTGAAACTCCATGGTCTGTGGTACAAGGTACACCCCATCGGCCTTCCGATTGACTGGGGCCATAGAGAGGGGGTGTTCTCAGAGCCAGAGAAGCGGCTCTCTGAAAATCTTATGAACAGGCACTGTTACAACCTACTTTGGGGCATCCATGAACTGGAGGATCTCCAGCATCCTATGGTGGGCATCTTCCTCCAACATAAGCTGAAAAGGAATGGTTTCAGCCATCACCCAGACAAACCCTGCGAACGTCAAGTCCTCTGGCAGGAAATGACGGCACTCCTCCGAGGGGGAACGATCTGACGGAAGATAATCGGAAGTCAGCAATGAAGCATGAGAGGTGACCTCCCCCCAGGTCTTGTATGGGCCCTCAGGCTCATCTCAGCCACCTGGAGATGGGGACCAAGGAGCACTGGGCACATACGAATGTGGGGGCCTCAAGGATCCCAAAGACCCAGGTTCCGGCAGCACCAGGTAGGGGGCACGAGGGCCCTCATGGAGCAGAAGGCATCGATGGGCCCTCGTCTTCTGGCAAATCCCCCACGAGGATAAGCTCAGATGCCTTGCATTTTGGTGCCCGACAGCCCAATGAGAAATCACAGGGCACTGACAGTAACTGGGTCGGGAGGACACCAAGGAGGATGTCAAGATGGTCCAACAACGGCTCCAGCCATGCTACCGTGGATGGCATTGGTACAGGCGTCTGCATCGGTGTGGGCACCGGCCTCGAGGACATCTGTGCCAGCACCAGCATCAGGGAAGGCACTTGGCTCCCTTTTGTGCAAAGCATGTTCCACCGCCAGGCGTACCTGATGTTCCAATTCCACCTCAAAAGCCTTCAAGGAAAGGGCAGGCTGAGAGGGGAGGGAAGAGACTAACTCCTTCTCAGAACCCCGAGGAGGGTTGATGTCCAGCACTGGAACTGATGTGGATGACCTCAGGCCACTGGCATCGAAGGAGAATGGAGCCTCCTCTTGCCGTGGCTGACCGAGAAGGAGTGAGAACCGAAGAGAGACCTAGCGCAGGAAGAAAAATCAAAAACTAACTTTTTGAAAAGTTTTCCAAGAAAAAGAGCACGAGCTCCACCTCTGCGAGACTGTAGCTCCACAGAAAAGAGAGAACTGAAGAGACCCCACGCGGATGCGTGGATAGTGGCATTCTGAGCTCAGTGTGCCTAGTCAAAGTTTCTAGAAACTTTGACATTTAGTTTTCTGTGCTGGGCTCCATCTGAGGATGTCACCCATGTGTGAGAACTAACATCCTACTGTCCTAGGAGAACATCTGTTACAGGTAAGCAACTCTATCTCAGGATGACTGGAAATCAAAAGTTTCCAGGTATGGAGAGGGGAATTTTTGTTATCCTTATTAGTTTTAATTATTGGGTGTTTGATATGTCTACTGTTTTGAAATATTTGATTGTATTTTGGGAAATGTTTAAAGGGTTTTTTTAATCCTTATTCTTAATTATTAGATGTTAATCTTTGACATTTGCCTTGAAATGTTCTTTTTATTAGTATGGTTTACTTGCTGTTATTGATTTTATATTTCGTGATTTTATATTTCTTGATTTTGTTTTATGAGGAATGGTGATATTTCTGTTTTTGCATTATTGAACTGCATACAAGTGTGGCTTTTATTGGTTTCCAGTTCAGTTTTTTTGCTGCATGTTTTCTATTTATACTTTATGGCCTTTTTATTCTTTTTTGATGAGGGTCGGTCTGTGTTTAGCATTTGTGACCGAGGTGAAGTAGTCTGCTAGCTGGGAAAATTTCTTGTACATCTTGGGTTGAAGGCTTTGTTGATTTTGGTAGAAGCTGAAATCCATGATTGCAAGGGCTCCTCTGGTGCTAAAAATGATGGTGCTTAAGCCTGCTGGGTACTGAAATGCCTGTAGCGAATGCTGAGGGTTTGATTTTTGTCTAGGAGCTCCAAGAGGGCCCCCCTCATTGCACTTTAACTTGTAATGTGGCCCCTGCGCAAAACAGCCCACCCCTGAGCTAAGCTAACAAGTAGTACCTAGGTGTAGATGATGATGAATACGAAGGAGGAAACTTTTCAGTAGGTTATGTAATTTGGAACTTGGTACATTCTAAGAATTATTTTCCTTTCTACTTACTATTTCAAGTCTGTGCTAATTGTTCCATGTGCTGCATAATCCCACAGGGGTTTATTGATAAACTCCTGATGGAGCAGAGGACAGCTAGGTATCCAGTGCCCAGAGCAAAGCCCCAGGGGTGGATTGTGCCATTTTATTGCTCTTTTTTTCTGGAAGCTGACCTTTTTCATTCTGCAAAACCATAGCATATTAGATAATGGCAGGAAAAAAAACCAGTTGACCCATCTAGTCTGCCCAGTTATTCCTGTCAATTCTGCCACTGAAGCGCTCCTTTTAAAGCTCTCTTCCGGAAAAAAACCCTGTTAATATTTATAAAAACTAAATTTTTAAGATTCCTAGAAGAAAAATTGTTGTTGTTTTGGGGTTTCCAAATACCACAGTCAAAATAACACCCCCCCTCCCCCCGGGTTCATGTCTTGAATTAGAATAAAAAAAAAGATAAGGATTAGGAAGATGTTGGTTTTATTTAGAATGTGATGTCCTTTTGTGGATTGCAAACTGGTTAAAAGACAGGAAACAGAAGAGGATTAAATGGTCAATTTTCACACTGGAAAAAGGTAAAAACATTGGAGTACCTCAGGGATCTGTACTTAGACCTGTGCTTTTCAATATATTTATAAATTATCTGGAAAGGGGTACAACGAGTGAGGTGATCAAATTTCTGGATGATACGAAATAATGCAGAGTAGTTAAATGTCAAGCAGATTGTGATAAATTGCAGGAGGACCTTGCAAGACTGGAAGATTGGGCTTCCAAATGACAAATGAAATTTAACGTGGACAAGTGCAAAGTGATGCATATCGGGGAAAAAAACCCTTGCTGTAGATACACAATGTTAGGTTCTATCTTAGGAGTTACCACCCGGGAAAGAGATCTAAGCATCATAGTGGATAATACATTGATATCTTCGGCTCACTGTGCTGTGGTGCTCAAAAAAAGCAAACAATGTTAGGAATTATTAGGAAGGGAATGGCAAATAAAATAAAGATTTGTCATAATGCCGCTGTATCACTTCTTGGTGAGACCGCACCTTGAATACTGTGTGCAGTTCTGGTCACCGCATCTCAAAAAGGATATAACTGCACTGGAGAAAGTGCAGAGAGAAGGATGACCAAAATAAGGGGCATTATGAGGAAAAGCTAAAGACTGTTTTCCATCCCATTATCTTGTATCCTGTTGTTACTTTGTTACGTGTTCTCTGTGAAGCTGCTTGCTAATTTTAGTTACCTGTAAACCGAGATGATGTTCCCAACGTATCGCGGTATATAAAATGCTTAAAATAAATAAGTTAGTGCTGTTCAGTTTAGAGAAGAATCGACCAAGGGGGGGGATATGATAGAGGTCTACAAAATCATGAAAGGACTTGACTCTCTTAGGGGCCAATGCAATACAGTGCACTCAGCCTAGTGCACTGTTTAACCCACTGTCGAACGTGGGTTAAATAGGCGCTAATCCACCCCCTAATGCAACAGGGGGATTAGCGCCTATTTAACGTGCGCCCGCGAAGTGAATGAGATAGCGCTCATCACATGCAAATGCACGTGAATGAGCCTATTACTCATTCACTCCAAATGCAAAAAGATAAATGTGCGTCTCAGACGCACATTTATTGCTCAGATATTGACGCCTGCCTGGAGCAGGCGTTAATAGCTGAGCGCACTGAAAAAAAGTACAGAAAATCCGAAAAAAAATGCTTTTCTGCACTTTTTTAAAAGTTAAAGGGAAAAAACCCTCTGCCGGCCACTTTGAAGACTGACGCCGATATGCTCGGCGTCGGTTTTCATAACCGGCAGACTGCCAGTAACCGCGGGGTCACGTTAGCAAGGGGGTGCTAAGGTTGCGCAAGTGCAATCCCCTAATTTGCATATCGCATGGCGCTCCCCTTGCGGGCACCATGTGTGCGTTAAAGTGGGCGCTGAAAAGTAAGCCACCAAGAGTAGTGGATTGAGCGGATACATGCTATTTAAATCAGCTGAAGGATTGCTGAAATGAATGAATTATTTTGCCTGATTATGAATTAAAAGCTCTGCTCTTGTAGATGGAGGATATGTCCCTACCTCATGTGAAAGATGGAGCATCAGGATAGTTTTCCAGGAGATGCGGCATGGCACTTCTGCTTCAAGTGCAACAGATTTATTTAAAATTGTTTTCCCTATGCTTTCCTTTGTTAGTTTTGTATTTCATTATGTTTTAGTTACTTTTTCTAATTATAGAAATAAAAATAAACCAAGAAAGCAAATAAGTATTGGATGTTCCTTAAAATATTTTCTCTGCCTCAGTCCTTCCCCCACCCCTCTTGTTTTCTGTTTCTTGACTAGAGCTATTAGGTGAAATTTAGTTTCAGTTGGTGCCACTATTAAAAACCAGCTTCTTTACCTTCGCCTTGTCAGGCCTGCATGATTGTCTGCTCCTGGTTTGGAAACATTTTTGAAGGTATTCTCATTCCATTGGAATGAAGAAAATGATCTCTTTGAAGACTGCGTCTGCCTTATACGTGCACTGCTGGTACTCTGTGTAATCGCTGCTCTGTTAGAGTAGTTCTTTGTCTTCAGTTCTTAGTCCTGTTGTGCAGGATTGCTGTTAATCACATTAGACTAGTTTTTTCAGATTCTTTTCACATTAGTAAAGGAGTTATGTTTGTAAAATGTGTAATTTATTGAAGCACAGCACCACAAAATCTCTGGTCACAAGAAAAACTCATTTCTATCCAGCACTACCATATACTTTTCACACCACTGTTTTTTCTTTAGAAATGTACTGCCTTGCTGCTCAGATTTTTATAATGTAAATTAGCTTTATGAGATTGTCTTCCTTCTCTGTGTCTCCTTCCCCCCCCCCCCCCCCCCAACAGTAACTTTTCAACCATTCATGCTGCCTAATTTAGATTTCTGCCACAGGTAAGAGTACCCAGTGACACCCCCCCCCCCTTCCCCCAGCTCACACTTTTCATGTGCCCTCAACACCCCTGGACACTTAGAACCCCTGTGTCTATATGTTCTGTAGAGCAATAGGCTATTTCAGTTGAGATTGCAGGTAGGCCAGAGCACTTTGTGATTGCATCAAGTATTTTGAGTGTTGCTCTGCCATTGGTTACTGTTCATAATCATATGCAAGTTTAGGTACCAAAGAAGGAAACTAGTTAGCCTGAAATATTCATGTCAGCTTGTCAAAAATAAGCATTCTGAATAATTTACTGATGGGGATAATGTGACCTACTGTAGGCTAATCCAAGAAGCTTCCCCTAAGTTCTAGAACTTTGAGGTTCTTGTACTACTGGGTGGTACTGCAGACACTGAAGACCAATCACCTTGGTTCATTTATGCTATGTCATATAGCCTTTCTTTGGACTTCTGCCATTTGTTCCATTGTTGGTTTTCTTCCCTTATTTATTTTTTTGTGTTTTGCCTATAAGGCTAGCTCTGCAAGCCCTTGAAGCCCCACAGTTGAAGACTGTGGAAGTTGTTGAACTTTTTATAAAATGTATTGATTCTGTCATCACAACCGTAATGAGACTTCTCACCTAGTTGGCCTATATTTCTTGTGCCAGTCTTGCAATTTCCCTGGTGGCTAAGCTCTCAGAATGTTGCCCTTATCTTTGAATCAAAGTAACCAAATCTTTTCCGTCCCATAACAAACAAAAATTGGTCTCAATGGGAAAGTGGCCAGGTTAGGGAGGCTGAACTTTGAGATTGGGTGGCAGGGAAATATTATGATTGGGACCCAAAAGGAAATATGAAATTTTGATATGTCATATGGAAAACCATTTCCAGTTTCGACATGTTCATTTTATTGTGGATAGTGCTCAAAATGTGTTGCCGTTTTAGAATGTTCCACTTCAAGATATTAAATGAAAATACGATAATACATTTGGCAAAACTTTTATTAGAGTACGCCTTTTGCATGTTTCCTCTTGCATTTGATTTTGATATGCGATATTTACTCACATTGCCTTGTTGCAGGTTCATGCTTATATTATTAGCCATCTGAGAAAGGAAATGCCTGCTGTGTTTGGGAAGGAGAGTAAGAAGAAGGAACTGATCAGCAAGCTACCTGAAATCTACACCCAGCTGCAGCGGGAGCACCACATCTCACCTGGAGATTTCCCTGAAGTCAAGAGAATGCAGGTACACTTAACAGCAAAAACTTAAATGTACAGAAGAGCAAAACATGCAGTGGAGGTGCAGGCCATAATAGAAATGATGACAGTGTACTGGGATGAAAAGAATACAAGGGAGACTCTCTCTGACAGTGGCTTCTTTGTAGGGCACTGGAATAAGTAGTGTGGTTGCCATGGTAGTCCACTTGAATATATGAAAATAATAGTTAATAACCGAAACTAATATTAGGCACACCATTTTACTGGCCTTCAACGTTAGGGGATCACATTTACATTTGTATCTCTAGATATGTGTGTGAATGTCATCCCTGTATGTCTAATGTTGTTCGTTTATTCATGCTCTGCGAGATAAATATGTTTGATATTTTCTTCATTGGATTTTACATATAGATAAATAGAGGCTTAAGGACTTGATTTGATAGGGCATTGGTTTCCTCACCTGTTACTAAACATAGTCCTCCTGTAGCTGTTAACACTGCCTTTTTGTCTCCCAGAGTATTCTCACCCCTCTGCAAATACTATACCTACAACTCACTACCTGCTTTTATGTCAATTATTATTTTTTAAACCCTCACACCAAAATGCAAGTAAAATGCAACCTGCAATTTACTTGTATAATTAAGCATCAATCTTAGCTGATTCTGTGTAGCCCTAATGGAGCATAGCTCTTGAAAGCTAATCACAAACGTATTAAGTTAATCCAGTAAAGTGTCAGATACAACTTTTGTTGACCTTTATTTTTACGGGGCCTAACATAACCACCACATTAGTATTTTCTGGTTGGCCCTTCTTTGTATATTTTTGACTGTGTATTTACAGACATGTACCACGTAGGTAACTGTATGTACAATTAAACGTCCTATGCTGTTAAGAGATATTGATCAGTATATTGTTTGCCACACATTTCTTTTCGTTGTATGGTCATAGATCTTGCCAGTAGAGGGCAACAGTATCATGTGGCTGGTTCTGGTACCAAAACATCTAGTAAGCAGAAAAGGAAGTGCAGTGATTGTAGGGACATAATACAAGTGCAAGATAAAAGAATCTGTAGAAATGGCCTTAATATTGCAAAACAGAAAGCAGGTGAATTCCATTCATCACTAAAGAAAACTTAACATGCCCTCTACAGTACTGTTGTGGTTCACATGGCAAAGATTAGTGTGCTGTAGAAAGTAAAATATTAGTATAACCTATTTTTTAAATTATTTCAGTAAGGATACCAGAAGGAGCAACAGCCCTGATAGGAAGAAAGTTATTAATGTCATTTTTTGTTTTATTTGGTTTGTTAGTGTTTTTCAACCTGGGTTTTGTCTGCTGTTATTACCCTTTCTCTTCCTCTTTCCAGAGCAGCTGTTTCCTTCTGTCTCATTAAAATCATTGAACCTTACATTGCAGGAGGGAAATGGCCAAAAGTTGACTGCTGACCTTCTGTTCTTCAGGGTTTGCTGCTGGGCTCCAACCCCATTCTTTAGTGACTGTTTCCTTCAAGCATTGTGCAGCTCAAACTCTCCAAGAGCCTAACAGAGTGCTTGAGGGAAATGACAAAAGAGCTGTTTCTCCTTTTTTTTTTTGTCAGCTGGTTTCAAGTTCATACTTCTTTCCCCACTTCCTCAGATGTTCCAAAAGGGATCCTCCTCCTCCTAGTGTGGGGGTGGGGTGAGATTCCTTAAACTAATAAGGCTGAAAAACTACTAGTTTAAGCAATGTGAGTGGCATTCTTGTTTGTAATATTCTTGCCATTATGGATAAAAGGGTTCAAGTGACTGACATTATTATGCCAACTCACAAATGAGTCAAATTGCAGAGAAACTACAGTGGACCCTCGAGTTACAACCAGCTTGACATACAAACAACTTGGGTTACAACCAAAATTTTAGTTTTGCGTTACAACCTGAATGCCGGCCAAGGCCATGTGTATCCACTCATGCGTGCAGTTGCTTCTAATTGGGAGTTTTTTTCTGTCAATCGTGTTTTTTTTTTGGGCTTGGTGGGTGGGGCTTCAGCTCTGCTGTTGCAGTGATTGGCTGCTGCTGCTGCCGATGAGGCCTGTCCATCTCAAGCGCACCCAGAGATGCAAATGTTCACAGGAACACATAGGCAGACCCGGCAAGGCATTGCAGCAAGCAACAGCATCACTGGTGACCAATGAAGCTTCTGTGCAGCAGCAGAAAGGGAGTGTAGCACTCAGCTGGCTACAGCAAGGTATCAGGAGGGGAGGAATGAGTATGCTAGGAGGGGGAAATGAGTGGTTGGGGGCCAGAGATGTGCTCTGAAGGGATGGGGAGGGGAGAATCCTCCTCCTCCTCCCTTCTGCAAGCCAAAGATGTCAACTTGAATGGTGAGTACAGTATGAAATTGTTTCTGGTAGGCTAGGCACATTTAATTAACTTTTTGGTGAGTACACTAGGAAAATTATAGATGTTTCTGGTAATTACGCACATTATACAACCCTTTTTTTAAATTATGAAAATGTTAGGTAAGGGGTGCTTTGGGAGTTTCAGAATGCATTATGGGTATTTCCATTATTTCTTATGGAAAAAATAGTCTTGACTTACAACCAACTTGTTACAACCAGCCCTCTCTGGAACGAATTGAGTTCATAAGTCAAGGGTCCACTATACTTACAAATGCAATGAGATCACTGTGTTACTTATATGGATGCATAGTAAGATTTTCACTTTACAATTTCTAATAAAGGCACTTCTTTCATGGACAAGCATAACAAATGAGCCACACAGGAGTAGCCTATGGTTAGAGGAATGGACTATAAAATAGGGAAGCCAGGGTTCTAATCCAATGGCCTTACTTTGTGACCTTGGAAAGTAATTTCACCTTTCATTGCCTCATGTCTAGACTTAGAATGTAAGCCCTTTGGGGATAGGGAAATACCTACAGTACCTGAATGTAAACCACTTTGAAGTGACAAAAGGTGGAATATAAGTCAATTAAAAAAAATCAGACCGCATTGAGTTGGCCTTTACTCTCTCTCATAGCCCAGAAATTCTTTGTGTTCTGGGCATGCATGGGAGTTCCTAGCTAACGTCACTACTCAATTCTCCCGCAATCTGATTTTGTCTGCTTAGTGAATGGTCCTATTTTATCTTCTCTGAAGTCAGCTACGACTAATAAAAAAAAAAAAAAAAAAAGACAGATTCTACAAAGAAAAAGATTAAGAAGCCAGTAGACCATCTTATGTCATCAATGAAATCTTCCTCAGAAAGAAGAAAAGCCCTTTCACAAGTATTGTGAAAAAAAGCCACCACAAAATGGCTTTGGCAGACGAACACACCCCTTGACTTCATTGCTTAGGCCCAGATTATGACAGTGTAATTTGTGGCCCCTATTGCAGAATGTTCCGGAAGGCACTAATAAAATGAGCAAAAATATGAACTTAAAAGCTCATCAGGGCACAAATAGTCAAACATCATAGAAAAAGAGAATGGTCCCCTCAAGACACTTCAGGTTCCAAAGTACAAAAAGAACAAAGGGCTAGATCTTCTCCACCGAGGCATTGTGGCAAATGGAGCTGTCCAACATTGGTGCAGAGCCATTGATGCCAAAGTGTTGGCACAGAAACCTCGAGACATGGAAGGAATGGTATTATATGCCTAGAAGCTGTTCGCCAGATCCTCCATTGGACCCATCTCCAGAGCCAAATATAGCATCAACACCACCAGAGGATACTACCTATCCAACAGTAGTTTGATGTTTGTTTATTTAAAATTTTTCTATACCGTCACTAAGTTAGGTACCATCATAACGGTTTACAATAAGGCACAAATATTAATATTGGAACAGATTATGAATTCTATCATTTCCTAGCGTGTAGCAGATGGACTCAAAACAAATGGGTATAGTGTGCTCGTGCTAGCAGTTGGAGACGTGACGTCAGCACGGGTACATATACCCCCACAGGAAGTGAAGCAATTCAGTAATTTCCGTCTCCAAAGCAGTTTGGAGCTACCCACGCTCGCTGAGCGTGTTTTCCAAATTCTATTGACTAAATTCTCAGAGATACAAGCACTATCCTGTCTTGATCCATTTCTTAGAATCACTCCAGAGGCTATCCATCTTCTTACAGTTCCTTCCTTTTTACCCAAAGTGGTCTCCCACTTTCACCTCAACCAAACCATATCCTTGCCTACCACGGAAGGTTTGAAGAAATCGGAAGAAGGTCGAATACTACGTCATCTCGACATTGGCAGACTGCTGTCCAGATATCTGGAAATGTCAGAAGCAGTACGAAAGACGGACCACCTGTTCGTCCTGCACAGCGGAAAGAAGCAAGGGGAAGCGGCCTCACGGCCGACCATTGCCCACTGGATTAAAGAAGTTATCAAGGCAGCCTACGTAGAGGCAGGAAAACCACCACCTCTACAGGTCAAGGCTCATTCTACCAGAGCACAATCAGCCTCTTGGGCAGAAGCTAAGCTGCTGTCGCCTGCAGAGATATGCAAAGCAGCGACGTGGTCCTCCCTCCATACCTTCTCCAGATTCTACCGTCTGGACGTTCAGGCCAGGGAGGACACAGCATTTGCGAGGGCAATCCTAAACGGTCCTCGGGCAGCCTCCCGCCCAGTCCGGAGTAGCTTTTGTACATCCCATTTGTTTTGAGTCCATCTGCTACACGCTAGGAAATGTTAAGATTACTTACCTGGTAATCTCCTTTTCCTTAGTGTATGCAGATGGACTCAGCATCCAGCCCGGCTGCCGGTATACACGGGGATTCGCTGACTCACGGTAAGCCATGTTTTGCTTATAATAGGGCTTCCACCCTGCCGGGTGTCGACGCCTTCCGGTTGAGAACACTGGCGGTCTCCAGCTACCATCAATTGGTCAGGGTAATCCTGTTGATTAATCGATCGGTCAGTACACATATGGCTATAACAGCTTTTGCAAGGAAGATTACTGAATTGCTTCACTTCCTGTGGGGGGTATATGTACCCGTGCTGACGTCAGATCAGTCTCCAACTGCTAGCTATGAAGCACAAAATTGTCATTCCGTAATGACAAAGGCTAATCAGTTACAAGCTTTCGCCACATTAGCCCATCTAAACGCCTCTTTCGTTTAGGACATCTGCAAAGCAGCAGGGTCATTGATACATACCTTTGCTCAACACTTTTGTTTGGAGCAGGAGTCTTGTGCAGACAGTATATTTGGACAGTGTATGCTCAGTAACTGTGAAATTGCCAACTTCCTTCTCAACCACTGCAGGTCCCCCCTCTTCCCCCCCCCCCCCTCCCAAAAAAAACCCCTACCTAGCTGGGGAGTCCATAGTGTGTGGCTATTTTATGCATGTCCATGGAGAAAGCAAAGTTCTCTATAAGATGTTCTCTGTGGATAGCAGAACAACCAGCCACACAATTATTCCCGCCTCCCCAGGAAGTTGAAGGCAGACTGGAGAATAGACTGAGGGAGAGGTGCATGGTGATGTTAGTGCGGGAATACCAACGCATGGCCAAAACATACATGAAGAAGTTTCTGGGCTTAGAAAGAGTGAAGGCTGACTTTGCGCCCTCTGACGTCACATATCTTGTGTGGCTGTTTGTGCTGCTGTATAAGGAGAACATCTTTTATAGTTAAGCAATTTTGCTTTACACTGCTATTGTCCAGTGAAACTGGTTTATAAAACTCTGGCTTTAGTCTTGTCATGACTTCAAATAGTTTTTAACTGAATGACTTAAGAATGAAACTTGATGTTTGCTCTGAGAGTATGGGTAATGTTTTAACTAGTAAGCAAGTATGTTTGTAGCCTGCTAGGGGAAAAACACACAATCAAAAGGCCTCGTGTTTGTAAATAAAATATACTATTTTTTCCCCTATAAGTTTGATTCAATTGGCACTTGAAACAAATTCTTTAGGATCCAACTTTTTATTGAGTTTTTTCATTTTCCACAATAAGCAGGCTGAATTAGCCAATACATGTGAGTGACATCTTCCAGCAGCAGTACCAAACGAACTCTTCTCTCAAAGCTAGTAGATCTTTCAGCTGTACTGAGCATGTGTGGGAATTCCCACAGGGGCATTGCCTTATAAGTCTCCTCAGTCACCTTTTGTCCAAGCACAAGCAGGGAAGTGTATTTGATCTGTTCCTTTATTTTTCTCTAAAACTATTGAATTCAGTATTCTTCCTCATTACATTTTTTTCTAATTGCCTCTGTACCTCTGCCTCACCCCAACAGCACTTTTCAGTGGTACTAAAAAAAAAAAAAAAAAAAAGGAAATTTTTCCACAGGCCTTGCCACCTCAACTTGTCAGGCCAAAAGAAAAAGCCAGCAGTGTGGTTTCAAAAACTGCATCTTTGGCAAGGTAATGCCTCTTACTGGTGGCCATGAGCTCTTCAATGCCTTGGCTTTGGAACATGATCAAAAATTGTTACATCTGTGGACGGGCATTCCTTTAATTTTCTTTTACTTTACTTGATTTGATAAATCACCTTTCTTTTTAGCAAAACAAGCAATGTACAGTTTAAATCATAATTAACACCAAACAATAAGTCTATATAAAGTAAGTTAACATAAAATTAAAATATTAATAAACTAAACACGGCAATTCAATTTGAGGAGCTGTGAAAATCTCTTTGGAATCGCAGAAGATCCTCTTCTTGCAGTGCAGCATCGTCTGCCTTGCCAGGAAAACAGTTGAGCAGGAGCTCCTTGGACTTCATTGACTCAAGCTGAAGCCACAGGGTCCAGTAGTGTCAGCCGCCCTGCATCAAAGAAGTGGCTTCAGTCATTGGAACTGTTTGAGCCTGCATCTGAAGAAGCATAAGCACTCAAAGTAGTGTGGTAAATCAGCGCATGCTGCATTGACACAAGATGCATTGGGTTACCTGATATGCATCCACTGGTACGTGCTGCACTGATGCAATCTTTGTACCAATACATTTGGTGCATGTGACAAATGATACACACCACACTCTATGCACTGAAGTCCATGGTACACATGGCTCACGCTTCATCAGTGTACCTTGAGGCTTCCATGCTTTGGCCATATGATGCATCCAGTCCTCTGATACCTGGCACCATGATGCATGGTGAAAAAACACACGACAGTTATAATGCAGTTGATGCTTGCATCGATGCAACATCCTCGTCCTGTACTGGATTCTTCAACACAACTCACTAAAGATCCACCTAAGCAGTCACATTATTCCAAAGTGTCCAGGCATTCCTCTCCATTAAAGCTATTTATGCATCCACTCAACTCAAGTAGCTCTACCAGTACAAATATATGCAGCCCATCGAAGATCTGTGGTGGAGTCAGATTACTCCTTCCCTCTTCCAATGACAAGTCCTTATTCTATCCAGGTACTAGAAGAGGGTCTTCATTTGGAAACACAGGAGCTGGTATATCTCACCTCCAACAAACCTCCCATTCAAATGTAGGAACCTTATCCTTGACGCCGAAGAGGATGTTCCACCACCTATACCAGGTCAGAGGACATATCAGTCCACCTTGCATGCAATTCTTCCACAACAGTGTAGTCCTCTATACTTGGCTGAATTTTCTGCGGAAGGTTGTCTTTGCTTTCCATATCAACCAATCGTTGTATTGCCTTCCTTCTATCCAAGACCTCATGAACATGAAGGTGAAAAATCCTTTCATACATTGGACTGCAAAAAAGTCTTAGCCTATTACAAGAAACAAACTCAGCTTATCACTAAACTTCTCAGCTGTTTGTCCTACAACCCTAATAGGCTAGGTGTGGTGGTCACCAAGAATACTTTGTCTAATTGGTTGGCTGAGTGTTAAGTATATTCAACACTGCTATACCTTAGCAGGCTTGCAAATCACAAACACTGTAAAAGCTCTTTATTTTATTTACTTTTGCATTTATATACTGTATCCATAATCCTAAGCGGCTCACAAAATAAAACATTTGATCTTGGGACATATGCAGCAGTTATCCAAGTTGGCCCACTGACTTGCCTTCATATCAGTTACCTTCAATGGGGTTCTGTGATCTCAGTGCAATTTGCTGACACAACCATGTCGACTGTGGTACAGGTTACAGTGGACAAGAAGCAAGAGTTGCATTGGTGGTTACAACCCCAAGTTCTACAGGAAGGAGCTCCTCTTCGCACACTTCCACATCAAGTAACCTTGGTGAAAGACACCTCCGCCAAAGGATGGGGCATTCTTAAGGGATCCTTTCAAACCAGGCACCTGGTTGCAAATCATCCTATTGGAGTTAAGGACAATAAGATACTCTTTCAGCATTTGTGCATCTTCAGGGCAGAAAAATCCTGATCCAAACAGACAACCAAAGCATCATGTTTTATGTCAAGCATGGAGGCATAGGATCATGGCCTCTCTACCAGGAAGCACTGAAAATTTGGAACTGGACTGCTAGGAAATGAGCTGTCCTACAAGCCACCTGTCTTCAGGGGATTTCCAGCATGCTGGCAGATCAACTCAGTATTTCGTCCATATGAGTGGTCTCTGCAGCAATTAGTGGTCGATTAGATTATTCGACTTATGGAGTCTGTCAGTGGACCTGTTCACCTCAGAACAGAAAATTGAATCAATTTTCCTCAATTCTGCCTAGCAATCTGACTAGCTCAGGAGGCTTTCCTCCTTGATTAGGGACAAGCCTCATGTATGCTTTTCTGCTAATTGCCAGAACAGTGCAGAAGCTTCTCCAGGATCGCACTCGACTGACTCTCAAACTTCAGTGGGTCTCAGATATGGTTTGCATATTTTGTACAACTTTCCTGCAGTCCTCCCATACATCTGGAGATGGACCCTGTATTTACTTAAGACAAGGAGACACTTTTTATTATCCCAACTTCTCAGCCCTCAACCTAACAGCTTAAATGTTGAGTGCTCTTGCCTAGAGATATTTTAGAACTTAGTCTTGTCTAGAAATCCATCAACTGGAAGTTATGCCTTCAAATGGAACCGATTTTCCAAGTGATGCCAAAAGAATGCATTGGATCCGTTTTCTTGCAAGCCTAAGCATTTGCTAAAGTACTTGCTTCCCTTTTCTGATTCATGTCTCGCCACCTCTTTGGTGCGAGTACATCTTGGTACTATAGCAGCATACCATGTTCTGATGAAAAGTAAAGCAATTCTATTCATCTGCTGATATCTAGATTCATGAAAAGTCAATGGCATGACAAGTCTCTGGTACAAAAACTGCCAGTTCCATGGGACTTGAGTATTGTCCTTTCTCAGCTGATGAAGCCTCCCTTTGAGCCATTGGAGTCTGTTTTGCTTAAATTTTTTACATGGAAAGTACTGTTTCTCATAGTGGTGACATCAGCTAGATGATGAGTTGGTGAGCTCCAAGCTTTCGTTCAGAATCTACCTTATATACAGATAGTCCACCACAAAGTAGTCCTCTGAATTCAACCGGTTTCTACCAAAGGTTATCAATCCATATCAATCAATCCATTATATTGCCTACCTTCTTTCCAAGACTTCATGCACATGAAGGCAAAAAATCCCTTCATACATAGGTTAAGACTCTTTTGCTGTCCAATTAAAAACAAACTCAACTGCATGACAAACTTCTCAGCTGTTTGTGTCCTACAACCCTAATGGGCTAGGCATAGTGGTTGCCAAGAATACTTTGGCTGAGTGTATTCAACCCTGCTACACCTTAGCAGGCTTGCAAGTCATGAATTCTGTGAGAGCTATGGCTTCTACTGTTGCTCATCTTCGAGAAGTAGCTGTTGAAGATGAACACAGAGCTGCAGCCCGGTCATCAGTCCATACTTTCATGTCCAGTTACTGTGTCAACAGTTTGTCAAGGCTGACTGTAAAGTCGGACAAGCAGTTTTGTGTAACCTGTTCTTACTGTAGTTCACTCTTCAAGGTGGAGTCTGGTTTGCTTATTCAGTAAACGTTCTGCTGCAGCTCTCAACTTGGGACTCCCCAAGTAATGGCTAATTCAGCCTGCTTATCAAGTTTGCTTACCCATAAATGGTGTTTTCCATAGATAGCAAGATGACTTAGCCATGGAATACCCACCTGCTTTCCTAGAGAACCAACTACATAGCTAGATTTAACTCTGATGTAGACTGAGGTGGCTAACGAGGCAACACCCACATGGAAACTCCTGCACGTGCTCAGTAGAGCTCAGGGCTCTACTAACTAGGATACATGTAATAGCTAATGCATCCTGCTAGTTACAGAAAACGTGATTTATGGTAAGCAGGTTTGCTTTGTTTAGATATTAGTGTTTAATTTTTTGTGAGCTCAACTACTTGGCTGCATGATGAATGTAAGTAATTTGGTGCTTCTGTGCTGAACTCCATCAGATCCCAATGCAGGCATCATTCTGATTATAGCAGTATTAAGTTTTCAAAATTAGATATGGTCAAAAAGCTATGCATATTCTGTTATAAAAAAAAAGTACAAATATCAGAAATATAAAGTTGGGAAAAACCTAAGAATAAAGCCAGCAGAGGGCGCAGTAGCACCAAGAAACAAGCATATTGATAGTTTCAGGAATGTTAGTGCTGCTGCTTCTGTCTGTGATTTAGTGGTGATAAAACTCCTAAGTTCACTTCTGAAACAATATGCAGTGAAATGTTTCCTGTCTTTTTTTTTTTTTTTTCATACCTTACTGTGTGTAAAAATCTCCATTTGTTAAGTTGTCAGTTTGCTTTTCAGCAGATCAATGTAGTCAGTGAAATTTTGTCTTGTCAGTATTAAAATACAGTTAAAGGAGATGTGCAAATCATTGGAGATAGATGGGGGAAACCTGATTTCAAATAACATGCAGAAAATCTTGCAGGTATGTCAGATTTGGTGCAAAGGGTTTTTCTGGAAGAAATCCAAAGTAAATTTCCGCAGATTAGTAGATCTGCTTTGGATTTTCATTAGAGCCATAGGAAAAATTCCAAACTATTTTGCTTGTAGAACTAAAAATTAGGAAATTGCCTATCAGTTTGCTTTGCTTTAATAATTGGTGGCTTTTACTCCCTGTCCAACTCATTCCAATTCCTTTTATTGTGTGGCTGATACTGCTTTTTTTATACTCAGCTGGTAGGTTGATAGTGCAGTACTGGAGAGCAATCCAAAGTTGCTAAATAAATAAAAAGTGAATATCACTAGTCCTAATAATCTGGTGATCGCTGAGGTGATAATACAACAGTTATAAAGCCATAAAATGATTATCCCTGTGCTCCCTATGTGTGAAATATAATGGTGGGTTTTTGACCAGTTACTGGGGCACTGTAACTTATAAAGCATCAGTAGTTTGGCACAAAGAAATATACTAAAATGATTACATAGAAATCAGAGTCATTTTTAACTTGAGAATATGTCTGCTTTAAAATAAAAAAAAAAAAAAAAAGATATTCTTTTAGCAAGCCAGTAGTCGTACATACATTCACTCCAGTTTCATTTTGTAAACTAGGGCTGTAAGAGTCTGGTTAACTTATATGTGACTTGGGTAGTCAGTTGTCCTTGTTTGTAACATGAGAGAGGAATTAATAAAATAGGAAATTAGTTTTAGATTTCCCCATTATCGGTACACATTATACAGTACTAATTAATGAGACAAATAAACCCAGTTTAACGAACTTTAATGTTTCACCTAAAAATGAGTTTTTCTGACAGCTCAGTTTGATTGGCTTTGATTGAATGGAGAAAGTAAGCAATGTTGGTTTATTGCAGCTGCTATACACAGAATGCAGAATTCTGTCCTTCCTCTCGGGCCGATACAGTAAAAGTCGCGGGAGGCTCTCCCGGCGCGCGCACAGGCCACTCTCCTGTGCGCGCAATTCACGAAATTAATTTATTTTAATTAGGGCCCACGACAAAAAGCGGCGGCTGTCAGCGGGTTTGACAGCAGACGCTCAATTTTGCCGGCATCTTTTTCTCAAACCCGCTGCCAGCCACGGGTTCGGAAACCAGACGCCAGCAAAATTGAGCGTCCAGTTTTCAACCCGCGGGCCCACTTTTAAAATTTTTTTTACTTTTTTTTTACTTTCGAGACCTCAGACTTAATATCGCCATGATATTAAGTCGGAGGGTGCACAGAAAAGCAGTTTTTACTGCTTTTCTGTGCACTTTCCCGGTGCCCGGAGAAATTAACACCTACCTTTGGGTAGGCGCTAATTTCTGAAAGTAAAATGTGCGGCTTGGCTGCACATTTTACTTACTGGATCGTGCATACCTAATAGAGCCATCAACGTGCATTTGCATGTTGTGGGTGCTATTAGGTTCGGCGGGGGGGGGGGGGGGGTGGACGCGCGTTTTCAACGCGATTTACCCCTTACTGAATAAGGGGTAAAGCTAGTGTGTCCACTCTCAGGTTAACAGTGCGCTCCGCCGGAGCGCACTGTACTGTATCGGCCTGTCTGTGAGAGGACAAAAGTTGGCCCTTAGAGCAACAAAAAGCAGGTCTTTATGGAGTGGAGTGAAAGTTCAGGCCCTGAGCCCAGCCCCTAGCACAGCAGCGGTTCAGGTACCTGGCCCTAATGGCAGCAAGTGTTACGCATCAGCGAGGTGCTCTATAATATACAGAAGATTCAAGGTGTGAGAGGTTTATTTTTTTGTGCGCAGTTTCAACTCTTCTGGCTTCTCCAGCAGTTAGGCATTCCTGGCATCACGAGAGAGGTTATTCAAAAGACCGGCTTTGCAGTGATGCAGATAACATTGTGGCTGTCTGTCACTTCCTAGAATGTTTAGTAAATTACATGCTAAGCGTGACGATGTCAAATGCAGTGCTCTCTGCTGGGCCAGCTATAAATGTACTCAAAGCATTCTGCAGAGATCCTCTGAGCAAAGTTTCCATTTTGGTGGTGATTTTACAGCAGTGTTGTAAAATATTCCTTGCAAGCTCCATTTGCTATGAAAAAAGTGTGCCTATGACACTGCATTATAACTGAAACCTGTGGAAGGAGATAAGGGGGACAAAGGACATTACAGATTCCTGCCTCATTTGCTGGCTGACCTGCAAAGGTTACGTTAATGAATTATATTTTTATATGAAACCATATCTTTCATGTTGCACAGCAGTAATGAGAGAAGCTACAATTCAACACTACTTAAGAAATTAGAGTAACTAATAAATATGGTTTCTCTTAGAGGAATAAGCCTATTGGAACAGTTTAAGCACAGGCCTATGTATATAGCTAGGAAGGGTATGTATGAATCTATATTTGCCTATATTCAAAAGGCAAATACGTGTCTCTTAATTGGCATATCCCAAGAATTTGCTAGGTTTAATATGAAGTTTTTAGCTCAATATATATATTGTGTGTGTGTATGTATATATATATATGTATATTTGTTTTAAATACTTTGCTGTCAGAGGACAGCTAGGATTCTAGTCAATAATGCAGAGAAGGGATCACTAGCATTAGTATCTATTAGAAAACAGTTTTGGCAGAGCCATAGCTAACCTAAAGCCGATATGGCCTGTGCCATAGGTGCCACTGCCAGAAAAGTGCCCTACTCCTGCAGCCCAGAGGGGAAAAATCAACAAAGAAAGGCTTTAAATTAGGGAGCAGAATAACTTTTTTTTTTTTTTTCTATACTACTCTGTCCACTCCAAATTTTTCCCTTCCCCTCCTGTTCCCTGCAAGAAAGGTGGGGAGAGGCTGAATTAGGGAACAGAGTTGTTTCCTTCTCTACTCTTGTCTGCTCACGCAGGCCCTCTTCTCTTCTCCCCATTAGGCTGCTTGGTAGGGGAGTTGCTGAAACAGGAAGCAGAGGGCTCTTCTCTGAGTGAAATTCTTTGCACAAACTGTGTGTGCCTAAGGGTAGGAAAGAGGCGAGTACTGGGGTTGACCCTTGGGCCAGGAAAAGGGGAGGAGTACTTAGGGGGTAGAACGTGGAGATAAGGATAGCTTTCGCCTTATCCTAAAATGAGGGTGGCTACAGGGGTGGAGTTAGGGCAGGGAAATAAAGTTAGGAGCTTGGCACTGATTTTCAGGACTAAGCACCTAAATTTAGGACCCTAACTTATAGACTCCTAAATGTGTGAATTTTCATTGAAGACTTAGGCCCCCAAGTTTGGCTGAAAGTAGGCACCTAATATAGGATCTCAGCTTTTTTTTTTTTTTTTAATATTGGCCCCTCTGTGCACTGGACATGTAACCAGGCCAGGCAGTGTCTAAAGTGGTGTGTAAGTGCTGATCCCATTCATAAAAAGAAAAAAGATTGGGCTAGAAAACTAACCAGCTATGAAAGAGAAACATGCAGACAACAAGGCATGTTGTACTTGTAGCAAATAGAAAAATCTAGTAAGAGACTTAGTAATGAAAAGTTTACAAAGTGGATAAGTGGGTGTGGGGAGAGGATCCTGTTGTGTAAAGGGCTTTAGCTAAGAGGAGCCAAAGGCCCTGCAGTGTAAGCAGAAAGTTCTCTGTCAAAATAGGAAACAACATCTCCACCTCACACTCTCTACAACAAGGAGTACCGCAAGGCTCATCTCTCTCCTCCACCCTTTTTAATATTTACCTCACCCCACTCTGCCAACTCCTCTCTGAACTCAAGCTCAAATTCTACCTCTACGCTGATGATGTTCAGATCATTATCCCCATCCACACCTCCATTTCTGATGCCCTAGAACACTGGCAAAATTGTCTTGCGGCCATTAACTCACTGCTCACTAACCTACACCTTGCCCTTAATACTAATAAAACTGAACTCCTACTCATCTCCTCGCAACCCTCCCCCACCCCCCCCGCAGCCCAAAAACCCCACACTTAACCTCCTCACAGCACAACCGTTTGTTAGGGACCTCGGTGTCTTCCTGGACCATCAACTAAATATGAAACCGTACATCAACTCCATTCTCAAAACAGGATTTTTCAAGCTCAACGTACTTAAAAAACTCAGACCCCTACTGTACACCCAAGATTTCCGCACAGTAATACAAGCCACCATAACCGCAAAATTGGATTACTGCAACACACTCCTCCTAGGACTCCCCTTTTTTACCATAAAACCTCTACAAATGTTGCAAAACGCATCAGCAAGACTTATCACCAACACACGCAAACACGAAAATATTACCCCCATCCTCAAAGACCTACACTGACTCCCCATTACCTCTCGCATTCACTACAAAACCTTGACCATAATTCACAAATCTATCCACGCCCATAACTCCAATTGGCTCGACATCCCCTTCAACACCCCACAGTCCACCCGTCCCACCAGATCCATCAACATGGGCACCCTACATGTTCCCTCTTTGAAAACAGCCCACCTCTCCTCCACTCGCGATCATGTTCTCTCTATTGCAGGCCCTTCTCTCTGGAACTCCCTCCCTGTACATCTGCGCCTCGAACCATGTTTATTCAAATTTAAAAAGAAACTAAAAACGCTACTATTCAAACAAGCTTATCCAGAATAGATTCCCTTTCCACCCCATCCCTGCACCGCCTCTTGGTGAACGCAACTTCCTCATATTAAGGAATTAATTATATTGTTAACTTATGCTTGTTACTGTTACGTTAATCTTTCTTCCACGCTGCTCCTTGTTATCCCCTTCCCAGTTCACTCTCCCTGTTATCATGTAATTTCAATCCTTCTGTTCAAATGTAAACTGGTATGATGTCCCCCACTAATACCGGTATATAAAAGGTTCTAAATAAATAAATATATGGTAACATGGAATAGACTTAGTTTTTGGGTACTTGCCAGGTTCTTATGGCCTGGATTGGCCACTGTTGGAAACAGGATGCTGGGCTTGATGGACCTTGGTCTAACCCAGTATGGCATTTTCTTATGTTCTTAACATTGGGTGTTAGTGCAGTTATGGTACGGCAGGTTTGCTATGAAATTCTGAGATTGATTTTGGTAGGGTTTTATGGTGCATGACAATGTTCCTGGTAATGGAGCCTGCTTTCCAATTTAGAGATCTAGACCCTAATTAAAGATCAGAAATCATACAATTCAATAGATGGCTTAAAGGCACATATTCCAATCCCTTCTGTTTAACAAAGTAGAGATTACTAATCAGTAGAGTGTAGAGGTAAAGAGTCAGTTCTGATAGAGGTTAAGGATCACATCCATGACAGACCTGAGGTCACGTTTTTGGGACCACTTTCACATTTGTCTACTTATAGATTATAAATAACAATAGCATTATCTTTTAAATAAACCCTTCCCCCCCCCCCCCCCAAAAAAAAATTACCAGTTTCCCAGCTCATGTTGTCATGTACAGGGTGAGGGTGCACTTTCATTTGGCCGTAAGTGCCAAATTGCCCAGCTACAGCACTGCATTCTGGTATACTTTATTATTTAAAAAAAAATCTAAACAAAGTGGTGTTAAAATCTTACTCCTGTCTATATTGGTACACAGCCCAAAAACTTAAAGGGAAAAAAAATCATATTCACTTTAAGATTTTCTTGAAATGCGGGTGAATTTGTCAGTTTTTTCCTTCAGCAGCATTGTTTGCCATATCATTTGTAAAATCCCTGCAAGTTTCCTACTTTGACTCTCATTTCTATGAGCTAGTGAAACAGTTGGTACTGTGCAAAATTGGTGGAAAGGAAAAAAGAACAAAAAGGTTAGAGCTGGTTAGTTAGTTTGAAATCTGAATTGCATCGCTGTAGATTTTTCTGTCTCCATTGCTTGGTAAACTTTACTCAGCATGAGCTTTGTGAATTGGAAACAGCTGTCTGTGCCAGCGGGTACTGTGTTTTAGGCAGGGAACTCGAAACAACTTTTGCTCCAACCAGTCCAGTGAAAAATAGATGAGTCTTCAAATGTCAGCCTGTTGGTTGTGGTGTGATGCAGACACACTCACGGCATAAAGATAGAAATGAGACTGCAGCTGAATAGATAGCAGATGACTGTGCTAAGCAACTCAAGTACCGGTATTTGAATAGTACCAGAAAACTAGAGATGGACTATTCTGTCATTAATGCCAGTAAGCAAAAGGAACTTTTCCCGGGATTTGTTGCAAAGACCTGTCTGCTTTCATCCTGCTGGAAAGTATATTAATGGTTACCAGTAGGACTTTGCTGGTCATGCCCTTTGCATGTTATAAAGTGAAA
Organism: Rhinatrema bivittatum; assembly: GCF_901001135.1. Lineage (NCBI taxonomy): Eukaryota > Metazoa > Chordata > Amphibia > Gymnophiona > Rhinatrematidae > Rhinatrema > Rhinatrema bivittatum. The sequence goes on from NC_042618.1 coordinate 107,668,307, forward strand.
ACACCGGAAGCCAGTCAGAATGCTCTCTTCATATAGAACTTCCAGTCTCATTTTTAATTAATCTATATTATATTTGTGTCAAAGTCCTATCTGTCCTCTTCCCCCAATTTTATAACATTGAAAGATAAACTGGCCAAAGAGATTTAGTTTTGGGAGGTGTGGTGAGGGTTTAACGAGCAGGCAGGGAATAATTGTAGAGGTCAAACGTCATCTTGTTCTTTTTTTCTTTTATTATTCCCTAGGGACTAAGGTCCTAAGTAAAAGCAAGTAGGATTGAATCTCTCTCCTTTCCCATTCCCTCGCAAAAACATCTGTGTCAAGCTGTACTATCATCTCTGAAGCCCCTAGCCCAGATTTTGTTACAATTAATTCCCTATATGGGAACTATACTTATCTATCTGGTGACAAGGAAGAGCTTCTTTTCCCTTCTCGCTAGTCTTTTCCAGGTTGGTTAGCAATCTGTTCCCTTCCTCCTGCTCCACCAGTCCAGAACCAATAGGTTACATCCTCTCACCCAGCAATTGGAGGCAGATAATTGTTTTTATGACATCACATATGAGGTATTTGTATGTCATCAATGGAATCTAGCTAGCCAGGGTTCTCTGCTTCCAGTTACTGGATGGTTGACTGATTGGACTTGTCTTTAAATTAAAAGAATTTCTTTCAAAAGATAGCCTTTATACTACTGTTTATTTATTTAGGCATTTTTATTTAACATCGTTCCAAGAAATGATCACAACAGTTTACAAAATCCTCATACATATAGTCATGGTCAATGGTCATATACTGTGTGTACAGCATTCGCCTTCTAGTTTGATTCCGCATTGTATACATATTCTAGTTCATAATCATATTCTAGTTTTTGCTGAAATCTGCTGACTTTTCTACCCAATGTACACAAGAAGAGGACATATCCAACAATTAATTTAATTTATTAATATAATATTAATATATATTAATTAATTTAATTTATTAATATTAATATTATATATTAATATTATATTAATAAATGAAATTAATTGTTGGATATGTCCTCTTCTTGTGTACATTGTGTATTACAGTAAGGAAGAGGTAGTTTGTGTTTTGTTTTTTGACCCTTGTGTGACTATACCAAACTTTTCTACCCAGCCAGGCTCCTGATTATTCTCGACAGTGAAGAGTGCCCAGGTTGCCTTTTATGCACCCTGCCTTATTGAGGAGGTCTAGGTAGAGCCACATTTGAAGTGAGAGATATTGAAAGGCACTTACTTGAAGTTGCTTTCATTATCAGGCCAGTACTATCTCTTCAGAGTACGGCTGATTGCTTTATTTAAAGCAGCTCCATGGCAGAAAAAATTCACCATTGTGCATCATGTGGGAGCAAGTGCACCATATGCTCCGCTTTCTGCGGTAGCAGTGACTTTCAGGAAATCACTCTCCCTTAGCAGCCCTGGAGGCAAATGAGTCCTCAGAAGCAGCGGTTTTAACATTTGAAGGAGACACGATGGCTGTTTTGTAGCCGTTGTGCTCCATGCTGCAAGCAGAAAGGGGAAGTGCAGTGCCTAAATGGGTTCCCAAGGTTGCTGCCTGAGGACTTTTCTCAACAGTACTGTTAGCAGGAGAGCCTCCTGCACTTCTGGGGGGGGGGGGGGGGGCTTATTCTCCAGAATTTTTTAAATTTCTACATCAACCCTTTCAAGTACTACAGGGTCAGAGCGATGTGGGAGAACGTCAGTCCCAAAGTAGCTCCCCTTCTGTTGATTGGGGTAAGTCACAGAAGCAATGGAGATCAGAGGAATCTGAGGTGGCTTCATTAGGGCCGGATTGTTCTTCATATATAAGAATTGAGGAGGATAGGGCAGGAAGCAGCATAGAATCTCCTGAAGAGAGATTCATTCGGGTGGGTAGGAGAGAGAAGAGTTGATTAGATTTTTTCCATGGGGAGGTCATAAGAAATGCCATACTTGGTCAGACCAAGGGTCCATCAAGCCCAGTATCCTGTGTCCAACAGTGGCCAATCCAAGTCACAAGCACCTGGCAAGTACCCAAACATTAAATAAATCTCGAGTTACCATTGCTTATTAATATGGATTTTTCCTCTAGGAACTTATCCAAACCTTTAAACCTATTTACACTAACTGCTGTAACGTCAGCACTGATGCTTCAGGTTACTTCCGCATTGAGGTTATCTGAGGTGGAAGTTGAGGATCCCCCCCCGAGTGCGACCCGATATTGATAGGTGTGTAAAGGGCATCTTTTCTGTTGCATTCTGAGATAAAGAAAGTGTTTAAAGGTTTTTAGTAAGTTGTATCCCTTAACCTTTGGATGTTCAGGAACACCTTTTTCAGCAACTGGTAGCGGATGTTGCCAGAAGAACTACCATAGTAGTAGCATAGAGGGCGGTGTGGCTTTAAGGGATTCTCAGGATTGGAAATTAGCAATGATGACTATTTTTATTTTCTGCAAACTCATTTTCCCTTCAGGCGGCAATTTACACAAGCTATGTTTCAAGAGCCTTGCTCCAGTGGATGCAACAGCTTTCAGTGGAGGAAGGGGCTGCTAGATTCGAGTCAGCACTGCCTGTCTTTCAGATGTCTTATATGATTTGATTAGAGTATCTGCCAGAGCAGATGTCCATCGGGGCAAGACAACTTCTGTGGCTGCATAATTGGATGACAGATATATGGTCTAAATCTCTGCTTGGTAAGCTTCCCTTTAAGAGTACATAACGGGAGGAACTTGACCACTTAAGAAATTTGGGAGATTCTAAATCACAATTCTTACCTGAGGCTAGGCCAAGTCAAGTTTCTGCTGAGAGGAGCACGGAGAGGAAAGGTTCACCTTGCTGATGGCTGAAAAGAATTTGTAAGTACTGCTTTGGAAAATTTTAGAACTTAAGTTTTGGAGAGAATTAACCATTGGGGTATATTCTATAGTGTGTTTGTGTATCTGTATTAAATAGCTAGTTAGAAGCAGGCAAAAGCCAGGAGTTGTGTGTTCGTATTTCCCTTCCTACCACCCCTAGCTCATCCTTTGATTTATAGCCAGGAGATACTTTCAAATTAAAAAAAAAAAAAAAAGAATCAGCCTCTTAACTTAAACTCAGCATTGCCCCAGGCCTTATCAAGAGTTTAATCATCCCCTTTTAGGTCACTATCAGATAAATAGTGAATTCACTAATACATTTATAGGACTCTAATTGTACACATTCCTAGTCCCATAACATAACCTTAACTAGGAACTGAACAAAATTAAGATGAAGGCAGCAATACAGCAGCAAGAGGGGGGCCTTCCAGTCTTTTGCATTATCACATGAATGATTTCTTTACCTGCTGGTGAGAGGTTGTATGGGTGCAAAGAGATCCTGTTTCAGAGAACAAGTCTGATCTCTGGAGGCTAGAGTGGCAGACCTGGAAGAGCTGAGGCAGACAGAGAGGAATATAGATGAGACCTTCAGGGTCATAGTAGCCAAGTCCCAATTCCAGTCTGGCAGCCCTGGTGCTGCCTTGGAGTAACTTCTACCGGTCGGAGAACATCAACCTGGTACAGCAGGAAATTATCCTGTAGTAAAGACCTGCTCTCCAGGTGATATATTGTCCTCTCACACCAATGATGTGTCTCCCAGAGCTACTGCCCAGGAGGGAAGGGTTAGGGTGGCTGTAATAGTTGGTGATTTGATTATTAGGAATGGGTGGCTGGTGGGCATGAGGATTGCCTGGTAACATGCCTACCTGGTGCGAAGGTGGTGGACCTCACTCATCACCTAGGTAGGATTTTAGACAGTGCTGGGGAGGAGCCAGCTGTCATGGTACATGTGGACATAAATGACATGGGAAAATCTGGGCGGGAGGTTCTTGTAGCCAAATTTAGGCTCTTAGGTGATGTTAGAGAATCTTTAAGATGGTGATCTCACCTGCCGAACCTTATGAAACGACTGCCATTGGAGTACCCAGTTTGGATCCTTAACCACAGATGCCAGTTTAACAGGTTAGGGGGCTCATTGCCTAAATCAATATGTTCAGGGCTTCTTGTTTCAAAGCTAGAGCTATTGGTCCATAAATCGAGTACAAACCAGGGCAATCAGGTTGGCACTTCTACATTTTTAGAGCTTTCCCAAAGGCAGGGCAGTGAAAGTGTTGAGCGACATGCCAGCAGTAGCTTACATAAACAGGTCATAATTTGAAGTCAGGGAATCTCTGAAGAGACGAATCTACTATTCAAATGGGCCAAAAAATGTTAGATATCTGCTCTACATATTGCAGAGCAAGAGAATCTTCAGGTCTATTATCTAAGCAAAAATATCATAGACCCAGGAGAGTGAGAATTGAGTCAGGAAGCTTTTTGTCTAATAGTACAAAGGTAAGGTCCTCAATCAAATAGATCTCATGGCAACCAGGAAGAATACAAAAGTGAAAGAGGTACTACAATCTATGCAAGAGATGGGCAGGAAGCCAATAGATGTGCTGCTGCAAGAATTGTCAGGAGGAAGGTTACTGCATGTGTTTCCTCCATGGCTGATATCGGGAGTGATAAGGAAAATAAAGCATTAGCAGTCCTGGTGGCTCCAGATTGGCCTCTGAGACAACTGTATGCAGATCTAAGGAGACTGCTAGTAGATCAGTATTTGTTTCTTCCAAAGTGCAAAGGGCTACTCAGTCAGGGGCTAGTAGAGATGGAGGGTCCAACTCCATCCCTGCTTATGGCTTGGCTCTTGAGGGGGCAAAGTTAGTTAAAAAGAGCTACCCTCCATCAGTAATTGGCACAATGATGAATTCTAAAAAGAGGTCTTCTACTTTATATTATGTAAGAATATGGCATATTTATGAAGCTCATTGCACACAGAGAAATTTGTTGCCGTGGATGGCTCAAATCAGTGCCATCCTTTCATTTTTGCAGAAAGGGCTTGAAAAGGGTTTAGCTCTAAACTTGCCAAGTTCCGGTGGCAGCAATCTCATGTTTCCAAGGGAGAATTAAAGGTAGTTCGATTTCTTCCCATAAGGATATGGTTCATTTTTTAAGTGGTGTAGAGCATTTGCGCTCTCCACTTAAGTCAATAGTTCCTCAATGGAATTTATCCTTGGTTTTGCGAGTGCTAGCTAAAGCCTCTTTTGAGCCATTAAGACAATAGATGATAAAGAATTTGATTTTAAAGACTGCATTTCTAGTAACAATCATTTCAACCAGGCATATTTTGGAATTGCAGTCTTTGTCGAGTTCCTTATTTCAGATTCACTAAGAATGTGGTCATTTTAAGACCAGTACCTTCATTTCTTTCAAAGGTGGTATCAGTTTTCTATTTAAATCAGAGGATATTTTTGCCTGCTTTTGATAGAGGATTTTAAAGCTAGTTTGGAGCCATTACAGTTTTAGATGTTTTGCTTTATCTAGATAGAACTAAGGTATTTTGTTCTTTTCTCTGGGTCTCATAAGAGTGAAGCTGCCTCTAAGGCTTATTGCCAGATGGATAAAAGAGGCAATTACTTCTGCATATTTGTACAGGACGAACAGGCACCTTAGGCTGAAAGAGGCACGGTGAGTCTGGCTGATATTTGTAAGGCAGCCACGTGGTTGTCATTAGGTCCATTTGTTCAACGTTATAGGTTGGATGGTCTCGCTAGTCAGGATTCTGTTTGGTTGTATAGTCTTGAAAGGAGGATTGTCATCTACCACCCAGTATAGATGGGCTTTGGTTCTTCTCATTGATTCTGAACTAGTGGAGCAGAAGGAAGAGGAAGGAGAAATTCTTACCTTTTGTTTTTCTTTCCTATACTTCTGCTCCACCAGTCAAGAACTCCCCACCCTTTTTCAAGATGTAGCTTATATGGACAAAAGATGCAGGAATGAAAGAGAGGAAATGTTTCAACCTCTTCGACAGAGGACACCCAGGATTTAAAGTTTGGCTGTATATCTGCGAAGGGGGTGCATTTGCCTGTATACTGAAAGTATATTTTCAAAGTAAGAGTATGTTTAAATTTTACTTGTTTGTTTGTTTTTTGTTTTTTTTTATTAACCATTGGCATTCAAATTTTTTTTTTTAATGTTTTATAGCTAGAGTTTTTTGGAATTTAATGTTCTTAGCTTTGACAGTACACTGGATATGTAGACTCCATTGATGACATAGATATGTGATGTCATAAAAAGAAATCGCTCTGCTTACAATTCCTGGATGAGATCGTAACCCATTGGTTCTTGACTAATGGAGCAGAAGTAAAGAAAATCAACAGGCAAGACATTTCACCATTCTCTTCCTTTTCTCACTCCTATGAGGAAAAGAAGAAATGCTGTTTGAAGCTTGGAAAACTTGATGAAATTTGAAATCTAAAAGCACAAACTGGGAAGGAATACTAAAAATAAAAGTTCTAACATATACTGTTCTCCGGATGTTTATGGAGTCGTGTTTGCTAGCAGAGTAGACTTGTAAAAATAACCCATTTTGAGCCATCCCTGGTATTGCAGCAGTTTATTGAAATTATGCGAAATCATAAAATAATCAATTCTGGTTTATTTTTACATACCAGTATTTTAGTGTAAAATTCTTTTAGTTCCTTTAAAAATTGCCACATCTTCTTGTGTAAGTTTATGTAGGCTTAATGCTTTCCTGGCTAAGGATTTTTCCCATTTATTTGTTGTTTATTTAGAAAGGCCTGGATGAATCTGTGTGCTTGTGAAACCATGCAAACACTGTACAAACTTCTCAACATAGCTCTGCCAGTGCATTTCATTCTTGACCTGCATTGCCCCTGCTATTTTAATGCTGGCATGCAGCAGTCATGTGTGCCTGCTGTGCTATGGCTTTAGGATGTGGACATATGTCCATTAGGGACTTGGTTGGCATCAGTTTTATCTAGATGAGACTAGTGCACATAATCAAACCACTGTGCCAGTTAAACTACTACTATCTCTATCCCCCCACTATTATGAAGCTTGTTGAAGTTACCGTAAAGGCCACTTGTGGGGGTAAGCAATTTATATCTGTTTAAAGGAGAATTCCCTTACCCAAATTCCAGGCATTTTATTGTCCAGTTAGGTGAAAGTGTTTATAAAAAAAAAAGTCATTATGGAAAGTGTATGTTGAATCGTGCAGGGAAAGGATAGCAAGTGATGTTTCCCACTTTTCACAAGGAGAGCAGGTCAGACTGATCTCACTGCAGTGCTGCTGCAGTACAAAGGTTAACTTACAATCTGTAGCATCTGAAATGTATTGTTCTTGTGGATCTTCATTTGACAAGACAATAAATGGCCTTGGATTTTAAGCATGGGACTTCCCTTTCCCTTTCAAACATTTCTGATATCATAAAATTAATTTGCTTGGCAAAATCAATAAGGCCTTTTTATCCTTTTTTTTTTTTTTTATTTTAATTTCATTCCAAAGGAGAGAAAAATGATTGCAGTGAGAATGCAAAGCAGAACATGATTCTTTCAGCAGTGGATATCAAACAAGGCTAGCTGTCCTATTCTGACAGTCAATATAAAAATCCTCCCACATTTTTAAGCCATTCTATTTTGCAGTAACTGCATAGGGGAGGGGGAAATGGGCATTTTTAACCATGAAACAGAGCAGATATGAGCAATAAATCCATGTGTAGGGAATATGAGCTTCTTCATTAACAAGAAGGCATAAATCAGCCATAACACATTGGGTGATGTCCTCCAGTGGTGCTGACATAGACCCAGCTTTTTTCCCAGACTTTTTTTTTTTTTTTTTGGACATTCTTCATTATTGTTTTGAGTTTTGCGAGTTTGCAAGGCCCTCTTGATTGCTGCCTTGTCACCCTTCAACAGAACCTTTAAGTTCTACTTTAAAAAAAACAAACAAACAAAAAAAAAACTTTCATAGAGCAATCCAATGCTAAAAAACCTGCAGTCAGCTGGCTTTAACACCTGTGCGAGTGGACGTGTGTGTCACACATCTATGGGACACCCACTCAGTTTGCTATCACTGCCTGGACCTAGATTATAATGCTGCCTGCTGCTATAGTTGTAGCCAGATGATCCAGTGGCACAGTACTATTGCAGCTGGAAGCTCTGTGGAAGGGGGTACCACTGATCACCAGGATGGAACAAAAGCTACTGCAAGACCATGCTTGCTTGATCCTCATAGCTCCAGCATGGGCTAAGTAAATGTGGTTTGCATATCTCATACAACTCTTCAGAAGTCCTCCAATACATCTGGAGGGAGACCCTTCTTTACTGACTCAAGACTTAAGGATGTTAATTCATCCAAATCTTCCATCCCTCAGCCTGACAACATAGATGTTGAACACTCAATAATTGCCTAGAGATTTCAAAGATATAATGGTTTCAGCTAGGAAACTCTCAGCTAGGAATTATGAATTTTAAATGGAAAAGATATTCCAAGTGGTGTCATCTCAACACTATGGCGATTTATGTTATGATAGACAGTAAACCCATCTCTACTCAAACACTGGTACTGAGATTTATGAAGGGTTTGTGGCATGTGAAATCTCCAGTGCAAAAGCCTCCGGTCCCGTGGAACTTGAATGTTGTCCTTTTCTCAATTGATGCAGCTGCCTTTTGAACTTCTAGAGACAGATTCTCAAGTTTTTGATGTGGAAATTAGTATTCCTTGTAACTGTGACCCCAGCTAGAAGAATCAGAAAACTCTAAGCTCTTGTTCATTATCCAGCATATATTCAGCGCTTCCACAAGAGTGGTACTCTGCACTCACCCCAAGTTTCTCCCAAAAGCATTCCATAACAATCAATACATTATCTTACGTACCTTCTTTCCATATCCACATGCACATGAAGGTGAGAAGACCCTTCATATGTTAGATTGTAAAAGAGTTCTGGCTTACTGTATGAAAAGAAATCTGCTGCATCGCCAAGCTTTGCAGCTCTTTGTTTCATATGCTATGGCTATTCTTCAGCAGGTTTACAAATCACAGAATCTGTCAAAGCTCATCAAGTGAAAGCTATGACTTCTTCTGTTGCCCATTTGCAAAAAAAACCTCTTGAAGACATTGCAGAGCTACAAAATGATCTTTATGTCCCATTATTGTCTGGATAATCTCAAGAACTGACAGTAAATTTGGATAAGCAGTTTTGCGCAACCTGTTCTCAAATTAGTCAACTCTCCATGGTGGAGTTCCAGGTTGGTTACTCTGTAAACATTCAACTGTAGCTTCCAGCTTGGGACTCCCCACATATCAAGGGTAATTTAGCCTGCTTATTGATGGAAAAAGCAAATTTGCCTTCCATAAACTGCATTCTCTGTAGATAACAGAATGAATTTTCCATGCTAAATATCCACCTGCCTCTCTGGAGAGTTGACTACCTAGCTAGATTAAGCTGTTATCAACTGAGGAGGCTCATAAGGCAACGCCCGCATGGGAACTCTCATACATGCTGAGTAGAGCTAAAAGACACGAGTCCAGTGCCGCTGGGTAATGTCACCCACATGTCATGGCTAATTCATCTATGGAAAACACTGTTGGGGTGCCCACACAAAGTTTAATGCCGCTGGATGCCATCACCCACATGTCATGACTGGTATGTTATGAAAACAGAGTTTATGGTAAGCAAACTTGCTTTTTCACTCAGTGCACAATGAAGCTGTGGAATTTGTTGTCAGAGGATGAGGGAAGAGAGGTTTGGATGAAAGACATACCTCTTCTTGAGTCAATAATGATGGGCTGATCCAAGAAAAATCAGAGGACTGCTGGACAGATATATTAAATATGTGAATCAAACTTGTCTGGGTCATGCTGGAGCTATTAGAATCAGTCAGGCCCAGTCTGATAACTGTTTGCACCGTTCTGGCTTTCCACTGTATCTGTGGAAAAGCATACACGATATGCATTCAAATTGAATAGAAATGTATCCTGAGTAGAGCTGAGTTTGCTGAGAAGAATGGAAAAAACTTTTCCAATTTTCTGTTTTGCTGTGATGCTAGTAGGCCAATCGCTGGAAGACCACACTACTTGAATAGTCTGTTGGCTGTTGATTGCTATAGAGACCATTCGTCTAGTTGAAATACTCTGCTGAAGCGGTCTGCCAACTTGTCTAAGATCCCTGAAGGTAGGTTGCTTGCAGAAGGCTTGATGTCTGCACGCCTATTCCCATATCTTTATTGCTTCTTGGTAAAGAGGCTTCAACCCTCTGCCTCCTTTTTTGTTCACATAAAACATGGCTACCTGGTTGTTTTGAATAAGTGTTTTTCTCCTGGAGGAAGCAAATGAAGGATGTCAGAGCATACCTGATTATGCTCAGTTCTAGGAGGTTGATTTGGAATTGTTTTTCTACAAATGACCAAATCCCTTGGGTTCAAAAGAGGCTTGTTGGCTCCCCAACAGCGTTTTCCATAGATGAATTAGCCATGACGTGAGTGACATTACCCAGCAGCACCAGACTCATCTTTTAGCTCTACTCAGCTTGTGTGAGTTCCATTATGGGCATTGCCTTATGAGTCACCTCAGTTGATAACAGCTTAATCTAGCTAGGTAGTCAACTCTCCAGAGAGGCAGGTGAGTATTTACCATGGAAAATTCATCCTGTTATCTACAAAGAATGCCATTTATGGTAAGCAAACTTTTTTTCCATCGATAAGCAGGCTGAATTAGCCATGATATGTGGGAAGTTCCAAGCTGGGACCTACAGTGGAACATTTACAGAGTAAGTAACCTGGACTCCACCGTGGAGAGTAGACTACTTTGAGAACAGATTGTGCAAAACTGTTTATCCAAATTTACTGTCAGTTGTTGAGATTATCTAGACAATAATGGGTCATAAATGTTGCAGCTTTGTAGATGTCTTTGAGAGGTACTTCTTGCAAATGGGCAACAGAAGAGGTCATAGCTTTCACTTGAAATTTGACAGATTCTGTGATTTGTAGGCCTGCTGAAGAATAGCAGTGTCATATGAAACAAAGAGCTGCAGAGCTTGGCGATGCAGCAAATTTATTTCTTACAGTAAGCCAGAACTCTCTTACAATCTCATATGAAGGGTCTTCTCAGCTTCTATTGATTTATACTCTGCTTCTGAAGCTGAAGTTTCTCTGCAGCCATTTGAATAAACAATTTACTTGATTCTTCTACAATTTGGTGGATGACATTTGTGTTTGTAGTGGGTGGAAGGATTGGAGTGTTTGCCTTGTGTGGTCTGGATCACACATACATACTAAGAAAATGACACTTGACTGTGGCTTGCATGAAAATATGAAAAGCTATATTTTCTGTATAATACATACACGAACAGACGCTTATAAGAACGTTTGTGACTGCAACAAACAGGTTTTAAAAGCACAAATGATATCTTTCCCCCACCTAACAGGGATAATTATATACCAATGGCCTAGCATAAAGCGTTCACTCTTCTGGATGAGTGTCTCCAGATCTTTCCAGATGGTGCTCACTAAGCAGGATCTCATTTTGGAGGCTGGGTGGCGCCAGAGATTCTAGGGTTTTGCTGAGATGGTCTTGCTGAAGAGATTTGGTACAGTTCTCAGCAGAAATCCGCCCATCCTACAGTGGGTTAGGGTCTTATGTCTTTGGGTGGCACAAGCACTGTACTGTTTTTTGTCTCCTAGCTCTCCTTGAAGTATTGCCAAACTAATTGATAAAAAAAAAAACCCCAAAAACAACAAACTACTGCATGTCTCAGCACAACTGTGAAATGGTGGATTTCTTGTTTTTTATCCATATTCCCTATTTCACTAGTTTATATTCTATTCTTTCTCACATGTGGGACTATTAGCTCTGCATATTTTCTAAACCTACCATTTTGTTGGACACCCAGAATAACAAAATCAGCATTAGTATCATTAGTGTCATGTAAATAAAAGCAATCATAATAATTCATATAACAGACTACTGTAAAACTAATACCAAGACAGAGAAGAATGAGTACCCCAAAGGCGCACTCTTCATAGGACCTATAAAAGTATATTCTGTGCCTATAAACTAAATCTGGGCTGATGCCAGGTCTTTTCCAGCCTTTAGCTCCAGCAGAGCTGCTAGTACCACTCTTCAAAGGCAAGATTTTAAGTCCCTTACTGCCAACTTATTTGCTTTCACATCCAAGTGGTGGTCTTATTCTCTGACTAGGTCTTATCTCCATCTTGTATTATGTATCTCTGTTTGTGACCTTGAAGTGTTCCAGGCTCTTGCTTATCAAACTAGGAGAAGGGAGAGCTGTAAAAGGAAGGCTGTGACATAGTAAGATTTTCAGTGAACTCAAGCAAAAAGTTGTATCCTATAACTATGAATAAACATAACTGTATTTCTCTCTCATAAGGAATTAAGTTAACTCTTCACTTGCTCCATTAAAATGACTTCTGCAAAACTATCCCTTACTACTAGTACACTGCTTTAGCTCTTGATTCACCCTCATTTCTGTTCTTCCAAAATGCTTGCAGGCCAGTTTGACAGGATCTGATTGTTGAAAGTGAAAATGTCATGTGCCTTTCCAGGAGTTCAGTTTGGCAGCTGAGCCAGTATTAAGTACTTTTGGAGTTCAGTGAATTCAATGGGCTCAATATTCAAAGATATCAGGTTATCTAAGTTATCCAGATATAACTTATCCAGATAACTTAGAAGGGATATTCAGCAGCCTGACTCTGCTGCTGAATATAACTAGATAAGTTATATCCAGGTAACTTTAGACCTGTGGAGCAGGTCTAACTTATTTGGTTATCTTAACCAGATAAGGCTGAATATATGCACTTATCTAGTTAAGATAACAGGATAAGTTGCCCTGCCTCTATCTGCCCATTGCCTGCTCCCAAGATTTCCAGCTGTCTACTCAGCTGGGATAAATACTTATCTGGCTAAGTGGTGGCTACTGAGCATAGCTGGATATTCAGCAGCCGCCACTTAGCCGAATAAGTCCCTATTCATCCAGCTAAGTAGCGCTAAATATGGGCCTTAGTTTGTTTTAAATGTGTGTGTTAATTTACAGCACTGGGCCTCTTCATAGTTTCCTGTAAATATTGTTACAATAGGCTGTGGCTTTAAACTGTTAGCCCTAAAAGTTGTCAAAGGAAGAATTCTGTTTTATGTACCCTAGCCATTTTCTAACCAGGAGTTCTGCTAAAGTAGGTTACCAAGAAATTATGATCTTAACTTCAGCTGTCTGTGCTTAGGTTGTTTTTGAGATTCTCCTATTACAAGTTGCTATACCTACAAGAGACAGCTTTTCTTTAGCTGTATCAAAATTGCTTTTCTCATCATTTGTGTATCATAACTTGAATGTCCATTCATCACTTGTATCATTAACTCCTAGGAATGAATGACTTATTCATTTTAACAACCTAACAATATAAGGGAAGAAAAGGCTTTAAACTCCCAACTTTCTCACATATATCCACAATTTTGAAACTGAGAGTAAAGATTCAAAATGTCTCCTGTGCTGTTGAATGTACTGTATAGGGAAACTACCTGGCAAACTCATGAGGGTGGGTGAGCTTCAGTAGGATACATTTGAATTTAACTCTTATGCTTTTTTTTTTGTTGTCTACAGGAACAGTTGGAGATCTATGACTTCTCTAAATTTCACAGCCTGAAGCCGAAACTTATTGAGTCTGTGGATAATATGCTGGCCAATAATATTGCATCTTTGATGACTCTGATTCGCCAGGAAGAAACCAGCATGCCTACTCAGATGGTGCATGGAGGAGCCTTTGAAGGAACCATGGAAGGACCCTTTGGCCATGGCTATGGGGAAGGAGCTGGAGAAGGTGCAGATGATGAAGAATGGGTGGTTGCAAAGGACAAACCTGCCTATGATGAGCTCTTCTACATGTTATCACCAATCAATGGCAAAATCTCTGGTGTCAATGCCAAGAAGGAGATGGTTAACTCCAAACTACCCAACAGTGTACTTGGGAAGATCTGGAAGCTATCAGACTGTGATAAGGATGGCATGTTGGATGAGGAGGAGTTTGCCTTAGCAAAGCACCTTATTAAGATCAAGCTGGAGGGATATGAACTGCCTAATGAATTACCCCCTCATCTAGTTCCACCATCTCACAGAAAGTCTTTACATAACATGGCGTGAAAAAGCAATTGGGTGTGGGAGTCTACAGAACAGAATAAAGGTGGAGGCCTTTTAAGGGAAAAATGCTTTGGGTAGATGTATTTGAGGTTTTTAATTATTCCTGAAATGATCAGTTATTGAAGTTTTGGAGACATTTTCTTGTACATATGGACACTTTTACCAGCTACCTGAGGAAGCTTCCCCACTTCATTAGTAATTTAGGAATAACCTAGATCAGTACCTATTACAGGATTGACTACTTTATCTCCATAGCTGCAGATGAAGCTTAAACTGGGAACAGTTTTGCCAGACCAGTTTCATCATAAGTGCCTTTCTTTAATGTTATCCTGTAGTACATATTGTTTACTATGTCCTGTTCTCTTATGCAAAGTTAAATGCAGTAATAAGGGTTGACAAATACATTTAGTGCTCAATCACTACCCCTTAACCTACAAAACAGAGTTTAATATTAGTGTAAGAATTAATTTATCGAGTTCACACCAGAATTGAACAGTGTCCCTAATTTGGGGGTGAAGGGGGGAAGTTTGTATGCTATCATTTGGCTTTAGCATTTTAGACCTTTGGCAGAAACCAGCATGTCACTGAGGGGATGGATACACATGACTTTGTGAACCAGGGTAAGGGTGCAGTAACCAAGATCCGGGGGTGGAGTAGTGTGAATGCTACTGGAATTATTGCTACAAAAAACAGTAACACAACTTTTAGGGATACTTTTTATTATAATTTTAAATCATCAAAATACTAAAATTATTCTTCAGTATTTTCTGCCTTTGCTTGACAGCAATAAGTTGCTATATAATGTCCTATGTTCAGTGAATTATACTGTTGTCATATAAGCTGTCATGTTAAACACACAGCACAATTTTGCTATTAACATTCCATAATCTGACATTTGGTATAATTTCATATTTGAAAAAGCTGAAGGGCACCCACCATATAAGCTTTTGGAAAATGTCATTTGGGAATATTCTGTTATATACCATTTTTAATAATTTATGAAAGCTAATATGTTTAAAAAAATTTGTATGGTTGTGAATAATCAGAAACCGTAACACATTACCATATGTATTCCATTGCCATCAAAAATCTCATTTCTTGTGATGGTTAATAAAATATTTAAACCTTTCAGAAAATAAAAATGTGCATTTAGTTGACTCAACGCCTTTTGATTAAATTAAATCTGAGTAGCAAAGCTAAAGAGGGAGATTTTAGGTATTCTTGGAACTCTTTGATTACCAAGATCTCCTTTGCTTTGAAATAGAGCTGAAGTTTACCCATATGATTGTCCCAATTGATCTATTTAAAATTGGAAGCAGAGGGAAAGTCAACATGTATATTTCTTCTCACCAATGAAAACTTATCTTAAGATGGCTAAAAGATTTTAGCTTTGTTGGTTGCAATAGTTCTATCTTTGTCAAATAGCCTATGTTTTCAAACACTTTGTTCCAAGTAAGATTGAATGAAGAAGTGGGGAACAGTATTGGCACTAAAATACAAAACCTGACCCCTTGTGGAGGAAAGGTTAGTGTTTTGAAAGTTTTGGCAGATATCTGTCAGAAGGTATTTTGGTCAGTCTAGTTTTGTTACATGTCAAGAAATGAGATCCTGATGAAATTCTGAGAAGTACACAAGTTCTGTATTTCAAACAAAAGTCACAAACCTGAACAATTGTACTGAAGGTGGGATTTAGTAACTTATACAACATAGTTACTATTCTTGAAATTTATTTAGAAAGAAATGGGTTGCTATAATACAGATCCCTCTGAAGGAGAGAGAACCTCTTTGCCGAGCAGACCAGAGCCTCCAATCAAAGAGGTCAAAATCACTCAAGCTTAGAGCTCCTTGTCTTTCTGCTCTTGGTGCTAAGGTAGATCACCTTCAGCCCTGAAGTCTCACCAATGTAAATCAGCACAAAAATCTTCGTCACAGTCTAAAAGAACATGTAACTCAATGCAGTTATCCAAAGTCTGTATGCTGCCAAATATCTTGATGCCCTTGACTTTAGGGTTTCTCAGCTATGAGCCTCTCAAAATGGGACCTGCCAGCACAGAGCACATAGGTGCAGACTGCATCAATGCTGAAAAAGGGAAAGGATTCATCAGTTTTGATGCCAGAACCTGAGCAAGTTTTCCCACCAGACAAAAATAGCCACGCCTTTCTGCAGAAAAGTGGCAAGATTTTGTGTGAAACTGACAACCATGCCACAGCCTTTTCAAATGTCTACTCCTATACTTGAGAGGCTTTTGTAGAACATGAACACTCTTTAAGGCTTCCATTTCAGAAATCTATAGAGTAAGAAAAGCTTTAATCTTTTCAGACAGTCATCTCACCAACTCATATCCTAGATGCAGAGGCTCTTATGATTCTTTTTCAAAACCTACTGTTCCAGAATTGCCAGGGTTACCTCCAGAACCATATCCTGAGACATCAAGAAGTAATACACCACTACAGGAACTCTTCTGTACATTGTTCATTCATTCAAAAAATGTTAGTCTATCCCAAAGGCTTTCCAGGGGTGAAATATAATCAAAGCCCCAAAGCAACCTGGCTTGGTTTCAATGCACAAAAAGCCTTCAAGACCTCCAATCCAAAATGTGAGTCATTCCCTTTTCTACAATGTTAGTAGCCGAAGAATTGTCTTTAAATATATGGTAAAGGACTGTCTAGGTTTTGATAAATGTGCACCTGCATCATGATTCTGTAGTAATTGTCAGTGCTACATAATGCTAAAAAAAATCCAAGATCTACTCCAGTAATCCTCCAGGGAAAGAATGCAGACTCCTAGACAACATGGGAAAGAAATTTTATCAAGCAGCCATGCTGCAAAGCAGGATAGTTGAACATCAGTTCCAGATGGTGCAATACTTGTACAATATCTTGCAAAAGATCAAAGATGATTTGGCTTATCTGCTTAATCTTCAAGAAAAGTCTATCTGTGACAGAGCTGTACCTAGCTTATGGCAATTGTGGCCTCAGTCATAAGCGCCATTCACTAGGTGCGGTATCACATGAGAACTATCTGCCTCCAGCCTCCTCCCTCCCTCCACCCTGGCAGTAAATATCAACGTGACCTGCGGAGCCTCAAAAACAATCTATCTCCTTCCTCCTGCCAGGCCAATGAAGAATAATGCGGCCCACATTTCTGACCCCTCTCTGCCCCGCCCTGGCAATGAAGAGTAGCAGTGCCCAAAAAGCAGCAAAAAACATCAGCTGCCTTCTCCCCCTGCCTTCCTGCCCCGGTAGTGCAAAGTAGCATGGCCCGCAGAGCCACAAAAAACGTTGGTCTTTTCCTCGCGCCAAGCAATGCATGTAAATATGATATAGATGTTGTAAGTGATATTTTTAGCTGAGAATTTCCTTTTTCATATAAAATCTGAATAATCTGTGTGTGGGGTTGACATCTAGTGGTTGGATCGGGGGCCCATGACTGCAGAGTTCTGAAAGGGAACCCTGGGGCATGGCCCCCAGCCCAGGACTGACACTGCAATGATTGGATTAATGAAGGTTGAGGGGGGAATCCCCAAGAGTTGTGAATGAAGGCTCCTGGCACCAGGGCGTCTCTGCTGGTTCTCACCGAGTTAGAAGCCCAAAGGAAGTTGGAAGAAACTGCTGGGCGAAAATAAAACTCAAAGCCCCCTCCCTTTAACAGTCTCCCAACTTGAGGTGTGGTGTTTTGTGCTGAGGACGAGGGCACACTTTTTCACTGGGCCATAGGTGCCACCTGGCCTGGCTATGGTTCTGATCTATGATAACTTTGATACTTCCTCTAGAGCTTCAGTTATTTCTGTAGCTGCCAGAAGATTGGCTTGGCCAAGGGCCTCCAGCCTAAGAGGATGTTCACCACAAATTAGACGCTCTTTGTACAAGGGACAGCCTTTTTGGAAATAAAGTGAAAGAAACTGTTAGTATCATCAAAGAACCGTGCACAACATTGCAGACTCTAACCTCTGCTACTGTGGATCCAGCAGTCTCTCAAAAAAAGATATCCCCCTCAATCTTACAGAAAACAGTTCTATCTTCAAAGATGGTATTCTTCCTATTCATACCTGAGGCAATGGTTTCAAAACCTTCAGCCACAATAGCAATTAGCAACACTGCCAGTCTAGGCCATGTACCAGGGAAACCTGTACAACAAATACTCGGTCTTTGACTGCAATGACCTTCCAGTGTGGGGAAGGCTTCAGTTTTTCTACTGCCAGTGTACCCTCAACATTCTCAAAGCTTCAGATTGAGCTTTGAAATTCTTCTGCCCATTTTTCCCCACTCGTATCATTGTATATGACCATTTGTCATATACAATGATAGTGCCAGTCCTAGAAACAGGACAAAGGGTTTTACTCAAAATACTTCTATTCCTATAAACTCAGGTGGCTTGTGTCCTATCCCGATTTAAGAGAATTAAATATCTTCAAGAGAAATCAGAATGAACTCACTAGCCACCATCCTGCTATTTTAGAAATGAATGATTGATTGGCATTAGATCTTTAAGATTCATGTACCTACATTCCCATCCATCCAAATCACAGGAAATCTTACCAATACAACATCCTCCCATTTGACCTTTCAGCAGCTCTGAGAGTCATTATGAAATGTCTAGCTGTTCTTCCTCCGCAGTGTATATATATTTTTCTTTGTTACACTGCCATCTTGTCCTCTTATGATATTGCTTAGCTTAGAGTCCCTCTGCAAGGTGTAGAGCTCTTTTTCCTGATTTGAATGTTTGCGCTCCCTTTTAGATCTATCCCAGTTTTGCTCTGTTTTGTGTTCTCTTGCCTCTTCATATTGGTCCCTTGACCAACAGCAGCCTGAGACTGGCTCATTTCCTGTGGGATTTTCAAATGGAAAAAAGGCTCTTGGCAAATGAACAGCTTTCCTGTATCCTCTACAAGATTTATTTAATTATGACTATTTTAATCCACTCTGAACATGAATGTAGGAAGTAGTGGGATATAAGCATTGTAAAATAAAGAATTCCACTAATTGTCAAACAGTTCTCTATTTGTGACAAGGCAAGGGCAAAATGATTCTGATGGCCTCTTTCTGGCCATGCTAAGCTTAGTTGCCTTGGCTTCAAAGACAGGCAGTAGTTCAGCCAGTCTGCTTTGCAATCATGTTTACACACCCACCACAATAGGTCTCTTCATTCCAACTTTCATTCTCTAGCACTTGACAGCATGGATGTTGTGCTGAATTTTAAAGGATATGCCTCTTCCCTCAGAAATAAAAATAGTACTATTAGCAACAAGGAAACTGTTCACTATGCATTCTTACAGTTTCAAATGGAATAGATTCTCTCTCGGGTGTAGATATCAAGAGCAAAATTCCTTTTACTGCAAAACCCCTCCACATTGTTGCAATAGCTCAGGATTGAAGTTGAATTCAATCAGAGTATATATCTAAGTGCTATTCTGGCATACCAGCACCCTTTGGAAGGCCTTCCAGTGTCCCAAGATTCATAAAAGGACTCCATCTTCATCCTCCTATTTAATGGGACCTAAATCTAATCTTGTCAAGATTGAGGAATGCCCTATTTGAACCTTTGGCAACTAATCACATCACATTTTTAACTTAGTTTAATTTTCTTGTAGCAGTTACTTCAGCTCATAGAGTAAGTGAACTCCAGGCACTAGTAATAGACACTTCATATACTCAAATATTCAAAAACAGTTCCCATCTGAAGTTTCTGCCGAAGGTTGTTTAATTCCATTTGAATCCAGCTTTTTTTTACTTCCAAAGATCTCATACTGATAAAGCAGACCAAGCATTCCACACCTTGGACTGAGGAAGAGGCTTTACTCTTTATTATTTGGAAAGAACAAAGCTCACAGGACAGCTTCTCAGTTATTCGTATCTCATGATACAAACAAACAAGCCATACAGTGGGAAAGCAGAGACAGTCCGACAGCCAGAACTTGTATGACAGCTCATTAATGTAGTCAGGACATCTCAGGCTGTTTATATTCTTGGGAGCTCTACATATTCTTAGTTAATGAAGTCCCTCAGGTGTATGTATTTATATGATAAGTATAAAAATAGAGTATATTCACTCAAGTAAGATTCGTACCATGGTTTTTCTAAATTCAACAAATGGTGTTTAATATTAAACATTACTGAATGCTTATAAAGCATTAGCAATAGCTGGAGTGCTCAAAATATTAATCTTCCATTTCATTTGGGTTTGTTCATAGGTCTCATTGTTGGTGGTAGCAGTATATCACTTTTGAAATGGTGCCTTGACCAAGATGTTATGATCAGGACGCACCACCGACTAACCACGAATGATAAATCCATTCACTTAATCAGGGTGCACAGACAAGTTATACAGTGATGGGTTAACATTTTGAATAGATCAGAAAATAAATGACCTAATATATTTTATGTATTGTTTTAATTAAAAGTGTGCACCTGTTATGAATACCCTTTTACTTTAAAATCCTTTTCTCTAAGGCTGCTTGTGATGCCTGAGTAGAAATCTCTTGCTACTGGGAGCAGTTAAATTATAGGAGCAGCTTTCAGAAACAAATGCTAATCTCATCCAAAGAATAAACACATATCTAAATGAAAAGAGGAGGGTCAATCTAAGTGATTTTGTTTGAAAATATGCATCAATAGTGAGAGCATGTTTATTTTCCTCAGGGGTAGCTTTCTAGTGATCTCTGCAAAAATCAATCTCTGTGAAAAGTGATTTATTGACTTTTAACTCCCAAAGCACTTAAAAATGTATTGTAATATTCCTGAAACTATGCATGCCTCTCACTTTAATATTATTGCAGCCAAGGGCCAGAGGGGAATTCTTTTCTGAAACTGTTCACTTGGCACCCCTCTTAATGTTGACAGGGGGTCACCATAGTAATCCCTGAACTGGAATGTCAGCTACGTAGTATACCTGTTCCCAGTAGACCCTGACAGATAGGAAACTTGTATGAGGGTCTCCTATACCCCATCCCACGAAGCACTGCAACATGAGCCATTTAGTCTGCGCATTTAGTGTATTTTGTAGAAAGCATAACATTTTTTTAAAACTGGTTAAAAACAATCTTGCAGTTATGTGCAATGTTGCATCTTTTTATTATAGAAAATTTTCACAAAGCTTCTCAAACCCATTCTGTTCACCCCACAGCCAGTAACAGATTTTCAGTATATCCATCATGAGTATGTAGGAGATAAATTTGCATATATTGGATGCCCAATGTAGCCACACTTATCACTTGCATTTTCATTATGGATATCCTGGAACCCAACAGGCTGATTGGGTTCTGAAGGACTGGGATGAGAACCAGTGATCTATAGAAGAATTCATATATTACCTCAGTTGGATGTTCTTGTTATCTCTGTTACAAGCCAGTTGGAAATCTGCTGCACTGTTGCGCAGATTTGTACATACTTAGAACATATACTGGGTCAGACCAAGGATCCATCAAGCCCAGTGTCCAATCCAGGTCACTTTTGTTGCTTTATCTAACACTCCCGGAACTATTATGACAATGTCAAAAGAATCTGTGGTAAGGGAAATATATTTTTTAAAATAGCACATTTAGCAATGGTGTTTATGGTTGTGCTTTGATGTGGAATGCAATATTTTTTCAGTAGGTTTTCAAACTGTAATTTTATTTTGTATGTGCTTTTTAATCAGAAATTGATCATAAAATGTGCAGATTAATAAAAGTTTCTCAAAAGTAATTTGTGGTGTTTAAAATTCGTTTCCACTTTGGGTGTGTCAGTTTCTTATTTGGATTCGTCCAGAAAAATGTCCTTTGAGTTTGAGTTCAAGTAGTAGTTTTTATTTTTTATTTTTTTAAAGATTAGTGTGAAGCCCCATGGGCTACTCCATGTGGTTCTGGTTTTACTAAACATTGGTAGACAGAAAAAGAGAGAACTTTGGAATCTTAATTTGGGGTTTATATGCAGTACTCATCTCTAGCTGAAAGCAAGATGATGCCGTGAAGGCTGTGGTACCCTTCAGCTATGTCCTGGTTTCCTATGATAACTCCCCGTTCTTAATATTGAAGAAATACTTTAATGGAATAATATTAAGAGCACTAATTGGAGCATGACTTTGCACATTCCTTTAGTTGTAGGAGATGGTGTTAATCAGCATGCTGACAATAGTACAGCTCACAGCTGCTCCACCTTCTAACTCTTGCAAAAATCTGAAAGAATAGTAATGGTGTGGTGCATATTCAAAAGCCATTTAAATGAGTAACTCAAGTTGTCCGTCTAAATGACAAAATAGGCATATTTAGCCACTTATCTGACTAAATTATAGTCAGATAAAAAGGGTGCATTTTTGGGAGGGGTTGAGTATCTGGCTAACTTACAGCCCGATACAGTAAAGTCCGTGGGAGAGCGGACAAACGCCCGCTCTCCCGGCGCACGCACCGGCCCTTGGCCGGTGCGAGCAATTCAGTATTCAAATGAGCTGACGCGGTGCAAACGAGGAAAAGGAGGCGCTAGGGACACTAGCGCCTCCTTTTGGCCTGGAGCGGCGGCTGTCAGCGGGTTTGACAGCCGACGCTCAATTTTGCCGGCGTCGGTTCTCGAGCCCGCTGACAGCCATGGGCTCGGAAACCGGACGCCGGCAAAATTGAGCGTCCGGTTTTCGGCCCGACAGCCGTGGGCCGAATTCAAAATTTTTTTTTTTTTTTTTTTACTTTTGGGGACCTCCGACTTAATATCGCTATGATATTAAGTCGGAGGGTGCACAGAAAAGCAGTTTTTACTGCTTTTCTGTGCACTTCCCTGGCGCCGGAAGAAATTGGCGCCGACCTTTGGGCGGCGCTAATTTCTTAGAGTAAAATGTGCGGCTTGGCTGCACATTTTACTTACTGGATCGCTCGGGCATACCTAATAGGGCCATCAACATGCATTTGCATGTTGAGGGCGCTATTAGGTGCCGCGGGTGGGCCGCGGGTGGGCCGCGTGTTTTCCTCCCCTTACTGAATAAGGGGTAAGGGAAAACACGCGTCCAGAGCAGGGTGACAGTGCGCTCCGACGGAGCACACTTTACTGTATCGACCTGTTAGTCAGATATATGTGCTATTTGGCTAACAGGCCGATACAGTGTTAGCCTGCTCTTGGACGCGCTTTTTCCCTTACCCCTTATTCAGTAAGGGGAGGAAAATGCGCGTCCAACCCGATGGCCCTATTAGGTATGCGTGCGGGATACAGTAAGTAAAATGTGCAGCCAAGCCACACATTTTACTCTAAGAAATTAGCGCCTACCCAAACATAGGCACTAGTTTCTGCCGGCACCGGGAAAGTCCACAGAAAAGCAGTATAAACTGCTTTTCTGTGCACCCTCCGACTTAATATCATGGCGATATTAAATCAGAGGTCCCGAAGGGTAAAAAAAAAAAGAAAAAATTTAAAATGGGCCGGTGGCTGTCGGGCCGAAAACCGAACACTCAATTTTGCCGGCATCCAGTTTCCGAGCCCGTGGCTGTCAGCGGGCTCGAGAACGGACGCCAGCAAAATTGAACGTCGGCTGTCAAACCCGCTGACAACCGCCGCTCCTGTCCAAAAAGACGCGCTAGTGTCCCTAGTGCCTTTTTTACCGCCGGGTCTAATTTAAATACATTTTTTTACTGTATCGCACGCACAGGAGAGCGGCCGCTCTCCCGCATTTTTTACTGTATCGGCCCGTAAGTTAATTTAGATCTCCTCAGAAGCAAGTCTAAAGTTTGTGGCCGGATAATGTGCTGCTTAACCGGTTATCTTTAAAAGAAATCCGGCTAAGTAACACTGTCATAAAGAGTCAAAATAAAAGAAAAGGGCCAGTGGGCCAATCCAGCAAATCGTAAAGAATTTAAGAAAATGCTAAAAACTTATCTTTCACATGAGCATACAATTTACAATAACGAACTAATTATTCTGAACTCTAAACTTAGAACAATTCAGCATCTTAATGTAAATGTGATGTATTTTAAATGATGTAAGTTATAATATTGTGTATTTTAATGTAAACTGCCTAGATGGATAGACTCCTACCCAACAGTGCGGTATATAAAAACTTTTAAATAAATAAATACCATCCCTTCCAAAACCTAATACAAATGCCCTGTCTGGCTGTGCTGTGCATACCCCCAAACTTGTTTTAAATCTTGAGAAGTGCCAACATTGTAGGCTGGGCCTTCAGGGAAGCTGTGAGGTGCCAGCTATTCTAGCCCCTAATTCCCCCTCCTATCCCCCTGATACCTTATTTTATTTTATTTATTTTTTTTACTGATGGGAACAAGGGACCCTCTGTCTTGAAGCAGCAGGTAGATTTGGGGGAAAAAAGTATTTATTTCAAGACCTTTCACCTAATCTTATTTTCAAGGGTGACGCTTCAGATGAATTGACCCAAATCACGGTGTACCTGGAAGATGTAGTAGGCCAGATTTGATAAACTAAAGAGTAGCAAATCACCTGGACCGGATGGTATGCACCCCAGTGTTCTGAAAAAACTTCAAAATGAAATTTCAGACCCATTATATGTAATTTGTAACCTATCATTAAAATCATCCATTATACCTGAACTGTAAGGTGGCCAAAGTAACCCCCAATATATAAAAAGGGGTCCAGAGTTGATCTGGGAAACTATAGACCGGTGAGCCTGACTTTATGGCTGGGAAAATTCGTGGAAACTATTAAGAATAAAATCACAGGGAAAAAGTTATTGCAGCTTTTCCGTCGATTGGGATCTCAAATAGTATTTTTGCAAGAGACTCACCTTAATAGCGAAGAGCATGCTAAACTACAGAGAGAATGGGTGGGACAATGCTTTTCGTCCTCTTATTCCTCCAGGAAGAGGGGAGTAGCTATTTTAATCCACAAGCAGGTGCCCTTTCAGGTGGAGAAGGTGTGGCACGATGTGGAGGGGACGGTATGTTATAGTTCGGGGACAATGCTGTCAGCAACAAGTGATTCTTTGTAATGTGTATGCGCCAAATGTATATTCACATGAATTCTATACTCATTTGACGGGGCTATTGGCCGAGCTCTCCTCTAGTGCTGTGATTATGGGAGGGGACTTTAATATGGTGCCCAATAAAATGGAGGATTGTAAACCCTCGAAACCTGTGGCCCCTAATTATTGCCAAATGGGTGCTAACTTTGTTAGCCAGGAGTTGGGTCTTCTGGATGTGTGGAGGGCTTTGCATCCTGGAGAGCAAGATTATACTTTCTTTTCCCATCCTCATGGTTCTTACTCTCGCATTGACTATTTTTTGCTCTCTGATTTCTTGTTTCCCAGGGTGGTTACAGCCACTATTGGTACTATATCCATTTCTGACCATGCGCCGGTGTTGGTTGGCATCACCCTGGGAACCTCTCCTAAGCCACCATTCTCCTGGCGAATGCCCCCTGGCCTTATGTTAGATAAACAGTTTCATCAGTATTTACAGACTCAATGGGATGATTATGTGCGCCTTAACACCCACCCTGAGACGTCGCCCACTGTTTTGTGGGAGGCAGGTAAGGCCGTAATGCGGGGCACAGTGATAGCTTATGTAGCAACCCAAAATAAGAAACGGAATGCGGCTATTTTGTGCCTCACAGCTGAACTTAAAAACGCGCAGACGCGTCATATTCATACAATGACGGATTCTAGTAAGATGGAGGTCGTGCAGATAAGGGAAGCTTTAAATACCCTTTTGCACCAGCGGGCCACCAAATCCCTCCGATATTACCCGTTGAAGCTTTATAAACATGGTAATAGGCCAGGCAAATTGCTAGCCAGGCTGGTCCGAGCATGGAGACCGAAGTCTATTATTTCCAGTATTAAGGACAGTCAGGGACACCACCAATTTGCACCTGAGGCAATAGCGGCTCGCTTTTTAGAATATTATAAGAATCTATATGGGGAGAAGCCTAGCCCCTTGGAGGCTGCGGCTAACTTCTTTAAAGACCTCCCCTGGCCGCGAGTGAATTCATTGCAGCTAGAGGCGTTAAATGCCCTGGTTAAAGATGGTGAAGTGCATGCCGTTATCCATACATTAAAAATTGGAAAGGCAGCGGGGCCTGATGGCCTGAGTCCTGAATTTTATAAAATTCTGAAGTTTCCCTTACTGCCAATTTTGACTTCATACTTTAATGATTTATTTAAAGTTCGGTCTTTAAGCGACCTTGCAAACCAATCTACCATTGTACTTCTCCCTAAATCGGGGAAAGACCCTTTTGAAGTAGGCTCTTATCGCCCTATCTCCCTGATAAATAGTGACTTAAAAGTATTTGCAGCAGTGCTGGCGGCTCGGTTGGCCCTGATTCTTCCAATATTGATACATCCAGACCAGACAGGCTTCGTTAGGGGTAGGCAGGGGGTGAAGAACGTTCGCCGGTTAATAGCGGCTCTTAGTTTCCATCATCAGACAGACGCATTAATTTTGAGTCTGGATGCTGAGAAAGCATTCGATTCTCTCTCTTGGGGATATTTGTTTTGGAGTTTGCGTCAATATGGCTTTGTAGGCAACATTGTCACCTGGCTGGAGGTGTTATATAGTAACCCTGGTGCACGCCTTCTTATTAATGGAGCACTGACTGAGCCTTTCCCTTTACACTGTGGAGTGCACCAGGGTTGCCCTCTGTCCCCGTTGCTGTTTGTGATGGCCATTGAGCCGCTAGCTATTAAACTGCGTTTGGATCCCGAGTTTGTAGGGCTTCGAATAGGGAGACATCAGTTGAAGTTGGCGATGTTTGCAGATGACATCCTGTTATTCGTGGGACGTCCCACACATAGTATACCTGTGATTATTAGGCATTTTTCCCTCTTTAAAGAGATTGCGGGCTTGAATATTAATTACGCTAAATCAGAAGCCTTGGCGCTCGTGCCTGATACCATTCGACAGTGGGGTGCGGGATTTCCCTTTGCTTGGGCCCAGGATAAGCTAAAATATTTGGGGGTGTGGATACCAAGAAATCTAGCAGATCTTTATGCCCTCAACATTAAACCCACCCTGTCTACTTTGGGGGCCCAGCTGAATGCTTGGTGCACCTTGCCGATATCCCTCTTTGGGCGTTGTGCCTTGATTAAGATGATACTGGTCCCAAAACTGCTGTATAAGCTTCACATGTTACCTTGCTGGCTCACAAGGGCTGATGTCCTGTGGTTACAGCGCTCTTTTCAAAGATTTTTGTGGGGGGGGAGGAGAGCTCGGCTGAAATACTCAGTGCTGGTACACTCTAAGGAAACTGGGGGATTGGGTATGCCAGACTTTCGTCTGTATAACGCGTCCTGTCAGCTCCACTTTGTGGGGGAGTGGATCTTGGATCAATATTCCTACTGTGAGGATAATTTGCTTATTAGTATGGTGGCTCCCTGGTCTCCAGTATACCTTGTTCAGGCTGACACAGCAACATATGGCGCTTTGAATATTCCAAAGGAGCTTCTGCAACCCTGTCGGCAGGCGTGGCGTTGGCTTCGTCAGCAGGAGGGGCTCAAAGGTATAACATCATTGCTCATGCCGCTCTTGGGCAACAAGAAATTTTTGCCTGGCTTGGATTGTTGGGCAGTTTTCCAGGATTGGCTTCAAAAAGGATTACCATTTATATTTCATTTTTACCTTTTGGATACTCCGACGATACGGGACTTTGCTTCTTTGGCCCGGGATTACATGCTCCCCAATAGACATTTTTTCGCCTACCTGCAGACTCGACACTATCTACAATCGTTTAAGTGGACGGTGGAAGATTTTCGCCAGGAATCCAGTTTTGCCCAACGTTTCTTTGATACAGCTTTTCATCACAACTCTATCAGGGGATGGGGTGTCGTGGGGCGGAAATGCAGAGACCTGCGGCATGTCCACAGCCTGGCCAGTTATTGGACGGAAGTCTGGGGACGGACTATTTCCCATACTGACATTGGTACCTGCTTTAGAACTTTATCTCACTCAGTACCTGATCTCACCCTGAGGGAACTTCAGTTTCGGATTTTGCATCATGTCATATGTGATGATGTTTGTTGTTATCGTATGGGTCGCTTGTCATCCCCCCAGTGTATTAAATGTAATGGTGCAACTGGCACACTGGCTCACTGGCTGTATCAATGTCCGACTCTACAGCCATGCTGGGACGGTGTACTTGCCCACGTAGCATGTTGTATCACTTCAACTCTTTCACGGTCAGGCAGACTGCTGCTGTTTGGGCTGCGAGGCAATATGTCTTTCTATACTGCGGCTGCTGATCGATTCGGTCACACTGGAATTTTGTTGGCTTGCCGGACGATCTTGGCCTCCTGGATAGAGCCTACGACACAACCTACTATGCAAGCTTGGTATTATCGACTGGCGTCCACCATGCAACTGGAACGTTTAGATGCTCTTTCAACAGGACGCACTTTGAACACCTCCTATGTGGCCTATTGGGCTGCTTGTTTTGCCTTACTACCTTTAAATATACAAACTCAACTTTTAAATACTGGATATACTACCACATGGACCTGAATGCGTCATCTTTTTGAATAGTTGAGGGTTTGAATGTTGATTTCACTTGTTATCTGTTTGTGATGCACCAATCCCCCGGGGAAGGGGAAGGGGGAGAACTATAGGGGGGTGGGTGGATGATTGTCTGTGTATGATTGGGATGGATGACAGGAGGGATGAGAGAGGGGAGGTATATGCTTATTGGAAAATGGAGACGTATATGCAGTTGTAGCACATGCAATGTTCTTCTTTGTTTTCTTCCAACTGGTTTTCAATATGTCAATGTTTGGTGCCTGCTTCAGGCTAATATTGGTCTTTTTGTCTTGACGCTGCTGTAGTTGTGTTTGTGTTCTCAATAAAAATGATTTTGGAAAAAAAAAAAAGAATAAAATCACAGAACATATGGATAGATATGATTTAATGGGACACAGCCAGCATAGATTTACCCAAAGGAAGTCTTGCCTCACAAATCTGCTACATTTTTATGTAGGGATGAGTAAGCATGTGGATAAAGGTGAACTGGTAGATGTGGTGTATTTAGATTTTCAGAAGGCGTTTGACAAAGTCCCTCATGAGAGGCTTCTAAGAAAACTAAAAAGTCATGGGGTAGGAGGAGATGTCCTTTTGTGGATTACAAACTGGTTAAAAGACAGGAAAAAGAGAGTAGGATTAAATGGTCTGTTTTCCACAGTGGAGTGCCTCAGGGATCTGTACTTGGACAGGTATTTTTAAATATATTTATAAATGATCTGGAAAGAGATACGATGAGTGAGGTGATCAAACTGGCAAAAGACTCAAAATTATTCAGAATAGTTAAATCACAAGCAGATTATGATAAATTGCAGGAGGACCTTGCGAGACTGGAAGATTGGGTGTCCATATAGTAGATGAAATATGTGGACAAGTGCAAAGTGCATATAGGGAAAAATAACCCATGCTGTAGCTACACAATGTTAGGTTCCATTTTAGGAATTACCACCCAGGAAACATCTAGCCATCATAGTTGATATTAAATTGAAAATGTTGCCTCATTGTGCTCTGGTAGTCAACAAAAAAGCAAACAATGTTAGGAATTATTAGGAGGGGAATGGTGAATAAAACAGAGAATGTCATGTACAGAAACAACTAGCGGAACACCTTGATAACAATAACTTACTATATCCGTCACAACATGGATTTCGCAAGCACTACAGTACCGAGACACTACTCCTCTCACTTACAGACAACATCCTAAGAGGTTTTGATAGTGGAAAACAATACATTCTAATATTGTTAGACTTATCAGCAGCCTTTGACACAGTAAACCATAAAATTCTACTAAAAAGACTAGAAGAGATTGGACTACACAATGAAACAAACTGGTTCAGCTCATATCTAAAAAATAGGTTCTTTCAAGTTCAGATCAACAACACACTATCAGACAAATTCAATCTTGAAACAGGTGTACCGCAGGGATCAGCCTTATCCGCAACCCTTTTTAATATATACATGCTTCCATTATGCCATCTACTAACAGGATTTTTAAAGATGGCGCCGGCCATGGCCCACGCCATTTTTAAAGATGGCATCGACCATCCAGTGCTCCTACCATGTGACAGGGGCCAGCCAATGGCATGGATACCCTGTCACATGGTAAGGGCAAAGGGTCATCGGCGAGACGGGAGGTCGCTCCCGGGACTTCCGCTAGATCACCAGGTATTTGTAAAAAGTTTTGGGGGGTTTGGGAGGGTGGGGGAAGCTAAGGGGTCAATTTTAAAGGGTCGGGGTGGGTTTTTTTTTTATCGGCTTGGGCCTCACTAAAAAAAATTTGCGATGTGAATCGGAATCGGAACCGATTCCGATTCACATCTCTACCGATCAGATTTTTTTCTCCCTCCAGCCGAACCCGATCGTTAAAACGATCAGGCACACAATTCACATCCCTACTCGTTTCTGACACACATCCATTTTTTTATTAAAGGTCACTATCCTAGACCTCCGCTTCAAATTGCATTATTCCAGGACTCCTATCCCATCCTTCTACATTACACATCATGCCTGCTAGAAGTACTGTTATGTATCTTCCCCCCCCCCCCCCCCCCAATTAAAAGAAAGAAAAATGAGATGGAAAAAAAGAAAGGGGTTTTCACTTGTCTAGAATATTCTCCATGAAGCAAGCAGGCTCTTTCTGTAACCATTCTTATTTAGACAAAGCAGTCACTGTGCTCTATTCTGATATTTAAAAGACTATCAGGGCGATGCAATACAGTGCACTCAGCCTAGCGCACAGCTTGACTCGTGTCTGGATGCGCTAGAATAACACCTGATACACTAATGAGATTCACATGTCCAAGCAAGCACATTGCTAATAGTGCTGATCATATAAATTCCATGTAGATGAGACTATTAGCTATTACCCTGTGATGCAAGGAGACGCGCTAAGCAAGAGACTGCCCAGCGTGTCTCCTCCTACCGCAAGAAATTTAACGCCTGCTTGGAGGCAGATTTTAAACTTCACACAGCTGACCTGAACAAAGCTCCCCCCACCCCTCCCCAAGGTCTGGCCTGATGGGCCAAGCAGTCCAGGTCAGACCCCGGGTCCTCTACCTGGAATAGCCATTCTGAGGTCCATGTCATAAAACAGCTCTTGCCAGAGCCCAAATCCCCTCTCCGGGCCAGAAATACCTGCCGGAGACCCTCCCTTGGAAGAGCTGTTCCCGATTGCTCCTTTTCACTGACATGTGACAATGAATGGACCAATTGATAGTAAGTGAAGGAGTGAATAAATTAATAAGTGCCTGACGCTTAATATTACTTCATTCATTCCTTCACTCTCTGCCGATTGGTCCATTCACTGTCACGTGTCAGTGAAAGGACCATTCCCCGTTCAGAAGGCTGTCCTGAAAGGGGATTGGTCCTTTCATTGACAGGTGTCAGTAAAAAGAACCAATCAGGAACAGCCCTGCTGGAGGAAGGTCTTCAGGAGGGGTTCCTGGTTTGGAGGGGGGATTTGGGGTCTGGCAAGGGCTGTTTTATGACATGGACCTCAGAATGGCCATTTCAGGTAGAGGACCCCCAGCCCTGACCTGCATTACTTGGCCTATCGGGCCAGATCTGGGGGCGGCGAAGCATTTGTCAGGTCAGTTGCTAGTGCTGGTCTGGACACCCAGTGCTATTGTGGGTGCACAGCCATGTCTTCTGGGCGCCTGATGTTTTTTGAGCACTAGGGACGCACAATTTGTCCTTAGCATGTCCTTTTTACAGCTCCAGCTCATTTAAATATTAAATCAGGTGCACGGGAGAGGTGGCTGTGCACACATTAGGAAAAAGGGTGCTCAATAATGAGCGCCTGTTTTACCGCGCGGTTCGGGGGCGGGGCTGAATCCTCCAGCACAGCGGCCTGTGCTGGGGGATGGCGAGCCAGCATGCACAAGTTATGCCTGCCAAAGGCAGGCGTAACTCAACGAGATAAGGTAGGGGGGGATTTAGGTAGGACTGGGGGGTGGGTTAGATAGGGGAAGGGAGGGAAAGGTGAGGGGGGTGGAAAGAAAGGTCCCTCCGAGGCCGCTCAAATTGCACAATTGTGCACCCCCTTGCATGTGCTGACCCTCGATTTTATAACATGCATGCGGCAGCACACGCATGTTATAAAATCGGGCATAGATTTGTTCGCTCCGGGTTGCATGAACAAATCTACACCCGTGCGCAGGTTTGAAGATCTGCCCCTATACATACACACGGTTAATTCGACTCCAACATTGCTCTATGCTTCAACGGCAAGAGGAAATGTGGAAATAAGGATTTGCATCCACAAAAAAGCAGGGGAGTAGCTTGCTTGTTACAGCGGTTACTACCCCAAACCAAATAAGCCTGATACTTCACTTTCAATGCATATCCAGCATAGCTCTCTGCTTCAACGGCAGGGGGAATGAAGGGAAGATGATTTATATTCAGACAACTACCAACAAGGACTGAATTACATAGTTTGGGTAAAACAAATAAGCATGGGTGTAGCTTGCTTGTTACGGTGGTTACTACCCCAAATCAAGCCTGATACTTCACTTGGAATACATATCCAGCGCAGCTCACTGCTTCAACGACAGGGGGAATGAAGAAACAAGGATTTATATTCAAACAACCAGGACTGAATTGCACAAGCTGGGTAAACAAGCGTGGGAGTAGCTTGCTTATGATGGAGGTTACTACCCCAAACCAATTAGCTAGATACTTCACTTAGATGCAGCTCCAGCACTGCTATCTACATCGATAGCGGGGGTGGAAGGGAAATAGAACCAAAAAGTTACTTAAAAAGTTACTTAAAAGGTACAAGAGTTACAGATAAGTATGAAAAAATAAGTGTGAAAGCTTACTGGGCAGACTGGATGGACCGTTTGGTCTTCTTCTGCCATCATTTCTATGTTTCTATGATTCCTTTTCTGACTACTTATAATATAATACACTATAATATCCATCAGACGGACGACCTATTATCCCCTTACAACCTCCCCCCCTCTCCCTTTTGATGGTTAGGCTGTGCGTCCGCCAGCCTATATTGTGTGTAGTGGAAGTGAAGCCCTCTGCGTTTCCCTGTCCCCCCTCCCCCCCCACTATGTCATTTAATATTACATCCTAACAATTGCGACAAAATAATTATAATTGCTAACTTCCAAACATTTTCCTCACCTGTTGATTGGGATATCAATGCAGCCTTATGTTTCAACTTGCAATCATTTACCCAATGATAACCCAACTTACTATTCAGTTACCAAAAAGCATCTTCAACAAGGTTTCGTAGCTTTTAATCAGCTACATGGCTAACCTGGGTCCTTGAAATAAGGCAAAAAAAAAAAAGACCCGCCGGAAGACCGAGGTGACCTGTATACCCACTAATGGGCCCATAGTGTGATGCCCAAACAATAAAAAAAGAAAATAAAGTTCACGTTTCAGAGAGTCTCAAGGATGATGAGCCACCAGAATTCCTCTGCAGCCTTCTCCTGCTGGATGTTACCCTTTGCCATCTTGGGGTGTATTTCGATGTTTCCTGGGGTGGAGCTAAAAGATCTGAAGTGTCCGAAGTTGAGGAAATCACTATCCCCACCAGTTTAAGGATTTGAGCTGCTTTTGAATGTGTCTTGACTCTGGAAGTAACCCCTCCAAGTGTGAAGGGCAGGCCAAAAGGGAATGCCATTTATATTTTACATTCTCTCTTTGCAGCATTTCTGTAATCCCTTGCAATCTTTTTCTTTTTTGAAAGGTTACAGGAGAGAGGTCAGTGTATATCACTATTCTGTGCCGTTGCCACACAATTTGATTTTCTCTCCTTGCCGCTTGATATATTTCCTCTTTCAGGTAGAAATTTCTAAAGCAGGCAATTATATCTCTTGGCAAGTTGTTTCTCTTCAGGCCAAGAGACTTGTGTGCTCTTTCAATGTGGATTTCCTCCATATCGCTTTCTTCTCTCGCTTTGAGCGGGATAGAGTTGCAAATTGTTTGTACCACCAATTTAGCATCTTTGTGTTCCTCATGCTCCGGGATTCCACGGAAGTGAAGATTGCAGTGTCTTGATCTATTTTCTAGATCTTCTATTTTCTCTTGGGTTGCGTGGATTCCAAAGCTAGTATTTTCTTTAGTGAGCTTGTCAGCTGTAATCATTTGTTCTTCCATCTGGTTTTCTATATCATCTACCTGCTAGCCAATCGCTCCGTTGTCCTGTTTGAGTTCTGCTACCAGCTGTTAACTCAGTCTTGAATCCTCCGATGTTTTATTCAAATCCTCGAACCATTTAATAAAGTCTGCTTTAGAAACTGCCTCGTATGCGGGCAGAAAGGCTTCATCTGGTTCCCGACTCTCCCTGAGGCCTTGCTGTTCCAAAGCCGGCCCAGCAGCCATTTTGTCTCGCTGTCTGCCGTCGTCTTCAGAAGCAGCTGCAGCATAAGAAAACTGTTGTAAGTCAACCAACTTACTTTGATGCTATCAGGATGTTGTGGGCTGCAGTTTGTGTCAGGGTCAGCTAGTTTTAGTGTGGTTTTGAGTCCCAAAACAGCGATTAACATTGCGGGTGGAAAGAGCTTCGCAGTTATGCTTCCATTTGCTTTGGTGACGTCACTTCCCCCCTATAAAATATGTTCTAATGCAGAGACAGTGACATCTGGTGCAAGACTAGGAGGGTCTGCCACATAGATAATATTATCACTTAACAAAAACTCCAGGCAATGTACAAACCATCATAATCACAAAATCCATAATATAATGACACTACAAAAGCAAATCACTAAATAATTCCAATAATAAAACTATAAAAAAAAACAACTACTCTCTGGATTGAAGATGGAGATGATCTAGCTCTGGCTAGAATTAAAGGTGCCTTCATGGCTCCATGCATATCCAAAGTCCATATCATTTGTCCTTACTTCCATAAAGGATCTGAAAAGCAAGGAATAGATAGATTACAGTGTGTTCAGGTAAGATAAGGGTTGTGAGTCAGTGATATGTCTCACAAATAATACTTCTACAGCATGCTGTCACGGCATTGGCAATTAACTCCCACTGAAGCATCTGATATATAGAAACAGAGTTGAAGGTGAAGGTCCACCATTAAAGAAACTCAAGTGTGAGAATCACAGAAAAAGAAGAAACTGCTTCTGGTGGGTAATGCAGTCATTACAAAAATAGACTTGGTGCAGGACTGGAGGGAAACAAGAAGGCCAAATCCTTACTAGAATCCTTGGCTACTCCAGAAGTGAAGGCAAGTTTGTTATCATAATTCACTTGGGGTCAAGTAACCTGACTAGGAATTAAGACAAATTCAAGAAAAAAAGAGGAAGGCCTTTGACAGCTGTTAAAGGACAGTGGCATTTTTTTAAATATTACCAGTGTATGGTGAGGGGGAAAACGGATTATACAGGGATGACAAACAACTGTAAATCTACATACTGTCCCTAAACAAAAGTTTAAATATGGACCTGCCTGTAAGGTTTATAGTGTAATTTAGGCTGCTCAAATATTCTGTCTTCTGGCTCTCTTTCCTGACCTGCAGACCATTTTAAAAGTGAAAAGTGCAAATCGTGATTTCACCATGCATCTCTTCCAGCTACCTCTACAGTTATCAGGAGTCAGAATTTAAGCATGCTTTTCAATTTTAAAAAGGATAGTACTGTTAAGCAAAAATAATGACCATGAAGAAAATGGCCTGCTGTTACAAGGAGAGGAGAAGAAGAGGAACATAATTTCAGAGGCCCCCAACAAGCTCTCAATTTTGGAAGGAGACCACCTTCCCCTGGCTCTGAATTTCAGACCAGGATCCCTCTCCCCTAGCGGGCTTTCAATTAAATCTCCTCTCAGTGTCTGCCAAGAAGGGTAGCTAACTCCTGGAAAATGTAAAAAAAAAATTAGCTCTCCTTGAGTAGCAGAACCCACAAGAGAGAGGGAGCAGTACTGGACCTGGTATTTAGAAATGGAGAAAATGTTTCTATAGTCCAAATGGAGGTCAGCTGAGCTACAGTGATCATCGCAATCTGGGGTGAGTTCCAAAGTGGACGATTGGGTTTGAAACTGGATGAATGAAAGATAATAGAGGGTAATGCTAAATGGAGTTCACCCCAAGGAAAGAAGGGTGGAGTGCTTTTCAATATTTTCACAAGTGATATGCTAAAGGGGTTAATGGGAAGGGGTTGTCTTTTGGTTCCTGTCTGAGTCTAATTCCCCGTTAACTCTTGCCGTTTGTAGCAGAAAGCAATGATGAGTTACATTACAAGCATAAGGCTTATTGGTTAAGGGTAGTAACAGCCTCATCAACAAGTTACCCCCATGCTTATTTGTTTTCTCAGACTTGTTGGTTGCTGTCTGAAACTAATTCCCCTTTTCCTTTTCCCCCTGTCGGTAAAGCAGAGAGCAATAGTGAGTTGCATCAACAGTATGAAGGCTTGTTGGTTAAGGGTAGTAACCACCACTCCAGCAAGTTACCCCCATAACTTATTTTCCTCATTTCCATCCTGTAGCCTTTAGGGATCCACAGTGTTTATCCCATGTTCCTTTGAAATCTTTCACCATTTTTGTCTTCACCATCTTCTCTGGAAGGTAAATTGGGCAGATTAGATGGGCCTCTGCGATCAAAGCCTCTGTTTCTATAGTTAACAGCACATGTTCTCATAGAACCCACAATCTAACTCAACAAAAGTGTATAGGGAAAAGTTCTTCCTATGTTTCATTCTGGGGACCTTACTCTAGTTTCACTGTGGAGAGGATTTATGTTCTTACAACCTTTATCCCTTTGTTTAAACAGTCTGTTCCACTGCCATCAGGTGAAGGGTTGGTGCAATATGGGAGCTATAAATGCTTCCTTTCATTACTCTATTCAAAGGTCATTCAGAGCATAGAGGTGAAACTGACAGGCAGAGAAGGAGCAGAACCCTGGAATGATTCAGAATCTTCTTCATGGTTTCCTCCAGTTTTGATCTGTATGTCTGAATTCATTAGAAGTAAGTTGTCTTTATTTCTTTAGAAAATGTGAATTTGGCTGCTCAGGAAAGAGAGAAGCTAATATTATGGGAGAAGGACAGGCATATTTGAAGGAAGCTGCCGTTCCCAGAGTTCTGTCACTACACCTCATTTCTGACCTAAGCTATCCTCATGCTCCTTTCCTCCCTGTCTTCTTGCTATTGTAGTCATCAGCTTCCGAACAGCAGAGACTGTGAGGTAGGGTTATACCGATGTGAAACACTGGAGCCATCTTTGAAGCTTAAATGTTGAAATATGAAAAACTGGTACCTGAGCACCTGATGCCATCTAATCCCAGAGCTGAAACTCTTAATGTGGTACATGAAATTCTGCTAAACCTATCATCACCAAATGAGTCGCTTACTGATTTACTATTTGGTTAATTTAGTGAGCTTACCTGAATTCTCTTTTGCTCCTCCGCCCGCAGCTTATTAAAGCTCCGCATGATTCAATGATCTTACAGGCACATGTACAGATATAGACTGTAAGGTATGAATGATGGTTCACTGAAAGAATTATGTGAGGTTTCAATACCAGAAAACAGATTAATGCTGCAGTACAGGCGGGAGGCACATTAGGAAAGGTGCATGGACTTTTCAGTGCTGCATTAGAAGGCGCTGGAAAATAAAATGAGAAAATGATTCTGCTGAAAATAAGAAAGACTATCTCCAATGGATGTGAGCTATATCCATCTTCTGTCTTTCCTGTATAAAGAGACATTCTGTTTTCCTACTGTGAAAATTCAGAGCCAGCATATTGCTAAAAATGAATGGGAGACATTTGGAAATCACCCAGACGTTTACCTCTTAGAAATTCACTTGGAAAGTTTGGTAGATCTGGGAATTATGTGCTCAGTGCTGTAAATTATCTGCATTCATTTCCATGCTACATTTGCAAGACTTTTCTGAACCACAGAAAGAGGAAGTCAGTTTATACGTAGCATACTGCATTCTTTCCACTGGTTTTTCATGGTTTAGATTCTATGCTTATTAACATCATCAGTACCTGATTAACATGCCAGTTCCCCAGCAGGGAAATTACTCACCCACACTGTTACCAGGAGTTATTTTATTACTATAAAATATAACATGAGGCAGGAGTCTTAAAGCGTATTTGTAGTGCAGTTTCTTGCTAGCATAGGTAAATGCATTTGGATATATCTCACATATCATTGTCCTCTTCCCTGCTTCATTGCATTAGAAGAAGGAAGGGGCAATCAGATGATTTTCTTGTTTGTCCAGGTTCCCATGCCAGCTTCTAACTCAGCTTGAAAGTCCGCTATGTTAAAGTGTTCCTTTGAGGGGGTGTAGCTCCATTTTACAGAACTGGTAATTAGGAAGAGAAGAAAACTCCTTAGTTGCAGCATTTTTCTATAGTGTTGTACAGCTTTATGGGGAATAAATAACTTCTTAAAAGAACATATTTTATCAGGGCAGTCACTGGACAAAACAGCAGCAAGGGCATGGGTTGCTTTTGTTGCCTCCCTTCTATTTTGAGCTTATGTATGTGAAGACTCACAGACTGACTCAAAAGGGCAGTGTGGCACATCCCTGGCTTTGCACCCAGAGCAGGTGCCCTGCTTGCCCATCCCTTGTGATGGCTCTGTATTTTATCTCTATTTTTTAGTCAAAAAAAAAAAGATTTCACCAAATGCAGTTCTGTTTGTTTTATTTTATTATTGTATGCTTTATTGATTTTATGCTTCTAGTTTTGTTTACATACCTTGACCTGTGTCTAATGCAGGATATACAATCTTTAATAAAAATAAATAAATTAATTAAATATAATATTTATGAGCCCTAGAGTCTGGAAATTAATAGGCAGCAGACAAGGCATGGTTAGCTGGGCCCCCACTGTTACAGGAACCGTGCGGTAGGCCGCAACCGACTCCCTCCACTACCACTGCAGCCGCCCGCCACTTGTTAGCCCCGGAAGTCTCGCGACCGCGGGGTGCTGCGTCAATGGGGTCTTCCCATAACCTCACCTGCCAACGGTGGAGACCTGTGGGGCTCCTCCCCACAGGTGGTACCAACTTCCCCTTGGCCCAAGGATCCACGCTGTGTAACAGGGAGCCAAGGCCATGGATCTGGCAGAGGCATCCTCACTCCAGGCTATTCCTGGTCTCGCTGAAAAGATCCTGGAGCAACAGAAGATCCTGGAGGCCCTGGCAACTTCCATGGAGTGGCTTAATGCCTGCCTGGATTCGGTGGTCTCTGCTACTACTGATACTTCTCCCTCGCCGGGTTCCCTGGCAGCTACTCTGGTTCCGTGATGGGTCATCTCCCTGCTGGCTCTGCCCCGCTATGCGGGTGATCCCATGCAATGCCGTGGTTTCTCAATCAGTGTAATATGCAATTTTGTCTGCAGTCTGTGCTCTTCCAAGATGACCTTACCAAAACACCTACATTCTGTCCTTGCTGGAAGGTAAAGCCTTAGCCTGGGCTTCACCCCTATGGGGAGCACTCAGATTCTCACCTTTTGAATCTCTCAGGGTTCCTGGCCTGGTTTCAGACTGTCTTTGAGAACCCGGGTCGGTCAGCTCAGGCCAACACCAAGCTTCTGCATATTCATCAAGGGGGACGTTCCTTGGTAGATTATACCATTGAGTTTATTTATTTATTTATTTAACATTTTTATATACCGGGATTCATGTAAAATATTACATATCATCTCGGTTTACATTATAAACGGAAAAACAAGCATGTAAGAATGCGAATTACATTGAACAGGGCGTAGATCTTGGATCAGATAAAAGGGGAATAACGAAAATGATTAACGAGAAGAATAAAACATGATTTGAGTCAAGTCTGGTCTGGCTGAAGATCTAGGTGCATATTGGAATTGATTTAAGGTCCGGATACACTGAGTAAACTTGGAATGATCGACTGTAGAGTTGGGATGCTATGCTATGGATGGTCTGAGTAGATAGTCTGGAAAATTAGCTTGATGACTTGAGTTCCAGATGTTATCCACCGAACTCCACTGGGAGGAGTCCTAAGGGTGATCTTCTTGGAGGGTCTGTCCTCCAAGATTAAAGATGAATTGGCAGCCCGTGATCTTCCTGTATCTCTGGATGCTTTAATTGACCTGGCAAGCTGGATTGACTGTCGGCTTCAGGAGAAGTCCCAGGAGCTAAGCATCAGCAGGCAACACCCCACCACTCTGACTCAGCTGCGGCCATCCTCTCCTGGTTCCCGTCCAATGCCCCCTGCTGTGGGAACCCATTCAGATGGGTTAGGGGTCATTATCTACAGAAGAACATCTACTATGTTGACAGGCCGGCCTTTGCCTGTACTGTGGGGCGCCTGGACATCTCTTGGCCCAATGTCTGGTGCAGCCATCAAACTCCCGGGCCTGGGGTTCATTGGGGGAGTGATCCTAGGCCTGACAATACCAGTTCCCCCATTAACTTTGCCTGTGACTCTCACCTTAAGGGGTGGCGATTTTGCTACTCTTGCTCTGGTGGACTCTGGGGCTGGTGGGAATTTTCTCATGCAGGAGATCGTGGACCAGTTCATGATTCCCACATGTCCATGTCCTGTTCCACTCACCTTGTCCTCTATCCATGGGGATCCTCTTCCGGGCAAGATCACTCATACGATTGTCCCCTTGGAATGCCGCATTGAGCCCAGCCACCAGGAGTCAATCTCCTTCTACGTGATCCAGAAGGCCATTCACCCAGTTGTGTTGGGTATCCAGTGGCTCCAGCAACACAATCCTCAATTTGATTGGACCAGTCTATGATTGCTCAGTTGGGCTTCCACCTGTCAATGGACATGTATAATTGCTACATCAGTCACCGCCACCAGTGAAGATGCTATGCTACCCAAAGGAGTTCCTCTGTAGTATGGCCATTACGCAGACATCTTCTCCAAAAAGGCAGCTGATATTTTACCCCCGCATCGGAAGTTTGACTGTGCAATTAACCTGGTCCCAGATTCTACACCTCCCCAAGGCCGGGTGTATCCCTTGTCTCAGCCAGAGACGCTGGCCATGTCTGAATATGTCAAAGAGAACCTACAGAAGGGATTCATTCGTCACTCCAACTCTCCAGCTGGAGCTGAATTTTACTTTGTGGGCAAAAAAGATGGATCCCTTCGCCCATGTATCGATTACAGAGGCCTCAATTCTATTACCATGAAGGACCGGTACCCACTTCCTCTTATATTGGAACTATTCAATTGTCTATAAGGGGCCCGTATCTTTTCAAAATTGGATCTCAGAGGAGCATATAATCTTGTCCAGATCAAAGAAGGGGATGAATGGAAGATGGCCTTTAAAACTCGTGATAGCCATTATTAATATTTGGTCATGCCCTTTGACTTTTGTAACACACCTGTCATCTTTCAGAACTTAATGAACGAAGTCTTCCATGACCTGCTTTATGACTGTGTAGTCATAAACCTGGATGATATCCTGGTCTATTCCAAAACCTTACAAAGCCATCGCCAGGATGTGTGCTGAGTTCTGCAACGTTTACAGGAGAACCGTATGTATGCCAAACCTGAGAAGTGCCTCTTTGAGAAAGAGTCTCTTCCATTTCTGGGATACATTGTATCCCACCGTGGATTTTGCATGGATCCACCCAAGTTAAAATGCATTCAAGATTGGCCATGACCTTCTGGGCTGCGTTCCCTCCAGTGTTTTCTGGGGTTTGCTAATTACTACGTAGCTTCATCAAGAACTACTCCAGATTGGCTGCTCCCCTCAGAGCCCTCACATGCAAGGGAGCCCCCATCAAGGATTAGTCAGTTGAGGCATTGGAGTCCTTTCAAGACTTTAAAGAGGTCTTCTTGCAAAATCCCTATTTGCAACACCCAGACCCCAGGCTTCCCTTCGTTGTAGAAGTGGATGCTTCCCCTGACAGCGTAGGAGCAGTACTTAGCCAGAATGATTCTACAGGGATCCTGCACCCATGTGCCTTCTTCTCCTGAAAGTTCAACCCTGCTCAGCGAAACTATGCCATCGGCGACCAAGAACTATTGGCCATTAAGTTGGCTTTCGAAGAATGGTGCCAATAGCTGGAGGGGGCCCAACACAAAATTACAGTCTTTACAGAACATAAGAATTTAGAACACCTTCAGCAGGCCCAGTGCCTCAACCCTGGCCAAGCCCGCTGGACTTTATTTTTCACGTGATTCAACTTTGATTTAAGCTATCGCCTGGCATCTAAGAATCAGTGCACTGATGCCCTCTCTCACTTCTCTTCTGTGGAGGACCATGTTGAACCTGCTCAGCACATCATTGATCTGAACAGATTATTATTTCCGCAACCCATTCGATGCCTCCAGGCATGACCATGGTCCCCCGGAGATTCCGTGACCAAGTCCTTAAATGGGGTCACGACTCCCGCACTTCCGGACACCCCAGCCTGCTCAGAACCTTGGCTCTCCTCCAACAATATTATTGGTGGTCCAATATGCAGCAGAATGTCCGCGCTTATGTGGTGTCCTGTCCGACCTGTGCCCAGCAAAAGACACCAACGGGCAAACCTTGGGGCCTGCTACAGCCTCTTCCAACCCCCAGCGAACCCTGGACACATCTTTCTACAGATTTCCTGGTTGATTTACCTGTTTCCGGAGGAAACACCATCATCTGGGTAGTTGTAGACCGCTTTTCCAAAATGATCCATTTCATGGCACTACCCAGTCTTCCATCAACTCCTCAGTTAGCACAGTTGTTCGTGCAACATATTTTTCGACTTCATGGCCTACCGCTTCATATTTCCTCGGACCCTGGCCCTCAATTTATGGCCAAATATTGGCAAAGCCTATGCAAGAAGTTCCACGTCACTTTGGATTTCACCATGGCTTACCATCCGCAAGCTAACGGCCAAACAGAGTGGACCAACCACACGTTGAAACAATTCTTGAGAACATATTTCAATGCCTGCCAAGATGACTTGGATGAGCTCCTTCCTTGGGTAGAGTTCTAGCACAATTCTCATCCTTGTACCGCGACGGGAGCCTCCCCATTCCAGATCGTCTACGGGAAACAGCCACTTCCTCCTTTGCCTCTTCCACTATCAGGCCCTTCACCTGCTGCCCACATGACAGCCGAGAAACTGAAGGGACTTTGGACTCATGTACAGCACATGATACAAGAAGCGGGTTGCTCAGCCAAGAAATTTGCTGACTGCCACCGGAGACTGGCATCTCAATACCGCCCAGGAGAAAGAGTCTGGCTTAGTACCCGCTATATTTGTTTCAGGGTTCCATCCATGCGGTTGGCACCCCGCTACATTGGTCCCTTCTCCATACTTCAGCAGCTAGGACCTTCTGCTTTCGGTTGCCGCCTTCACTGAAGATTCATAACGTCTTTCACGCTTCCTTATTAAAGCCATTTGTACTATCATGGCCATCCAGGAAAATTCCTGAAACTCCTCAATTCTCTACGGAGGATGAGAACATTTACCAAATTCAAGATGTCCTTTATGTCAGAAGAAGAGGCCGGAGGTGGGAATATCTGATTTCATGGGAGGGCTTCGGACCAGAGGAAAACTACTGGGAGCCCTCCACTCATATTCTGGATAAAACTTTGATCCGTCAATTCCACAAGGAGCACCCCAAGAAACCCAGACCCCCTGGGAGGAGGCCTAGAAGGAGGGGGTACTGTTACGGGAACCAGCCACGGTAGGCCGCAACCAGCTCCCTCCACCTACCGCTGCGGCTGCCCGCCGCTTGTTAGCCCCGGAAGCCTTGCAACCGCTGGGTGCCGCGGTCGGCGTGCTCTCCCCACACTGGGCTCCCGCCGGGCCTCTGACACTGCTGCTCCTTCCCGGCCCTGCGCTACCCCTGCACAGGGCCTCTGCCAGGCCTCCAACACTGCTGCTCCTTCCTGGCTGCGCACTCCTTCTGCGCAGGGCCTCCACCAGGTCGCTGACACTATTGCTCCTTACCGGCCTGGACGCGGTGGTGCCCTGTCCAGTCCCGCAGAGGTACCTCGTACTCCTAGGCACGCGCGGCCTCTGACATCATTTAAAGGAATCGCTATGGGAGGTGCTAGGACTCTTCCCTCCTGACCCGGGACTATTTAAGGCAAGGCCTTCCCGCTAGTCCTTCTATTAGGCTCCCGC
This sequence comes from Rhinatrema bivittatum, assembly GCF_901001135.1. NCBI lineage: Eukaryota > Metazoa > Chordata > Amphibia > Gymnophiona > Rhinatrematidae > Rhinatrema > Rhinatrema bivittatum. The sequence goes on from NC_042618.1 coordinate 107,712,247, forward strand.
TTGTGTTCCTGATAGTTCAGTTCCTATGTTCTTGCTTCTGACTGGCTATAGACCTCTGCCTGTACCTGACCTTCGAGATACGCTGCCTGCCAAGACCTCTGCTTGTGCCTGACCTCCGAGATCTGCAGCCTGTACAAGACCTCTAGCTACATCATCTGCCTAGCCTTGCCAGCTCCTGCCTTCTACTCATCTTCGCCGGCTAAGAGCTACGCCTGCACCTGGACCTTGTCTCCTGAGGCCCCACGTAAGTCCAGTCGGCCCCGGTACCCAAGGGCTCAACCTGAGAGGAACATGGGCTGGTAGTGGTGAAGCGTCAATGGGTCTCCGGCTTCCTATAACCTCACCTGCCAATGGTGGAGACCTGTGGTGTTCCTCCCCACAGGTGGTACCAACTTCCCCTTGGCCCAAGGATCCACACTCCATAACACCCACATTGTGTAGCACTCACATAGCTCACAGCACTTCCTTGTATTCTTACACCTGAATTTCCTCCTTTGACTCTTTCCAGTATCTATCTTATTCCCAGGCTGAGGAAGGTGGAGTGATTATGCACTGAACACTGGATGTGACCCACTCTGGGGCTGATGCAATAAATATGTGGTGAAAGCAGGTGCTGAACACTCAGTGCCCGCTTTCCTAACTCACCCCCAGGCACCCCTCCAGAGAGTGCCATGCAATATTTAAATTAGGGGTCGCATTATCAAAGAGGCACTAGGGTCGCTTATGTGCCCCTAGCGCCTCCTTGATAACAGGAGCCCATGAGTGTCAGCCGTCCACCAGTTAGGAAAACCAATGCCAAAATTATTGGCGTCGGTTTCCTAAACGGCACACAGCCAGGGGTTCAAGAAACAGAAAACCTCCAACGTTTTTTTTTAAACTTTTTAAAATTATTTTTTTAAAGATTTATTCCTCCTATTTAATATTGCAACGATATTAAGTAGGAGCCTGTACAGAAAAGCATTTTTTTCTGCTTTTCTGTACTAGTTTTAGGAGTGCTCAGCGATTAACGATTAACGCCTGCTCCAGGCTCCATTCGCAGCATGGAGCCGCCGCCATTCTGTCTTCGTGACAGGAGTCACTGATGTCATCACCTCTTCGCGGCCCAGAGGCTGCCTTCATGTTTATGCACGGCAGGTCCATGCTGGCGCTTCAAAGTGGCAGGGGCAGCTGATGTCATCTCTGCAGTCCGGAGGCTGCAGTCCCCGACCTCTCCTGTGGCTGGGAGCTGCCCTCGGTCCTCCTTCATGCGGCAGGGAAGCCGCCTCCTACGTCGGGGCCTGCCTGCGGCCCTTCTTCTGCTCCTGCAGTCAGCGGCAGCATGGCCGCTGTCCAAGGTCCTGCACCTCTTCCTGTTCCTGTGCCTTAGGTGTGGGGCAGTGCCTCTTGTTTATATTTAAAGGGCCAGCAAGGGTGTGGACCCTTGATGACATCACATGGGTGTTTCCTGTTCAGCCCTACAAAAGGGCTCAATTGCCATTCCAGCTTTGCCTTCGCAAGGAGCTAGTTCTTCTCCAGGACTCCTCATCTCTGCTCCTGCTTGGCTTCCTTGTTCTTTGTGGGATCCCTTATCATAGTCTGTTCCTGGTCTCTGCTGATGTCCCTCCATGTTCCTGATGTTCCAGTTGTTTTCGTCCCAGTTCCTGATGTTCCAGTTGTTCAGATGTCTTCGTCATCCATGTCCTGATGTCCGTCCTGTCTAGATGTCTTCACAGCTCCGCTCTGACCTGTCCCTCATGGTCCACGACCAGCCCAGCTGGATTGAGTAGGGCGCTTAGCGGCCTAGTGGTCCACGACCACCCCCGCTGGGGTGTATAGGGTGCTGGTGGGTCTTTCCATCTGTTGGGGCCGAGGATCATCTATGTCCCTTCCTGCCACATCCAGGGTCCGGAGTCATTGATATTCTGCTTCACTCTTCCCGGCTGCTCTTCGTTGGTAGTCCATCCTGGATGTCCTGGATCTTCGCCTTGGAGGACCTGACTTTTAAACATTCCTCCAATGTCTTGGACTCCGGCTACGCTTAGCCTCCTGCGGTCGGCACTCCAGTGGATAGCCTGTGGGCCGTTCTGGCCACTGCAGCCTCCCTTCCAGCTGAGGGTGTTAGTCTGATATCCGAATTCCATTCCATCCTGAGTTTTATCATGATTTTAGCTTGTCTCATCCTCATTTCATCTGAGTCTGATCTTGGTCATCGTCATCGTCTGATCTTCATTATCATCTAGTCTGATCTTCATCATCATCTGAGTATAGTCTTCGTCATCACCAGAGTCTTCATCTTCAGTCCAATGTCTTCGTCCACTCTTGCCTCATGTCTGGCCTGCCGCCTCTGCTATTACCCAGAGGCAGGTCCGAAAGGACTTGGAGTGGTCGGAGGACTACTCAGAGACCAACCATGCGTGGTTGGCCTCACTGAGACTATGCAGGTCGGCGGAGGCTTGGGCTCAACTTCAGTTCTAGTCTCCATCCAGAGGAGGACATGTCTCACCTGCCTTGGCGCTGCTTGGAGCTCCTCTTCTAGTTTGCCGAGGCCCAAGGGCACACTTTCCCCCGGAATCGGGAGCGCCTTTTAGCGTTCCCTCCTTCGGTTCCAGAACAGTGAATCTTAGATGCACTTTTTTTTTTTGCATTTGGAGTGAATATCTAATAGCCTCATTCAAATGCATTTGCATGTGATGAATGCTATTAGTTTCACTCCACGTTGAACTGATGGGGCTTTCAGTGCTTCCCTAGCTTTTCTTTTGGCAATACAAGTCCTCTACATATCCACACTGCCAGCTCCGTAGAGGCTGGTGTGCCATACCACAGTTTTGTTAACATAGAAAGGGCTTGAGAAAGGTTGGGAAGCACTGTGCTAAGGATAAATAGATGTGTAGGGCTGTAGGCAATTCCAAAACTTAAAAACAGTGAAATCAATATACAGAGAGCTGATGAGCAGGTAAGTTAACCGGATAAAGTTCTCTGTGTAGCTTTAGCCAGATATTTAGTGAGTCATACCCAGATAAGTCCACCCCTGAGTATACCCAGATAAAGGAACACACATAGTTTTACCAAAATATCTTTAAGAAAGCTAATTTACCAATCAGATGGACAGGCTTCAACAACTGCGCTCATTGGCTGAAATTTAACTCCCAACCCTGCAACACCTCTTTTTATTGGGATACATTTTGTGCACACAGTGAGAGGATAAGGAGAAATATTAAAATCTTGGCTTTTGTACAGCTACTCTAAAAATTAGCTGGACAATGCCTTTGGATATGGAGCACATTATTTCTAGTGCCACGTTATGACACAGCAGTGAGTGGAAAGAAAGATCCGAAACATGTAGCAGTGATGACATGCAGCTCCCAGCACTGATCTGGGCACAATGCAAAACCTACATTTTTCAGGTGTGGGTAGATGATGCACAGGTGTCCATGACCAGAGAAGGCTGGAAACGCCAGAAAATAACTCCCCTCCCTCTGCCCTTTCATGCTTTTCAGCCCTGAGGACATCCCACTTTCTTACCAATAAACATCAGTCCTGGCTTGTGATCTGTCTCCCTTAAGGACTGGTGCAATTCATTTTTGTTGAAAGGAGTTTACTTAGGCCTTCAGATGGAGATGGATCTTGTACTCCAAGAGATGTGGCCTATGTGCAGCTGGCACAGGGTCACTTTCTGCCTGCAGACTCTGTGGGCTGGGCAAGCTACTGCCGTGCTGTCTAAAGATGAGAAACCCTTGAAGTGCAACGCACTCGCTGAGCCTTTCAATCTCCCACCCCACCCCAGGTCTGTCGGTTTCCCATCCAAACACAATAAATCTGAGTTAAATCTGGGGAACTCCCACAAAGCTTCTGTGGCCAGGGACAGCTCTTAGTTATAAGGAGAGACTGACTCATGCAACAAGGGGGGTTAGAGGGAGGATTTAAAGCTGCTTGGAGAGTATTTTGTTTCCAGCAGGCAGAAAACGAAGAGGTCAATACTCAAAGGCTATGTCCAGGAAAACTTTGGAGTTACCCAGACCAAAAACGAAATTTGAAAATTTCCTCCTCTTCCCTTGCCAAATTTTGTGTGGGTACATTTTATTTGTATTCATATTTCTCCTTTTGTGACACTTCAAAGCAGATTATACACAGGTACTCTAGGTATATCCCTGTCCCAGAGGGCTTACAATTCAAGGGGATCATTTATTATGGTGCGTTAAGGCTTTATCAAGTGCTATTTGAAATACTGAGAGTTATTTTCATTTTTTTCCCAATGTACATGCAAATATGAAAATTTCATGCAAATCATGCAAATGAGGTTCCCTTCAGCTTCTTACAGTAAAATAATACATGTTCTTTTCACTAAATATCACAAAAAAAGGGAAAAAAAGTAACTACAGCTTTTCAGTTGTAGTTATTTGTTTTTTGGACAAAATATGTCATGAAAGCAACCAAAATCATACATTATTTTGTCCAGACTCCTCCTGACATATACACAGAGGCCTCCATGTATAAAACAAATGCTCCTACTAGGCCATGCTTCTAGGATTCACTATTGGGCCGATACAGTACAGTGCGCTCCGATCGAGCGCACTGTTAGCCTGCCATTGGACGCGCGTTTTCCCTTAACCCTTATTCAGTAAGTGGCCGAAAACGCGCGTCCAACCCACTGAACCTAATAGCGCCCTCAACCTGCAAATGCATGTTGATGGCCCTATTAGGTATTCCCGCGCGATTCAGTAAGTAAAATGTGCAGCCAAGCCGCACATTTTACTTTCAGAAATTAGCGCCTACCTTTGGGTAGGCGCTAATTTCTTTGGGCACCGGGAAAGTGCACAGAAAAGCAGTAAAAACTGCTTTTCTGTGCACCCTCCGACTTAATATCATGGCGATATTAAGTCGGAGGTCCCGAAGGGTAAAAAAAGGAAAAAAAATAAAAAAAAATAAAAAAAAATTTGAAGTCGGCCGGCAGCTGTCGGGTCAAAACCGGATGTTCAGTTTTGCCGGCGTCTGGTTTCCGAGCCCGTGGTTGTCAGCGGGCTCGAGAACCGACGCCGGCAAAATTGAGCGTCGGCTGTCAAACCCACTGACAGCCACCGCTCTGGGCCAAAAGGAGGCGCTAGGGACGCGCTAGTGTCCCTAGCGCCTCCTTTTGCCCGTTTCTACCGCCGGGCCTCATTTAAATACTGAATCGCGCGCACAGGCGAGCGGGCGTTCGCCCGCTCTCCCGCGGACTTTACTGAATTGGCCCGTATGTTAGGCCTGTTGTTTATGATTCTGGCATACTGGTAGGCTCAGGCTGCTAATCAGCACCAAGAAGGAAGGGAGACAGAGATGCCACCTTGGGAAGAACCATAACAGGGGGCAGAGCAGCAACAGATACAGGTGGGGCAGCAGTGCCCACAGGGCGTGATATCATCCATGCACCACAATACTGGGTCTTCCACAGAAGGAGGTGATCATATGGTACCGCCTGAGTTCTGATGCCATTATGGCTTCATATGAAGAGCTCAAAGCAGACCTTGACCCGGACACTGAGAGGTCCTGTGCCATAACAAGCCTTGTGAAACTGTTGCGCTCTCTCCATTTCATGGCTTCTGGCCCCTTCCAAACAACGGTCAGTGTTGTAGGGGACAAGTCACAATCCTCTTTTTCCAAGTCCTTGCACCAGGTACTGCAAACCATACACAGCCACGTTCAGGCTTACATCAGATTCCCTACTGAGAGGCAGGAATTGCTAACTCTGAAGATGGGTTTCTATGCCATGGCACAGTTTCCCATGTCCTGTGGGCAATAGACTGCACCCATATTGCTCTCATCCCCCCTTGTCAGAGGGAGGAACCCTACTGCAATCAAAAGTTCTTCCACTCCCTCAATATGCAAGTAGTATACCCTCAATGTCATGTCCAGGTACCCAGGAGCCACCTACAATGCCTATATCCTGCAGCAGTTGGCACTCTTTGCACAGTTTGAGGATGGAAGGTTCGGGCATGGTTGGCTACTTGGGTAAGACCTTTGCTTCCATTCTCATTTCCTTTTCAATGTATATAACTGGAAGGAAAATGTCTGTATAGGAACTGCACACCTTTCAGTCTTAACAATCTTTATTGAAACATTACCAGCATAGCTTGACCTTGTCACGTAACCTAGATGGTAGTGAGAGATGGAGCTTCCACCATTCCCATCTCTTTGAGGTATGAGTAAAAGTACATACTTGAGGTACTTTTTACCCTTGGGGGTGGGGGCAATATTCAGCAGACGGTTTTACTGGGATAACTACTCAGTTATCTGGATAAAATCATTAGAAGATTGTTCTTCTAATGAGTTCTGATGGTGTAAGCATGCCAACCATAGGACTTGAAATAGTGTTCATGAAATGGCATGTCTCGGGTCTGGATACATGTCCATTGATTTGCATTTCTTATTTATAGATCACCTCACTTGCACTGAATACAGAAAGTCAACCATTAAAACAAAATGAATATCAGCTATAAACCAGATCAATATGGCATTGCCGGAATGGTTTGTTTATATGTTAGTGTATGATTTCTGTAATACTATTTTTCGGTTAAAAGGTCTGATAGATATGACTAAGCAAGGTAATCTTTGTTTCTGTAAGTAGAGGGAAGAAAGGACAATATGTTGACATCTAACTTCTGATTTTATGTGATGCATATGTATTATTGCAATTTAGTGAAATCACTGTTGTATGCCAACAATACAAAAGTTAAATGATGAAAACAAAAGGCAGGATTTTAAAACCCCGGCACACATAAATCCTGCCATTCCTCGCTGTCCTGAAGCCTCGTGCGCCGGCCGGCTGCCGGCACGCGCAACTTACTTCAGCTCGGGAGCTGAAGTAAGTTGCAAAAAAAGGTAAAAACCTAAAAATTTTTTGATTTGGCCGCTGTTGGAATTACCTCTTGGAGGTAGCAGACGCTGCTCCGCTTTGAGAACTTTTTCCTGCTGTGATTGTTTAAGCGATTTCTACTTGCCGGAGCGGCTGACACTGCCGAAATTGCCTCATTGCTATTACTTCCTGGTCTCCCCACCGGCCCACTGGGCTCTGACGTCAGTGGGAGGAGTGACTTCAGACGCCCTTATCATTGGCGTCCTGACGGCGCGATCGCCGTCGGCGCGTCGCCAAAGCCGCGCGCCTTAGGGGCGCGTGGCTTTGCTGGGCTTCACCGGGATTCGCTGGAGTTTGCTGGAGCCTGTTGGAAGCCCAGTTTCTATTAAGATTCAGCGGTCATTTGAGTCTGGCAGAAGTTACTGACTGTGTAACAAAGGATCCTAATTTAGAGGTACTTTTTAATGTTTCTTTAAATTGTGTGGGTCTTAGTTTTTCTGGTGATGCCACACACCAAGAGAAAAGGGAAAATATCTACTTCTACACCTCTTTTCAATAACAGTCAACCACGTATATCAGATCACTTTGTAAGAACCATATCAATACCAGGAGATCAAGTCGCTAGAGACTTGGGCCAGGAGCAGGGCACAAGCTCTTTGACTTTGGAAACATCATTGAGCCCTGGTGCTCCAACAACACCTGAGCCACCTACGAGGAAAGGGGGAGCAGATTTTATCTTCAAAGAACCCAAATTGGACTTGACCTCTTTAATATCTAGCGATCAAGGGGGGGCAAGTAGTTTTGACTGCCTGCCGGTTGACCCAGATTTGCAGTCTCTTAGAGACCAAGTGAGGGAAGTCAATCTCATTATGGCTTCTAAGGAGAAGGAGTTAGAAGGAGTCCAAGTCGGAGCAAAGCAGGATATTGTATTAATTACCCCTACTAAATTTACTTTAGAAGAAATTGGAAGCATGATTTTTTCCATGCAGAAATCTATTAACGAATTAGCCAAACTCGTTCAGGATGGCTTGAGCAATAACAAAGTAATTCAAACAAAAATAGAACAGATAGAGGGTTTGGTAACTATCTTGGGAGATAAAACTAATGAGATAGAAAATGTCCAGGGCAATTTAATTAAATCAGAAAAGATACATGCTGATAAAATAGAACAATTAGAAAACCAAATCAGAAGAGTCAATCTGAGGATTCTAAACTTTCCTAAAACTCATTTACTATCTCCCAAGGAATTACTTAGGAGCTACCTTATTAATGTATTGAAATATACAGAAACACAAATACCATCAATTGCCAGGATATATTATATTTCTTACCCTGCAATTTCTACAGGTATTGAAGATCAGAATCAGGGAGATCAAAAGGAAGATACAAATTTATCGGAATTATTGGAGAAGTCATCTGATATGGAGATTAAGACGAGGGCTACTTTAATTGTGCAATTTATAGATATGTCTCAGAGAGATTCAGTACTTAGATTATATTTTAAATATCAAAATGTTAACTTTCATGGTCACCCAATTAGAATCTTCCCTGATATATCTTTCAATACTCAATTAAGAAGAAGAGAGTTTCTTTCGATGAGAGATAGAGTCACACAACGAGGGGCTAAGTTTATTTTGCGCTTTCCATGTCGTTGTATAATATCACATCAAAATGTGAGATATGTCTTCAATTTGCCCGATCAACTGCGCTCATATTTGGATTCCTAACTCCAATTGTCTCCTTAGTTAATAAAAGGGGGAGGATTGGAAGTTTATGGTTCAGGACACAAATGTTTGCATGTTTGAATTTCTATAGCAATCTGCTCTTTTTCACTCTGCCAGTATCTTTAATTGCTAATAATGATATTATTCTAGGTTTTACAGCGACTATCTGTTATGGTTTTGCCTCATATAAGTTGTCTTGTAATAAGTATTTCCGATAGAGCTGTGTAAGATCCTTTGGAAAATGAAAATGTTTAATAAAAATAAAATTAAAAAAAATTTTTTTGATTTAGGGGTTTATTTATTTATTTATTTATTTATTTAATTTTATATACCGACAGCCGTTTGCACATCGTGCCGGTTTACAGATAACTTACAAACCAAAAATATATAGGCAAAGCCTTTACAAGGAACAGTGTGTAACATAAACAATAGTAACAGAGTAAATAACTTGATAACTAAGGGAGGGAGGGGTGGGGGTGATTGCGACAAAGGAGGGGGTGGGGGGGGTGAGAACAGATACATGAGGAAAAAATATGTACAGGGAATCAATGGGGAAATGATATGGGTTGGGGATGAAAGGGGAAGGGAGGTTACAGTAGGGGGTAGGGAAGTTTCCTCCCAGTCCTCACCAATTAAGAAGTGGACTGGGAGGGAATTTCCTTACCCCCTACCTTACCCTCCCTTCCCCTTCCCCTCTCCTACCCGCCCCCTCTTTCTATCCTAGCTACCCCAATTTAACTTTTGCTCCTCCAAAGGAGCAGTAGCAAGTTGCATGTGCCAGCACAGTGGCAAATAGCCGCTGTACTGGCCACTTCCAGTCCTAGACCGCCCCTCCCCGCCCCTAGAGCACCCCTTTGCTGAGGCCCGGCTCTTGTGCACGTAACGGAGCGTGGATGGGCCCCTTTTAAAATGCACACAGCACATGCAGGGCCCGGCCACCCGCGTAACCCCTGTTTTATACGCACGCAGGACATTTAAAATCGGGCCATTAGTAAGTAGGTGTTCCAGAGGGCATTCACACAGACACACATACATTTATTCCTCCTCCGCTGCTGTTGCTGCTTTGTGGAGACCAGTCCTTCTGAGGCTCCTCTTCCTATGCTGGCACTGTGGTAATTCAATACTCACGATGCTAGCACTTCCTGTGTTCTCATCTCATGAGAATACAGGAAGTTCTAACACCGTGGAAGTGTTCAATATCGCAAGGCTAGCACCGAAGGAGTAGCTGCAGAAGGGCTTCCTCTGCTATAGCCTCCTCTTCTTCTGCTGCCGGTGGGATTGGATCCACTGGTGGTACCACAGATCTCCTTCTGCCGCCGGTGGGATCAGGTCTACCAGCAGCACCATGGTCCTTCTCCTACCACCGCTGGTGGGATTGGGTCCACCGGCAGCAGCATAGGCCTCTTCTTCTTCTGCCGCCGGTGGGATTGGGTCCACCGGCGGCGGCACGGGCTTCTCCCTGCTCCCGATGCCGCCCCACCGGGTGTGCCACCCTGTGCAATTGCACGGTTTGCACATCCAGTGGCACTGGGCCTGGTCCTGGTCCTCTCCCAGGGGCTGCTGGGTAGGATATGCAGATGAGCCTTCCTGTCCTCTTCTGCTGCCAAAATAAAGTATGCAGAATTATACAGAATTTTAAATTTTTATGCACAGAATTTTAAACTTTTGTGTGCAGAATTGAAAATCTTTGTACACAGCATTCCCCCAGGAGTAATCTAAACAAAAGGTTTCTCATGAATGGCCCCATCCCTTTGGAATGCCTTTCCCAAGGAACTCTGCCTTGAAAAAGGATTTCTGAGGTTCAAGCAGTTGTGAAGGCTCACTTATTCAAGAAGGCTTTTGGCCAATATTAGAAGTGGATGGTTACACCTTTTTATTTATGATGTGTTCTGTCGCATTTATTTTTGGACCTTTGGATGGACCTTTGGATTTGCAGTGTTTTATTTTAATTGTGACATTCATAATTTGTGATATCTGATTTTACTGTTTGTGATAGGCGACTAATTGACACTTTTATATCAACTTTATCCTGTGGAATGGGCAATTCATAAATAAATAAATAAATAAATAAATAGAACGTATAAAATTAAAAATTAAAAAACTTTTCTCTTCTGATTTGGCATGCTAGAAATAAATATCCAACATTCTCCGATGAAGTATTCCTGTATCTGCATCAATTGATGTTTTGTTTTCAAAACTGGATCACTTTCAAGTTCCCAGAGGTTCAGACTGGACCTCTAAGAAAGCACTGGGACAAATCTGCATGGGGCAGCAGTTGTAACCATAAACAGCAGTCCTACAACATTATTTGTCTTCCAAGAAGGCTGGGGTGACCTGCATGGCAGAACCATGATTAAAACACAAACTTCAATGAGCATGGGGAGGCTTCATCTTTTTTTTTTATCCCAGCATCACTAATCGTGATAGCTGTGGCAAATATTGCAAAACTTGATAATAAAATGGAGAAGGCGACCTGCATGTTGGCTTAAGTATTGGTTTTGTAAGAGGCAAAGTTGAAATGGCAAGGCCTGAAATGACAAACTAGCAGAGATGGTGAAGGCCATCACCATGAATGGATCTTGGGCAGCGGTGGGGAAAGGCTTGAGAGGGACAGGTAAAAGCATGTGGTGGGGGAGGGGGTTGATGTTGGGTTGCATTAAGGATTTTATATGTGCACCTACCCAAACTGGATGAATCTCAGCCGGGCAGACTGGATGGACCATTTTGGTTATGCTACTATGTAATGCCTTAATTAACTTCAGGTAAGAAGAGTGTTGAGTGCTTGGATATTTTCCTGCTCACTGTTATGCTGGGATTTCCCATCTATTCAGATTACCATGGGCACTGAATATGACGAAGGGCACATTCGGAACCTGCAGGAGCAGCGCATGGTTATGCAGAAGAAGACCTTCACCAAATGGATGAATAACATGTTGTCTAGAGATAAGGTAGTTACAACTCCTCTTTTCTTCCTTCGTTGGGCAAAATACTGATAGCCAATGTTGGTCCAAGAGAGAAATGGATTCTTAGCAGGTTATGACATCTTTTATTGTTTGTTTGTTTGGGGTTTTTTGTCTGGATATTTATAACTTACCTAATCAATCTATGTGTCCTAGGTGGGGCCAGCATAACAAATTTCACAACCTAGTAAGAATCCAATCTTTTTTAGTGGAATTTTCATTTTTTTCTGATCTGTTTTACCCTGTCTTGTGGGGGCTCAGCAGTTTCCTCCTGCTCCTCTGGGCTTCCAGCTCACTCAGAACCAGAGCTGTGATCTGGTGCCCCGAGCCTTCATTTGCTACTGCCCAGGGTTTGGGATTTTTTCCCTCCCTATTTTTTATTTCCCCTCCCAACTCAGCTCAGCTATTGCAGCCACAGTCCTTGGCTGGGGGCCACAAAATGTAGATCCCTCCAGAACCTGGCTAATATTATGTTCCCTAAATCTGGTCATTAGGAGTCTCCATTAAGCAATGACTGAGGCTCCCCCAGGGGCTGTGAACGCTGACTCTGCAGCATCCCCAGTTCCGACCAGCCCTGGGCGCAGGCGTTTGACCCAGGAATCGAATGCAGGTCCTCGTCATGGTAGAGCACAGCACTGCCACTGAGCCCATCAGTTCTACACTCTTACTTTTTTTGGTACATTCTTTAGTTTATCTTTTGTATACATCTTCCATTTTTTTTTTATATGCAACTCAATTTTGTTCAGCAGTACAAGTCACAAGAGCCATTTACAGTTGCTGCTGGGGTATATAATGCTACAACAAAAATATAGCAATGTACACACTCGGGTAAAAGAGATTACGTACATATTCTTATTATGTGAATCCCTTTGGACTCTGAAATGAACAGATAGCACCTGCTTCTTCCATGGTAGGGACAGCCCAGCTCTAAATTAGCAGTTCTGTTCTGAATTAGGTGGACAGTTTTATTGATGAAAATGTTAATTATCTTCTCAGTAGTGTTGTGAGTGTGATGACTTTTGATTGTTTTTTGTATTTCTGAATACAGAAAAAGATTGAGATCCAAGATATCTACATGGACCTGAAGGATGGTATTTACCTCTTGCGTTTGCTGGAGCTCATGTCTGGGGAGCAGCTACCTAGGCCCAGCCATGGCAAAATGCGGGTTCATTTCCTGGAGAACAACAGCAAAGCTATCACCTTCCTTAAAACCAAGGTCAGTATCAATGCCACAGTATAGTCTTTTCTACTGCACGTTTTCTAACATCCTTTGTCAGGGTAACTTCCTGGTCTTTAAGCTACAAGTTAGAAGTTAGATGAGCTATGGCAAGTGATCACATGGTTACAGGAAACCTGAGGAGTCCCGTTTTTCAGAGTCCTACCACTCTCCATTCTGGTCAGCCCTCTGGGGATAAGGAAATAGCTACAGTACCTGAATGTAATCCTCTTTGAAGTGCTGAAAGGTGGAATATAAATCAAATATGAATACATAAATAAGTGTAGTCCTGATTTTCACTAAGAATATCTTCTGTCCTGTACAGCAGAGCTATAAGGTGTTAGTTTATTCCATTCAAGAAGGAAGTTATATCAGGTCCACTTTGTCCCATCATATCAAAAGCTGTACTAGACTTCCTTTTATTTCAACTTGGCTTGGCTTATTCTTGAGTTCCCTTTGTTACTTTTTGTTGTGGATGATGTGAACGTGAGCCCCTTTTTGCCAAGGTCTGTGCAAACAGCTAGTGAAAGAGTTTTGGTGAGGGTCAGGTTAAAGCAGAGTCCAGGTAGTCCAAGAATCAGGGCAAGCGGCTGGGAGGCGTAGCTGGATCCAAAGCTAGGGTCATATCCAGGCAACAAACAAGGAACTAAGAAGGTTCGGAGCTAGAGAAACTAGACAGAAGGCAGGACACAGAGGAACAGGAAGGTCAAGACCGGAGACGACAAGGTCAGGACATGGGTAAGACAGACACGAGAAGAAAGACAGGGCCAGGCAGAGAGAAAAGCAGGATGGGGGCAAGACTGAAGGCAAGACTGGAGTGAGGCAAGACGGAAGACCAGGCTGAAGTGAAGCAAAGCGGAAGACCAGGCTGGAACGAGGCAAGGCTGGAGCAAGGCATGGCTGTGAAGGCATACCAACGAGGCAAGCCTGAGGGCAGGCCAACAAGGCACAGCTGAAGCCAAAGGGACTTGCTGCTGAGGTGCCAGTCAGTAGCATGGCTGGGGTTTAAATTCCCAGCCATGACATCATCTGCTGACACCTGCTGCAAAGGTTCCTGCCATGGGGACCACATTGAAAGGCGTCCCATGGGGGGGGAGGGGAGCCCCTGAAAATGGTGGGTGCCACACGGCAGTTCCAGGTGCCAGCGGCAGTGAATGAAGTCACTCATAGGGCTGTCCTGTGAGCGGAGAACATAAAATTACTCCCCCCCTTCTCAACCCTCTCCTCAGAGCTCCTGTCTTCAACTTCTGGGGAGATGGACGTGAGTCATAGGTTCCAAGATCATAGTGTTGAATGAGGACCACCCCTGCTGTCTCGACAGTGGCTGGTACCTTAGGCAAGGTGGTCCAGAGCGAAGTGGCTGGAGGACAAGATGAGGTAGCACAATGATCCTGACAGGATGGACCCCAATGGTTGATCTGTAAGGTGTCCCAGTTAATGGATGGTTGGTGGAGGTGGAGCCAGGGTAATCCCAGTACAAAAGGATTGGTTATGCTGAGAACCAATTTGTATGGTGATGGGCAAGGAGGCCATAGCCACGCAACCAGACAAGGGTTCGCCATAGACGGAAGAGATAACACAGGATGTGGTCAAGCTTGTAGTAGGACAGCCATACTGGCTTAACAGCGATTCTGGAATAAAATTGCCCCCAGGTCCAGAGTCTAGTAAAGCTTCGGTTTGAACAGAGTGTTCACAGAAGGTGAGAGATACCGACATCACCAATTGTGGAGAGGAAACTGTTGCAATTCTGCCCTCCTGGGCAGCTTCTTCACCCTTTCTTCCCTCTTTGCTACTTCCTAGCATGGCTGGAGCCATGCTTGATATTTCCTCTGCGGCCTGGAGACTGGCGATGCTCTCAGACATGGCAGGAGCCACGCTTCTGCCTCGTATCGGCAGGAGCTAAGCTATTTTTATCTTTAGCGGCGGGGGCCGCTAGCGTTGTCCCAGCGCGGCAGGAGCCATGCTGCATCATTTTTCTATGGCCTGGAGGTCACCATCTCACCTAGGACCCTCCGGAAAAAGAGGGCCTGAAGCCCCGGACTTTCCTGCGGCAGGGCGCTGCCTCTCCTACTTCTTCAGCGGCAAGGAAGTCGCCTCCAGCGTTGGGCCTGCCTGCGGCCTGCTCCTCCCTTCACCAGCATCTTCAGCGGCAGGGACGCCGCTCTTCAAGGTCCTGCATTCCCCTGCTCCTCCTAGCGGGCGAGGCCGCGTCTTCCTTCCCTTTTTAAGGGACAGTGAGGGAGGAGGTCCACCAGTGATGTCATCAGGGAGTTGCCTTTTCTTCAGGATAAAAAGGCCCAGCTTTCATTTCTTCCTTGCCTTCACAAGGAGCCAGTTCTCCTTAGGACTTCTCGTCATCTGCTTCTCAAGGCACTTCGTTCTATGTGGGATTCTGTGTCTTCATGATGTCCTCACGCTATGTCTTCATCTTCATGGTCTCAAGGTCTCCAGATGTCTCATCTTGATGTCTTCCTTATCCAGCTGATCTTCATCCTGGCAGCGCAAGTCTCCATGAGGTTCCAGCTTCTTATTTTAACCCTCATCATAGAGGCATCCCCTCGAATCTTCAACTTTGCCTGGTTCCTTGGAGTCTGCAACCTGCCTCCTCTACACAAATGAACTCTATTAACCGATCCGTTCCGGCATGGCTCTGCCTGGCCTTTATCAGCTGTGCAGTGTGCATTTAGGAACAGGCTTCATCTGAGTCTTCACTTCATCTCCTATCTTCTCTGTGTGGGGAACCACCAGCGTGGTCCGTGACCTGTCTTCATTGGCTGAATATATGGGCGTGTGATGTGCAGTACCGACTCAGCTCTGCCAACTTGTGTGGGGAACCACTAGCATGGTCCGCGATCAGCCTACCCTGGCTCTATAGGACGTGCCGCCTGCATGGTCCGAGACCAGTCCGGCTAGGTTGTGTAGGGCGAGTGACGTCCGGTAACGACCAAGTCTTCTTCAAGCAACTCATGGCTTTCCAGAGTTTCTTCATATACGTGACCAGAGTTCTTCTTCATTCCACGCATCCAGATTGCATTCCTTCATGTTGAAGTCTCGTTTTACTACTTGTATCCAGAGTGATGTTCCACTTCACATATTCTGGGTCCTGTCTCACTTCAAGTCTTCGTCTTTGATGTCCTCATCCTCTGACCACTGTCCGCCCTGTCGCAGTTGCTGCTCCATACGGCATGTCCGAAAGGGCTTGGAGTATTCGGAGGACCACTCATGAGACCAACATTGCGTTGTTTGGGTCTCTTTCTGCTGTGTACAGGTGTGGCTGTGGCTGAGGTCATTGCTCTCCATCTTCAGCCCATGCTGGGGCACCTCTCACCTGCCTCAGTGCTTGCCGGAGCTCCTCTGTGGCTGTATTGGGGCCCAGGGGCCCAGGAAAACATCAGAGATGGAACCGCTTCCCGCTTTTCCACAACAGAAGCTAGATGGTTGAAAACTGTCTCCCCGACTATGCTTCTGTTCACAGCATTGCCTGGTTTCTTGGGACAACAGCTAGCAAAATGTCCCTGTGCTGCACAGTAAGGCAGAGGTTATGCAGTCTCCATCTCTATTTCTCTTCTTCAGAGAGCCATGTGCTGTCCAAATGCATGAGTTTGTCAAAGGGGACAACCCTCACGGGGTCTGAGACTGGATCCAGGGTATGAAGAAGCTTAGAAGCCACATGACTGGATTGATGAGAAATCTTTTTTTCTCAAGCTTGTTCCTGGAATCTTAGATCAACACAGATAGCCAAGGCAATAAGCGCTTCTAGAGACAAAGAAAGGACCAGAACTGCTAATTCATCATTTATTCTTCCAGATAAACCTTGCCAGAAAATGGCGGTTTGGCTGTCTTCGCCCCAACCAAGTTCAGATGCCAAGGTATGAAATTCCACTGCATACTCACTGACAGTGTGAGTGCCTTGACGAATGCAAAGAAGTTCTGTGGCGGAGGATGAAATGCGCCTGGATTTGTCAGACTGTTGTGTGAAGTTATCCAAGTTTCTAAGAAGTAAGTCATCTTATTATCTCACAAGGGGGAAGCCCAAACAAGAACGGGACTGTCCAACAAGGAATGAATGTATGTTGTTTTGACACAATCAGAAAAAAAACGAGTCGCTGTAGCTCGAATTGCATTTTGCAAACATTGGGGAATCTTCTGCACCCTTTAGGTTCGCCGCTATACCTAGGAGGTGGAAGAAGCTGTATCATAAATTCCATGGTCGAGATGGGTGCCAGTGCAGGGTTAACCAGGACTGGTGCTGGGCTGCACCTGGAAGTTGGGCTTGTACTGTATCCATATGCTGAGACAATGTCTGAAGTAAACTGATTTCTTGGTCAAGTAGCTGCTGGGCCTGTTGTGTTAACTTATGCAGGAGATCACTCAAGGGCTCCAGTTCAACTTTTTGTTCCTGTACTTGAGTAGCCAAGGTGGCAATGGCCTGTCTTGGAGATGTGTTCACCGAGCTCATGGCCTCAGCAACCTATTGTGGATGATGTGAACGTGAGCCCCTTTTGCCATGGCACAGTTGGTGCAACCTTATGGGCAGAGCCCCAAGGTCTGTGCTGATAGCTGGTGAAGGAGTCTTGGTGCAGGTCAGACTAAGGCAGAGGACAGGTGGTCCGAGACTTAGGACAAGAGGCTGACAAGGTGTAGTCAGAGTCCAAGGCTAGGGTTGGATTCAGTCATCAAGCAAGGAACTGAGAAGGTTCAGAGGTAGAGAGACTAGGCAGAAGGCGAGACTCAGAGGAACAGAAAGGACAAGACCAGAGACAACCAGGGCAAGACTTCAGGACACGGGTAAGACAAACACGAGAAGACAGACAGAGCCAGGCAGACAGAAAAGCAGGATGGGTCAAGACTGAAGATAAGGCTGGAGTGAGGTAAGGCTAAGGATCAGGCTGGAGTTGAGGCAAGGCAGAAGACCAGGCTGGAGCAAGGCAAAGCTGAAGAGTAGGCTGGAGTGAGGAAAGGCTGGAGCAAGGCATGGCTGAAGGCAGGCCAATGAGGCAAAGCTGAAGCAAAGCACGACTGAAGGCAGGCCAGAGAGGCAAGGCTGAAGCCAAAGGGACCTGCTGCTTAGGCACCAGTCTGTAGCATGGCTGGGGGTTTAAATATCCAGCTATGATGTAGTCTGCCAGTGCCTGCTGTGAGGCCCACTTGGGAAGGTGTGCACCATGCGTGCATGTATCTGGGGGGGGGAAGCCCTGAAGATGGCAGCGGCTTCCGTGCCATGCAGCAGTTCTGGGTGGTGGTGAGTGAAGTCACTCACTGGACCATCCCAAAAGCAGCGCACATAACACTTTTATTTTATTTTAGATTTTTATATTCCGCTTTTCACACTTTTTTCAGCACTTCAAAGTAGATTACATTCAGCTACTGTAGGTATTTCCCGAGGGCTTACAATCTAATGCACTAAATATCACATGCAATAGGAAAAGGGACCACTGAGAGAGAGAGAGAGAAAGAGAGAGAGACTAGCTATAAGGCCCTCATACTAGGTAGGTATTTATATCTCTATGGGAGGCCCACCTAGCTACTCGAGGTGAGGTTTAGGTATTAGTGTAGGGGTTAGGGGCCACTTTGACATGCAGAGTGCAACGTACAAACAGAACAGTGGTCTCTTGTGAAGATTTGATGACCTTCGGAGTGAGGAAACTCACCCAAAGATGAGATTTGTGCAATGTCCTCTCAACTTAGCTGCACCAAGACTCCTTCATCAGCTATCAGCACAGACCTCTCTCTCTCCCTCTCCCAGAAGCTTAAAATACCGAAAACGCTATTTGCGAAAACATCGCAAAGTGCAATAAAGCCATAGGGGCGGATTTTCAGAGCCCTGCTCGCCTAAATCCGCCCAAAACCGAGCGGATTTAGGCGAGCAGGGCCCTGCGCGCCGGGAAGCCTATTTTACATAGGCCTACCGGTGCGCGCAGAGCCCCGGGACTCGCTAAGTCCCGGGGTTCTCCGAAGGGGGCGTGTCGGGGGGTAGGCCCGGTCGTCGTGGCGTTTCGGGGGCGTGTCAGCAGCGTTTTGGGGGCGGGTACGGGGGCGTGGCTACGGCCCGGGGCGGTCCGGGGGCGTGGCCGCGCCCTCCGTACCCGCCCCCAGGTCGCGGCCCGGCACGCAAGAGGCCCGCTGGCGCGCGGGGATTTACGCCTCGCTCCGGGAGGCGTAAATCCCCCGACACAGGTAAGGGGGGGGTTTGGACAGGGCCGGGTGGGTGGGTTAGGTAGGGGAAGGGAGGGGAAGGTGAGGGGAGGGCAAAGGAAAGTTCCCTCCGAGGCCGCTCCGATTTCGGAGCGGCCTTGGAGGGAACGGGGGTAGGCTGCGCGGCTCGGCGCGCGCCGGCTATACAAAATCCATAGCCTTGCGCGCGCCGATCCAGGTTTTTAGCAGATTCGCGCGGCTCCGCGCGTATCTACTAAAATCCAGCGTACTTTTGTTTGCGCCTGGAGCGCAAACAAAAGTAGGCTATTCGCGCTCCTTTTAAAATCCGCCCCATATTGCACGGCTTAGCGCAAATGAAATAGGTGTAGTTAAAATTTGCGTTAAAGCTGTGCGATGTGGCTTCGCAAATTGCGAAGAAGGCCCACTTGGCCAGAAATCCTGCCCCAAACTCCTCCCCTTTTCCTAATTTGCATCGCAGCATGCATTATGGTGTTTTTGCATGCTTTAAAGGTGCTTTTCGCATGCAAAAACACCTTAATGCATGCGAAAACACCATATAGCACTTTGATAAATGACCCCCTAAGTTTGTACCTGTACCTGAGGCAATGGAGGGTAAAGAGACTTGCCCATGGTCACAAGGGACTATCCTGTCTTGGGAAGGAGCTATCTCAGAGTTCCCTTCATCCCACTGGTCCAGTAAGGTACCTCAGATTTTCCTTGTTCCATCTTGGTAGGATTTTTTGCCAAGTTCCCATTCTTTCATCTTAGCAGAACATCTTCAGAGTTCCTGTTGTCCTTCTTTGCCAGGAGCAAATCCAAAAGTTCCTTTTGTTCTTGCCTTCTTAGGAGTGGATCATAGTTAATCACTTCATATTCTTTGTCTGGATTCATTAAGATCTATTTTATTCTACAGGTCACAGAAAATTCCCAAAGCCAAGATCCCAGTGATAATTCTAGAAGGAAATAAGTAAATCCTTGTATGTTTGAAAAATCCTTGAAGTTTAGTATCTATTTTGATCATCATTCACTTAATTCTCATTAACTGACTTTGTTTTACCAGGTTCCAGTGAAGCTTATCGGACCTGAGAACATTGTTGATGGAGATCGAACTTTAATTCTGGGTCTCATTTGGATAATTATTCTCAGATTCCAGATTTCATCCATCACCCTTGATAAGGTAAACCAAAATGTTCATTCACACCTTTCACCTATATATGTGAAGTTAGTCTTTCATTTTTTTTTTAATCATTTAAATCAATTTAAGAGATATATATCCACTGGATATGATTTCAGTAAGTGTAAATACTGAAAATAAGCAGACCTTTCATTTACCTCAGCATTTTAGTGAGACTTCTTGGCAGTGCTAAGTTTGTGATGGTACAAACCCATTTGTGCCATCACATTATTTAAATCTATTTAGTTTTATATTGTGATTTTCTGTTTTATGTATTGTAAGCTGCTCTGGGCATTATGGGGAATGCGCAGAGATAAATAGGAATAAATAAATACATAAAATGTTGGTTAATGTGCTCTGAGCAGGTTTGTGATCAGCTTTTTATTGATGAAAAGGTAAAGGTAGCCTGTGATTCTCAAAGTAAAGAGCTGATATAAATTACCCAGCGGAGATCAGAAACAGTTCAACGAGAGGCAACAAGATTAAGAGCTGTGATAACAACTGTTAAAAAATCACCATGAAAGGTTTGGCTGATAGTGACAAAAATGGAAAACTGAAGTAGTCCTTAATCTTCCCAGCTGCAGACCAGCATCTACTGCCCAGGAGGGAAGGGTTAGGTCGGCCGTCATAGTTGGTGATTCGATTATTAGGAATGTAGATGGCTGGGTGGCTGGTGGGCGTGAGGATCGCCTGGTAATATGCCTTCCTGGTGCGAAGGTGGCGGACCTCACGCGTCACCTAGATAGGATTTTAGACAGTGCTGGGGAGGAGCCGGCTGTTGTGGTACATGTGGGCACCAACGACATAGGAAAATGTGGGAGGGAGGTTCTGGAAGCCAAATTTAGGCTCTTAGGTAGAAAGCTTAAATCCAGAACCTCCAGGGTAGCATTCTCTGAAATGCTCCCTGTTCCACGCGCAGGTCACCAGAGGCAGGCAGAGCTCCGGAGTCTCAATGCGTGGATGAGACAATGGTGCAAGGAAGAGGGATTCAGTTTTGTTAGGAACTGGGGAACCTTTTGGGGAAGGGGGAGTCTCTTCCGAAGGGATGGGCTGCACCTTAACCAGGGTGGAACCAGACTGCTGGCGCTAACCTTTAAAAAGGAGATAGAGCAGCTTTTAAACTAGAACAAAGGGGAAAGCCGACAGTCGCTCAGCAGCGCATGGTTCGGAGAGAGGTATCTTTAAAGGATACTAATGATGCATTAGAATTAGAGCATCCCGACAGTGAGGTTCCAATAATTAGAAAAGTAGTCCAAGTGCCTGTACCTAAAAACTCACCTGAGCTAAAAAATTCTAACTTATCCCTATCAATTAAAAAGCAGAATGAAAATACAAACAAAAAACAAACTTTGAAATGTTTGTATGCTAATGCCAGAAGTCTAAGAAGTAAGATGGGAGAATTAGAATGTATAGCAGTAAATGATGACATAGACTTAATTGGCATCTCAGAGACATGGTGGAAAGAGGATAACCAATGGGATAGTGCTATACCAGGGTACAAATTATATCGCAATGACAGAGAGGAGCACTCGGGAGGAGGTGTGGCACTTTATGTCCGGGATGGCATAAAGTCCAACAGGATAAACATCCTGCATGAGACTAAATACAAAATTGAATCTTTATTCTTTATGGGTAGAAATCCCTTGTGTGTCGGGGAAGACTATAGTGATAGGGGTATACTACCGTCCACCTGGTCAAGATGGTGAGACGGACAGTGAAATGCTAAGAGAAATTAGGGAAGCTAACCAAATTGGTAGTGCAGTAATAATGGGAGACTTCAATTACTCCAATATAGACTGGGTAAATGTATCATCGGGTCACGCTAGAGAGATAACGTTCCTGGATGGAATAAATGATAGCTTTATGGAGCAATTGGTTCAGGAACCGACGAGAGAGGAGCATTTTTAGATCTAATTCTCAGTGGAGCACAGGACTTGGTGAGAGAGGTAACGGTGGTGGGGCCACTTGGCAATAGTGATCATAATATAATCAAATTTGATTTAATGACTGGAAAAGGAACAGTGTGCAAATCTAAGGCTCTCGTGCTAAACTTTCAAAAGGGAAACTTTGATAAAATGAGAAAAATTGTTAGAAAAAAACTGAAAGGAGCAGCTACAAAAGTAAAAAATGTCCAAGAGGCGTGGTCATTGTTAAAAAATACCATTCTAGAAGCACAGTCCAGATGAATTCCACACATTAAGAAAGGTGGAAAGAAGGCAAAACGATTACCGGCATGGTTAAAAGGGGAGGTGAAAGAAGCTATTTTAGCCAAAAGATCTTCATTCAAAAATTGGAAGAAGGATCCAACAGAAGAAAATAGGACAAAGCATAAACATTGGCAAGTTAAATGTAAGACATTGATAAGACAGGCTAAGAGAGAATTTGAAAAGAAGTTGGCTGTAGAGGCAAAAACTCACAGTAAAAACTTTTTTAAATATATCCGAAGCAGAAAGCCTGTGAGGGAGTCAGTTGGACCGTTAGATGATCAAGGGGTTAAAGGGGCACTTAGAGAAGATAAGGCCATCGCGGAAAGATTAAATGATTTCTTTGCTTCGGTGTTTACTGAAGAGGATGTTGGGGAGGTACCCGTAATGGAGAAGGTTTTCATGGGCAATGATTCAGATGGACTGAATCAAATCACGGTGAACCTAGAAGATGTGGTAGGCCTGATTGACAAACTGAAGAGTAGTAAATCACCTGGACCGGATGGTATACACCCCAGAGTTCTGAAGGAACTAAAAAATGAAATTTCAGACCTATTAGTAAAAATTTGTAACTTATCATTAAAATCATCCATTGTACCTGAAGACTGGAGGATAGCAAATGTAACCCCAATATTTAAAAAGGGCTCCAGGGGCGATCCGGGAAACTACAGACCAGTTAGCCTGACTTCAGTGCCAGGAAAAATAGTGGAAAGTGTTCTAAACATCAAAATCACAGAACATATAGAAAGACATGGTTTAATGGAACAAAGTCAGCATGGCTTTACCCAGGGCAAGTCTTGCCTCACAAATCTGCTTCACTTTTTTGAAGGAGTTAATAAACATGTGGATAAAGGTGAACCGGTAGATATAGTATACTTGGATTTTCAGAAGGCGTTTGACAAAGTTCCTCATGAGAGGCTTCTAGGAAAAGTAAAAAGTCATGGGATAGGTGGCGATGTCCTTTCGTGGATTGCAAACTGGCTAAAAGACAGGAAACAGAGAGTAGGATTAAATGGGCAATTTTCTCAGTGGAAGGGAGTGGACAGTGGAGTGCCTCAGGGATCTGTATTGGGACCCTTACTTTTTAATATATTTATAAATGATCTGGAAAGAAATACGACTAGTGAGATAATCAAATTTGCAGATGATACAAAATTGTTCAGAGTAGTTAAATCACAAGCAGATTGTGATAAATTGCAGGAAGACCTTGTGAGACTGGAAAATTGGGCATCCAAATGGCAGATGAAATTTAATGTGGATAAGTGCAAGGTGATGCATATAGGGAAAAATAACCCATGCTATAATTACACAATGTTGGGTTCCATACTAGGTGCTACAACCCAAGAAAGAGATCTAGGTGTCATAGTGGATAACACATTGAAATCGTCGGTACAGTGTGCTGCGGCAGTCAAAAAAGCAAACAGAATGTTGGGAATTATTAGAAAGGGAATGGTGAATAAAACGGAAAATGTCATAATGCCTCTGTATCGCTCCATGGTGAGACCCCACCTTGAATACTGTGTACAATTCTGGTCGCCGCATCTCAAAAAAGATATAATTGCGATGGAGAAGGTACAGAGAAGGGCTACCAAAATGATAAGGGGAATGGAACAACTCCCCTATGAGGAAAGACTAAAGAGGTTAGGACTTTTCAGCTTGGGGAAGAGACGACTGAGGGGGGATATGATAGAGGTGTTTAAAATCATGAGAGGTCTAGAATGGGTAGATGTGAATCGGTTATTTAGTCTTTCGGATAGTAGAAAGACTAGGGGGCACTCCATGAAGTTAGCATGGGGCACATTTAAAACTAATCGGAGAAAGTTCTTTTTTACTCAACGCACAATTAAACTCTGGAATTTGTTGCCAGAGGATGTGGTTAGTGCAGTTAGTATAGCTGTGTTTAAAAAAGGATTGGATAAGTTCTTGGAGGAGAAGTCCATTACCTGCTATTAAGTTCACTTAGAGAATAGCCACTGCCATTAGCAATGGTAACATGGAATAGACTTAGTTTTTGGGTACTTGCCAGGTTCTTATGGCCTGGATTGGCCACTGTTGGAAACAGTATGCTGGGCTTGATGGACCCTTGGTCTGACCCAGTATGGCATTTTCTTATGTTCTTATATTCTTATATGGTTGGTTCAATTTTAAACCTGCAGGAAATAATGACTTTATGCTAGATCTAGTCCAGTTTTCTTTTATGCTCCCCTGTCTCATTTTAAACAGTGAAGACAGAGTTGCTGAGGGCCCCATATTAATTCTATTTGCATTCATACTGGAGTGCAATTTCAGCAGCAGTAGTGTATGGTGTCAAATGCAAAACTCTCCTCTGTGATATATTTACTGCTTTCTAATCCTTCTTTTCCTTATCACTCTTCCTTTGTTCTTCTGCCAGGATGAGTTTGGACAGAGTACTGCTGTATTATCTGCTAAAGAAGCTCTGCTAGTCTGGTGTCAGCGGAAGACGGCTAGTTACTCCAATGTGGCTGTGAAGGACTTCTCTTCCAGCTGGCGGGATGGCCTGGCCTTTAATGCCATTATTCATGCCCACAGGTAACAAGGAGAAGAGGGCCTTGATGGCAATCATAAACCAGCTCTGAATAACAAAATGGTGTCATACAATGATATAGAGGGAACTGGGAGAACAACAAGTCAAAGACCCTCTATAAATGAAATACCAAAAATATCTTAAAAGACCTTCATAATAGGCACTACCAGCTTAAAAAACAAAAGCCTTCATTGCCTTTTCATTAATCATAGGTCTTTTTATTTATTTATTTATTTTATTTAGCACTTTTATATACCGAAGTTTGTATGGACATCACATCGATTTTCATAGAACAGATAGAGAGGCGGAAATGGAAAAAGATCAGAGTGGAAGATTACGTTATAACAAATTATTGGTTGAAATAAAATGGCAATGAGTAGTAGAGGATAGAGGAGGAAGGGTAGGCAAGGAAGGGGAGAAACAGTAGTAACAATGTAACTGGAGTAAAATTATAGATTAAACTCAGAGAGGGATTATGTACAGGGTAGTTGGGTCGCGTGTTGGCAAGAGGGAGAGGCTAGGCTAAGTGAAGGCCTCATAACACAGTTCTAGATATATATTTTAAAAAAAAATGTATGCACATAGAAAGAATTACTTAGCTTTATCAAGACATTTTAAGAGGCTGTTAGGGAGCAATGGTGATGTGACTGACAGAAACCCCAACATGATCCATGTTTCAAATTGAGTTTCTGCCTCAGGGGGTGTACACTTTGATCTTCATTGCCTGATAATAATCCATAGTCTCACAAGTCCATTGTTTGGAACCATAAGGTTCTTAAATATCTAGGAGAAATTATGATCATTAAACATTTTTGCAATCAAAACGATGAAATGATGAACATACATTTTAATGCAGAGAACACTACACAAGGTAACTTCCTCAATGAGTGTCTCCACAAAATTGGTGCCAAAATTTACCCGGAAGCACAACAATATATAGACAAAAACGATATATGCATAACGACAAAACAGAACACAAAATTGAGATCAAATAAGGGAATACCAATCTATCTCTAAATTTAAACCCCACGGGGACACAGTCTCTAAATAAAAATTCCCAAACAGTTCTCAGTAGTTTAAACAGGTCAGACAGATTCCGCCCCTAAGAGGAGGGGCTACTTGTTCAAGGTTAGTCCATCGTAGATCCTGAAATTGGTGACCCAAGTCTAAACAATGCTGAACTAAAGGAGCCTGGGTTTTAGGTGTTTGGAATCAACTTCAATGTTCAGTAAGTCAGGTCTTGACTATTCTTGTAGTTTGACCATTATGGTTCTTTGGACAAGTGCAGGTAATACAGAAAATTACATTCATGGATCTGCAACTAGTAGAGTCATGTATTGTAATTACTTTTTTAGAAACAGGATTAATCCAAGTAGTGCTACTAACTGTTTGACTACAAAATTGAACAACTGACACACAGAGAATGACCATTGTTCTGACTGTAGCAACTGCAGATCGTGTGGTGCACAGCAAATGAACCAAAAGGTCCCTTAAATTGCATCCTCTCTTGTAGGCTAAAAATGGAACATCCACAAAAATAGGATGTAGATGTAAAATAGGCCAATATTTATGAACAAAAAATGCAATAGAAGGTGCTAGGTGACTATACTGAAGTCTAAATACACAACGAGGATCTGAAGAAGAAGAACTGTCAATCAAAAGTCAGGTTCTTTCAGCATTATAAGTGCATTTATAAGCATGCTTAATCACTGAGAAAGGGTAGCCCCATTTGAGCAAGTGGGCACTAAGATGTTGTGTGAACAACATAAAAAATCTTCTTTATTAGAACAAACCTGACAAATTTGTAAAAATTGTCCTACTAGTAAATTAGACTTTAAATGGAAAGGATGGTAGCTAGTGAAATGCAATAAATTATTTCGATCGACTGGTTTCTGGTATAGCGTCATACCAAGTGTATTATGGTCTCTATACTCAAGAATGTCCAAAAAAAGACATTTTTTGAGAATGGTATTCCATAGAAAATTGCAAGTTCTTGTCCAAGGATTTCAACCAAAACACAAACTGCTTAAGATATTCAAGTGATGATGTCCATAAAAAGAACACATTGTCAATATAGCATGACCAGATTAAAACCTGTGAAAAAAATGTAGATGCATAGAGAAATTTGTCTTAAAAAATTGAACGTAAAGATTTGCCAAACTAGGAGCCATGGTTGCTCCCATCACAGTTCCATGTTTTTGAAAGTAGAAAGTATACAGGAATCGTAAAAAATTGTGGCACATCTCAGCCATTCGCAATACCAAAGAGATAGGTATTCTTTGCGGTTGAGGACATTGATCTAAAACATAAGGTACAACATCTAATGTCTGTCTTTGTGGAATATTACCGTAGTATAAAGTGACTGTATGTCAAGAGTGACTAACAGAACATTGCCCTGTAATGGTGGAAGGTCTTGAATAATATTAAGCATATGTTTAGTGTCTTGCATGAAGGATCTTGCTTGGGACACTGCTGGTTGTAAAAAAAGGTTTCAACAAAAGCAGAGAGAGGCTCTAGAATGGATCCTATAGAAGCCTTAATTAGTCAGTCAGGGGGGTTGACTAAATGTTTGTGAATCTTTAAGATCATGAGAGGTCTTGAATGAGTAGATGTGAATTGGTTATTTACACTTTCGGATAATAGAAGGACTAGGGGGCATTCCATTAAGTTAGCAAGTAGCACATTTAAGACTAATCGGAGAAAATTCTTTTTCACTCAACGCACGATTAAGCTCTGGAATTTGTTGCCAGAGCATGTGGTTAGTGCAGTTAGTGTAGCTGGGTTCAAAAAAGGTTTGGATAAGTTCTTGGAGGAGAAGTCCATTAACTGCTATTAATCAAGTTTACTTAGGGAATAGCCACTGCTATTAATTGCATCAGTAGCATGGGATTTTCTTGGTGTTTGGGTAACTGGCAGGTTCTTGTGGCCTGGTTTGGCCTCTGTTGGAAACAGGATGCTGGGCTTGATGGACCCTTGGTCTGACCCAGCATGGCAGTTTCTTATGTTCTTATATTCTTAATCTTCGGAAGAGTATAAAATACTGGGCAGGTCAGAGAAGATGGTGTAAAAACTTTGATCTCTCTGTGTGTAAGAAAACCCAGCTTGACTGCCTGTTGTAGTTCTACTGCAATTAATTTTGTAACTTCCTGAGTTGGATCATTATCAAGTGATTCATAATAAGATGAATCTGAAAGTTGAGCGAGAGCTTCACTGATACATTCGTCATAATGTTGAATAACAATATCGCCTCCTTTATCAGCTGGTTTTATGATCAAGTCTGAAGTTCTTTTAAAACAGAAAGCAACTGCATGTATTATGTGATTATGAACAATGGAGAAACCGGTGTCCATCTTAGGAAGAGAAGACTTAAAACTCCAGTCTACGTTTATCTGACCCAAGGTTTACAGATTTACATTTGGTTACAGATTAAAATCTGTTTGGAACAGGGAATATCCTATGTGGAATAAAGTAATGTTACATGAAGCTGAGAACATTTGAGAAGTTTGCCACACTAAGGCCTGGATTTTCCATTCTCGCAGAGAATGGTGAATCCCAGTGGTAACGGGGGGTAGGGAAGCTGGCAGTGATCGCATCACCACGGTGTTATCGCTGCCGGCTTTCGCACCCAATTTTGCCACCGTGAAAGGTGGTGATATTGGGCGTGCTACTGTCGATGATAATGTAACTTACCTTATTGCTGCCAGCGAAGATAACTCCACGTCCGCCTCCTCGCCGCCCCTCCTCCTCCCCTCCTCCTCCCCTCCTCCGCCCCCCGCTTGCTATCGCACGCAAAAAGTCCCTTTTCGCATGTGATACTGATAGAAAATGACCCCCTAAGATTGGGTTTACCAAGGATTTTCCAATAGTTACAGCATGGGAAAAATCACTCAGCAAATCTGGCCCTGTATGGAATGCTATGTCATGTGCCATGTTTATATTTTAGGTAGGGACAAACATGGTGTAAAACCTCTGAGATATCACAGTACAGACAGCATCCCACTGTCCAATCCACTAATCCAATAGTGCTATTACAACTTGCAGTCTTATGTCAGGCATTTCTCTTCCATGTGGGGTGGTCATATAGCCTTTCCTTCTGATTTGGCTCTTCAAAGGAGGGGATTTGGGGGATAACAGAAGTAGAAAGACAGCATAGATCTGGGAAAGAGCTCTGGGGAGGGGGAGGGAGTGATCAGTCTTTTGAAGTGGCACACTTTTGGGTGATATATGGGAAAAACTTAGAAATGTTAAGTAGCATCATTACCTATGTTCCTTGCCTCTGTGAAGGCTGCCTCTCTACATTCCTAGGTCTCCTTTCTATTTTATCCAAGATTTTTTTTTTATATCTATTTCTGGAATATAATGTGGGAGCCTTTTATTATGCTTGTTTTTGATTCCTGAGGCAACATGAATGCTTAAAGTGTTTGAACACACCTCCTATCTGACTGCATGCATTCTGTGGTAAATTTTCCAAAGGTAACGTTGGACGTTATGCATTTGGGAGGTACATTTCACAAAGGACAAACACGTGTAAAACCGGGTTTTAGTCATGTAAATGGACTTTTGAAAATCGATACGATATATGCTACTTTTATGTGTGCAACTTCTTTGAAAATTCCCTCCCTAAGTAGCATACACATGCAAAAGTAATATTTGGTAAAAGCCTGAGTTGCACGCATACCAGCAGCGTCAATCATAAATGTAATTGGGGGGAAAAGGGGCAGTGTTCGGACCTTCCAGGGCAGGGTTCTGAGGATTGTGCACAAGTTGCTGTTTTGTAAGCAGTACATTACCAAACTTGTCCGTATGCTTTCACACCTGCTAATTGATTTGCACAGTCGAAATCGCATTTGTCTTTTGTCTGTGGTTTTCGGGTGGGAGGTCTGGGTGAACTGGTGATCCAAGTAAGCATGCAAGTATTTTCATAAGCAGAGTACTTGCATATCTTATCGAATACCTGTTTCCATGTACACGTGTCAGTTATTATGTACCTGTGTTACAAATATTGCGCATGTAAAATATGTGTGTGTTACAGGTAGGGAAAGTATGCATTTCTCTCTAGTACAAACATTCTCACATACTTTTGGGGGCAGATATATGCACTCTTTTATAAACTATGTGGCTCCTGCTGCACAGTCAATAAAATACTGCTGTAATTTTCCACACACCAACTTACGTACAAATATGCTTACTCAGACTGCTGAAAATTAGGCTTCCCGAATCTTAGTAAATTGCAGCGATTTCTTGACTGATCCTTCTCAGAACAAAAGGTTTCAAAAACAGAGGGTTTGGCCATAATAAAATGTACGCCTTTAATTCTAAAGAGAATAGAAATATGCAAAATGACAGGGAATAGGACAGAAAGGAAGAGAGTCCTAGGAAGAAGGCAAAAAGAAGCAAAAGCTATGAAAAAGGAAAATTGAAATTTTGAAGATTCTAGCTAGTACTGCTATATTAATTAGTTGTCAGTTCCAAATGCCCATAAAATAATTAGAAAATAGTGGTACCGCTGTTTTAAGTAGTAGAGGCCCTCACAGGAAGTTGAGTTCTGTTTTGAAATCAAGGTGCCCAGGTCAGATTAAGTCTTTGACTTTGTAGGTGTATTGAGTGTGCCTTTCATAGGAATACAGTAGCATTCTAAACTTATTTAGCACTCAAAGGGCCAGATTAATGGATTAGTCTAAAATCCTATTTTGCTATTTGCAAGAGTTTGTGTGCAATAATTTTCATGTCTGCTTAACTTGCATAGGACATTTGAAACTTGTGCTAAACATGCATAATTTAAAAGCATCACAGACAAAGCTCATGCAGACTCATTTTAAGGAGGATACAGGTATCTACAAAAAAAACCCCTGGGGATTCATAATTTTGTGGTATAAGCAGGTATTATCTCCAGTTGTTTAATCCCTTGTGCTATTTTTACATCCTGGTATGTAGCTTTTAATTTGTCTTCACTCATGCAAATAGTTTTGAAGTGGTTAAAACACTCCATCTTCAACCATGTTATAGCAAACCCAGGTTTTAATATGGGATATAGTATCTTTGAAATTTTAGCCTGCTTTATCTGGTATGCTCTATAATTAACAAAGGGAATAACATATTCAGAAGAATTTAGGTTTGTGGATTTTAAAGTACCTGCAGTTAGATGAAGTTAATTAGAACTTTTCATTAAACTGAGCACTGTGATTTTATTTCCATCCCTTTTTTATACCCACATGAGATGAGAGTTGCACTAGATCTGACATCTCTCCTGTTATGATCTGTTGTAAGCTTGGTTTGTACTGATCATTTTTTTTATCCTTGTTTCAGACCTGATCTCATTGACTATAACTCTTTGAGATCCAAGCAGCCCATTCAGAACCTTAACAATGCTTTCAGTGTGGCAGAGCAGAAGCTGGGGATCTCCAAGCTGCTGGATGCGGAGGATGTGGCAGTGTCGCATCCTGATGAGAAGTCCATCATGACCTATGTGTCACTCTATTACCATTACTTCTCCAAAATGAGGCAGGGTCAGACCATCCAGAAAAGGGTTTCTAATGTGAGTGTGCTGATATTTTAAGGCCTTTTTCTCTCTCTGCATCATAAACACTATTAGATCTCTCAAGTAAACAGTGCTTTTTGAGGGTAATTTTATAACAGCCCGTATAAATTTGAAGGCAATTACACGCATACTTTATGCATCAGTTTTCAAAGATAAAACACTTGCATACTTTCCCTTTGAAAATTATCCCAATTAAACTATCCACGCGCATATTTACACCTGCCTTTGTGTGTGCAGAGTTTTTCCAGGAAAGTTTCCATGCATGTTTTTGGAAATGCAAAAATATGTTGACAAGTGCAGACTTCTCCCCAACTCCAGGATTACCGCTGCTCACTATGGGTAACATTGCTTACATACAGACCCTATACACTTAAGTTTACTTGCATATCAGATGGGCAGTTTGGTAATAATTTCTCGCCTGGGGCAAGAAATACAGGGCATGGTTTATCCCAAATGTTCAATGGGAAAAAGCTTTCATCAATCAGGCATGTGGTTATATTTTATTTTAGGAAAATACCCTATCTATTTTTTAATTTTTTTTACAATTTTCATTCTTTCTATGTGTATACTTATCTTTCCGTTTGTTCTGTCTCCTCCATGTAAATCCACCTTGGCATATTTTCCTTCCTTTCTTCTTCACTTCTATCCTTTCTTTTTTCTTTTCCTTTGACTGCTTTCTGTAGGTATCTTCTCTGGCTGGCTGTCTATTCTTCCTTTGCAACCATCCCCTTCTCTTCCTCCTGTTTCTTCCCCTTCCAATCCAGACAACGTCTCCCCTGCTTCTGTTTGCCTTGGTAAGAAGAATCTCCCTCCTGTTTCAGAGATGCTGCTCCAAGTTTAACACGGGCCCAATGTAGTGCGGTGTATGGTAAAACCGGGAACTGAAATTCGGTGCACGGTTTTTTAAATCCGCATGGAAAAAAAATGTAACAAACATTGTTCAAAACAACCAATGTATATCCAATAAAAAGAAAAAATGTTACTTAACATAAAATCCAGGTGGTTTCAACATTTCCCTTAACTTCCCAATTATAAACCCCACCCCACTCTCCCTGTGGCTAACGTCATTTATCATAGACTGTGAGAAACAGGTTGAGAATCCGCATGAAAGAAAGAAAAAAAGAGAAGGTAAAGCAATAAAGCTTCATTATCTCAAGAGACCATAATCCCTTTGCACCATCTTTCAAATGGCTCTCAAACAGTATGAAATCTAGAAAAAGCATCATTTCTAATTGCGCCTAATTTACTCATGGGTGCTGGTGTAAGGCAGGGAGCTGTGGCTTCTTCCAGCCTGCAGCAATTTCATAGCGAGCAGCGGCAGTAGTGCATGAGCTCAGATTCATCATCTTAGATGGAACATCAGGAGAAGGTAATCCTAACAAGAGAGTTCTTTTTTTAGCGTAATCTGGATCACTTCCTTAATTACACCAATAACCATTCCAACAAAAGCACGCTTTCACTGGCTATGATAAGTCCCAACAAAACCACACTTATGCCAGCAATCACTGCTTACATTAGGAGACTATAAATTGAGCGTCCGTTTCCCTAACCCGCTGACAGCCACCTCTCCTGGGTACCCGCTGCCAAGGAGGCGCTAGCGATGCACATTTGTCCCTAGCGCCTCCTTTTTAGTGTGACCCCTCATTTAAATATTCGATCGCGCGCCCAGGAGAGGCGGCTGGGCATGCGTTAGGAAAGCGGGTGTTCAACACTGAGCGCCCATTTTCTGCTCAGATTTATTGGATCCGCCTGTAGGTGAAGTTAAGCCTCCCCTTTTCCTCACTGGCAGAGCTCCTAAATTTAGGCACGTATTTTCACCCAAACTAAAAATTAGGCACCTAAATTTATGCCTGCTATTTATTTATTTATTTAGATTTAGGCTCCTCAATTAGGTGCCTCATTCTGAAAATCAGTGCTAAGCTCCTAACTTTGTTTTCCTGTCCATAACCACTGATTTTTTAGATTCTTAAATTTAAGATGCTAATGAAACTAGGATCCTAAATTTAGGCACTCAGCCCTAGCAAATTTTCAAAAAGGCTAATTTAGGAGCCCAACTCCAAAGGTTAGGAGCCTAAACTCTTTAAAAATTGGCCCCAACAGTGAATCAGTTCCTTAGTCTCAGTTACAATAGTGACCATCCTTTACATATTAAACATGGTGAAATGGTGTTTTTCACATGCTAACTGCAGTTTGCTCTCGGACAACAACTTGCTATATTTCTTACAGGCTCCTTTTCATCTGTTGCACTACTTTTCACCCGAAACTCCTTTCTTTCTCTAGCTCATGTGCCTTTTGCTGGAAATAGACAATCTGAAGCGTCAGTATGAGTGGATGGTCTGTGAGCTCCTAATGTGGATCAAGCAGAAGGTACTGGAGCTGAATGATCGACACTTCCCCAATTCGGTGCAGGGCATGCGCCAACTCATGATCAATTTTAAGGCCTTCCGCACCGAGGAGAAGCCCCCCAAGTACAAGGAGAGGGGCATGATTGAGGCACACCTCTTCCATATCCGAACCAAGCTGAAAGCCAGCAACCTACGGCCATACCTGCCTCCTGAAGGAAGAGCTCTGGGTGACATAGAGAAATATTGGGCCATATTGGAGAAGGCTGAGCATAGCCGGGAGAAGGCACTTCAGCTGGAAATGTTGAGGCTAGAGAGACTGGAACAGTTAGCCCAAAGTTTCCAGAAGAAGGCAGCCCTACGTGAGACCTACCTGGAGGACATGAAGAATGTGCTTAGGGGGCAGGATTTTCATCCAGAGGACATTGATGAGGTAGAAGTTGCAGTCAGGAAGCTGGAGGCAATTAAAACAGATATGCTACCCCAGGAGCAACGCTTCTGTGCGCTGGCTGAGATGGCAGCAGTCATTGAACGGGAGAACTACCACAACAGATTCCAACTTGTGCAAACGTGAGTCACAGCAAAGCAAAATAATAAACCTTTATTTGTATTAATGTCTATGTGGTTGAAAGTGAAGATACATTGTAATAGTCATGTGTGTGTTTTATCTGCAAGACAGATAAGTACAGATAGGGCCCGATTTACTACACTTTTTCCCATAAATATCAAATGGAGAAAAAATGTAGTAGTTAAGGCCCTTAGGCATAGCTTTTTCAGCATTGGCATACCAGTGATCTTGGCCATGACCAGGAAGAAGTCACTCTTCCTAGGGGGTTAGAAATATCAATGTCTACAATCCTAAGTGAATTATATATTATATCCAGCAAAGACATAACTAGATAATACCACATTTTGGACTTACTAAGGACCTGATTGCCTACGCTGCTTCCCCAGAGATACAGAATGATTGAAAAGAGTTAGTGAATCAGGCCCTAAGTGGGGGGCAGAGAGAGGAGGGTAGCAGCATGATGTCCTGGCATGTCATTCTTTCTTCATTTAATGTCACCATATTGAAAACAGTCTTGATGGCTTTGGAAAATACTACTCAATCTATGGAAAGGGCTTTATTTTCTATAACTGGAAAGGGCAGTTTCTTTAAATTATGGTTTTCAGCTTATCATATGGTTATGTTTAAAAGGGTGGTCACTTTTTTTATGTATTTATGATGTTAGATTCAATAATGACTCTTTAATTTCATCTCAGAAATCCAGGCAGTATGCATGCTGTGCCACTTGCCATGCATTATTTGAAATAAAATCAAACAAATGGTTCACATTATGTTATTGAACTGGATTTTTATCAGTGGTAAAAAAAGAAAAGTAGATTATACTCTGCAAAATCCCATCACCCTACTCTTGTTTACCAGTGGATCTGCAATTTTGTCTGAAGTTCAAAACCTGTTTGTGTAGCCCTGCCCCCCGATCTGGACACAGGCACAGGGGCTCACTGGGAGAGTCATGGACCATGGCAACATCCATGCCTCTAGGGTCCTTCCTGTAGGAAGGGGTGGAGAATCATGTTTGAGCGCCCCTTTGTGTTTTCTCTCTTCTCTGGGGCTCATTGCACATGAGTTCAGAAAAAAACTACTGTGCTTAGAGGCTGTTGTTGAAAATATAAAACTTGACTGGTCTCTGATGGCAGGAACAAAATCCAAGCAGCCCACTAAGAGGTCAATATTCAAAGGCATTTAGCTGGATAAATGGACTCTCTACCTGGGTAACATCAAGCTAGGTTGAGAGAACATTGTAAAAATCTCATCTTTGGGTGAGTTTCCTCACTCTGAAGGACATCAAATCTTCACAAGAGTGTACTGTTCTATTCGTATGTCTCACTCTGAATGTCAAAATGGCCCCTAACCCCTACACTACTACCTAAACCTCACATCGAGGTACTAGGTGGGCCTTGTATAGAGGTATAAATATCTATGTACTATAAGGGCCTTATAGCTAGTCTCTCTCTCTTTCCCCCCCAGCTTAAAATAGTGATAACACTGTTTGCGAAAACATCGCACAGCTTAACACAAATAAAAAAGGTGTAGTTAATTCCCACACTAAAACTGTGCGATATGGCTTTACAAATTGCAAAGCAAGCCCACTTGGCCACAAATCCCACCCCAGTCTCCTCCCCTTTTCCTAATTTGCATCGCACCATGCGTAATGGTGCTTTTCGCATGCGCAAACGCCATAAAGTACTTTGATAAATGAGCCCCTAAGTTAGCCAGATAACGTTAGACCTGCTTTAGAGCCGCTCTAAAGTTATTCACCTTTGGGTGGCCGGATAACCTGCCACTTAAACAGATATCTTCAAGGATATCCAGTTAAGTGGCAGTGTTAAATAAAAAAATTTTAAAAAGCCTTGCGGGGCCTGCGACCAGTTTCCTGACCCCCCCCCCCAGTATAATATACATAGCCCTGCCAGGCCGTGCACCCCCCTCACACTCCTCCGATGTTTACAAACATGTGTCGTAAGGTCAGCTCCCCACCCCTCCCTCCTTCCCCACTGGTTTTTAAATTTAAATTTCAGCTTTTTCCGGCCCCCTCCCCCCCCAGACGCAGAAATGCCCAGCCAGGAAGAAGATATTAACGCGCCCGCTCCTGGCACTTCCAGCGCTGTTCTGACAGGAGAACTGCTGGCAGCGTAAGCTATGTGCAGGTTATGCTTCCAGCGCTGCTGAGACAGCAGCTGCATTGGAAATGTGAACTGCAGGGCAGCTTATGCTTCTCCTGTCAGAGCAGCGCTGGAAGTGCTGGGAGAGGGTAAGTTAATATCTCGCTCCCAGCTGGGGATTTTTGGGTGTAGGGGAGGGGGATGGCGCACGCCAGCACTGGGTTTCAGGGGTTGTGGCCGGGGAGGGGGGAAGGGACTGGAAAAAGCTGAAATTAAAATTAAAAAGATGAGGAAGGGGGTAAGGGAGGGGGTGGACCTTATGACACATGTTTGTAAACTTTGGAGAGATTTGAGGGGGGAGGGGGGATGGGGAATGCATGGCCTGGCAGGGCCATGTATATCATATTCAGGAGGGAGAAGACGGGGTCCTCAAGGATCTTTTTAAGAAATTTAACAAGCACCACTTAACCAAGGCCGGATAACTTTAAAACCCAACTGGTGAACAAATTTTTAGAAGTTGTCTACTTTAGTGATAAAATGTGCCATTTATTATTGATGTTGATGTCCGACTTCACATATGACAATTAAAGCAGCTGACTGGCTACTGTTTCCATGATATTTAAGTTTTTACATTTTATGTCTATTGCGTGGATAGTAGAGCTTTAATCATGAAATGGAAACTTAAGTCATTTCGTTTATGTATGTCCTGTTTATGTAACACTTTAAAAATTAAATCAGCAAAAGGATTACAGAAATAAAATTTGCAATGAAACAAAAGTCCAAAAACTGTTGGGGCCAATTTTTAAAGAGTTTAGGCTCCTAACTTTTGGAGTTGGGCTCCTAAATTAGCCTTTTTGAAAATTTGCTAGGGCCGAGTGCCTAAATTTAGGCTCCTAGTTTCATTAGCATCTTAAATTTAAGAATCTAAAAAATCAGTGGTTATGGGCAGGAAAACAAAGTTAGGAGCTTAGCACTGATTTTCAGAACTAGGCACCTAATTAAGGAGCCTAAATCTAAACAAATAAATAGCAGGCATAAATTTAGGTACCTAATTTTTAGTTTGGGTGAAAATAGGTGCCTAACTATAGGGATCTAATTTAGAGGCCTAAATTTAGGAATCTGCTTTTTTAAAAAATATCTGCCCCCATTATGTGATGTGTGTATATATATATATATGTACATACATAGTTTAGTCTTTATTTGGTTGCTACTTGGCTCTTCTTGACCTCTCTCTTGAATTCATTAAATGGAACATCTCTTGTCACTGTCCAGAAATAGTCTATAAGCTTTGATGAGCTCCATTTGCCCAGATACCATTTTTCCATTGCTGCAATGTCCTGCTCCCCATGCTCGTTGCTCACTACACTGCAGTTTGGTGGAAAAAAATCGAGAGTGCAAAAAATGTATCTTTTGTGACATATTGTATGCATTGAGGACATTTTCCACCAATGCCTTGAAGTTGTCTTCCTTGTTGGTTCTGAAATCATTTGTTACCACTAACTGGAAGGCTTTCCACACCATTTTTTCCTTGCTACACAATGCATGGTTACAAGCAGTATCTCAAAAACGTTCTGGAATCTGAGGGCCAACAAAGACCTCTTCCTTTAGCATTTTGGCTGTAGACCAGTGGTATTAATGCAGCTAGTTCATCACCCAAAATATGTTTTAAGTCCTTAATGTTATACTGCCCCTATTTCACTTCTCATTCTTAAACTACATTATTCAATATGCCCCATCCTTAACTAATGTTATGGCAAGATATACACAGTACACTTCTGCTTCTATTGAAGTTTCAATTCAATAAGGGCCAGATTTTATAACATGCGCACGGGCGTAGATTTGTTCGCGCATGTTATAAAATCCAGAGTCAGCACGCGCAAGGGGGTGCACAATTGTGCAACTTGCGCACGCCGAGCAACCTTCTTCTGTTCCCTCCGAGGCCGTTCTGAAATCGGAGCAGCCTCGGAGGGAACTTTTCTTCCGTTCCCCCCCCCCCTCCGCACCTTCCCCTCCCTTCCCCTATCTAACCCGCCCCCCCAGCCCTAACTACCCCCCCCCCCGACCTTTGTAGAAGAAGTTATGCCTGCCGGCTCTCCATCCCTCGGCCCGGTGGCTGTTCCAGAGGCCTCGGTCCCGCCCACGGAATGCCCCCGGGCCGGCGCCCCACCCCCGGAACACCCATTTTTTTCAAGCCCTGGGACTTACATGCATCCCGGGGCTTGCGCGTGCAGGGGGAGGCGCGTAATCCTTTGAAAATCTACCCCTAAATGTATACTGGATGGCACTGTACTTATTGATTTATGCATCCCATTTGATATAGGAATATCCATATAGGGCTGTAAAAAAAACCTATGTTGCAGTTTACTATGCCTCATGCTTAAAGAGATTTGAGATAGAATGACATTTCCTGATAACAAAATAATGGCAACCAAAAGGAGAAGGCAGAAGTTAATTATCTGCTCTGTGTAGGCATGGCATGGGCGAGGGAGGTTTTTCCATAATATGCTAGAAATCTTAGATCCTTTTTCCATGGTTTTTAAAATAAAAATTACTCTAATTCTCTTTCCTATCTAGGCAGAAAGAAATTTCACAGCACTGGGAGGAGCTTCTGAAAGAGGTACAAAGACATTCAAGTTTACTGGGAGCCACAAAGGGAATATTAAGCCTCCTTCAGGACATTGATACCATTGTTGAAGAACTGAAGGAACTGCAGGTATGAGGCCACTGTATCCCACCATCACCACCCTTACATGTGTTTCTGGGTGGAGTTAGGTTAACCGGATAATATAGGAAAATTGGTGCTCACCTGCTAATTTTCGTTCCTGAGAGTGCCACCTGCAGTCCCTCAATATTGACCTGTACCCAAGCCAATGTAGAGGAAGAAACCTCTCCAACTCAATCAAACTTTCCCTTCAAGGGCAAACTTTCCCTTCAAGGGTGAACTGAGAATCCTGGGTTGGAGACCCCTGAACTGGAAGCCCAACAACCAATACAGGGACCAAAAAAACAGTTAGCTCTAAACATTCAATAAATTGTTCGGTGTAATTACATATAGAAAGCTCTGAATTAGACCCTAATTGCAGTTATAACAGTCTTTCAGAACCAATATTCCAAGAACGAAAATTAACAGGTAAGAACCAATTTTCCTTTCCTGTACATACCCCAGAACAGTCCAGACAAGTGGAATGCACCCAAGCTCCCTTACACTGGGCGGGAACCCAAAAGACCTGCTCGCAATATACCTCACTGAATGTTGCATCTTCTGGCACCTGAATATTCATTCAGTAATGTATGCTGAAAGTGAGAAGCGAAGGTCATGTCACAATTCAATATATCTCTTGAGGCGATATCAACTGACATACCACCCAGGAGGCTGCTTGTGCCCTAAAAGAATGCACTCATAACCCCTCTAGAATGCGCTCATAATCCCTCTAGGGCTGTTTGATCTTTACAGAGATAGGCCAAAAAAAGATTCCCCTTTATCCAAAGAGAAAACTTGGCTGTAGAGCCTTACATTCTCTCTTTGCTCCACTGAGCAATACAACGAGATGATCTGCCCGACGAACTGTTAGGGATCATAAGGTACTGCAACAGAATCCACTGAACAGCCAAATAAATAAAGTTCCCTTGCATGCTGTGCATCCAGTGATCAAGTTAGAAACTCCAGAAGCTCCACCATCTAATTAACATGGAAGGAGGAGAAAACCTTCAGTAAAACTGAGGGAACCATACTTAGTGTCATTCTTTCATCCGTAATATGCCAGAAAGGAGCTCCTTCTGACTAAACCAATGCCACCAGAACAACTTCATTGACACCCTCTGTGTTACGATCCCCCCTGTTGCTGCGCTACAGGAGGTATCTCACCTTTCCACTGGAGGCCGCTTTGAAGCCAGGGCCTCGCCTGTGTACCATCCAGGATTTGCTCCAGGGCCTGGGAGGCCTAGCTGTTCCTGAGGCCTGCCTGTGGCTTGCTGGCTGGGTTTGGACTTCCTGGTTTGGCCACGCCCTTCTCCCTAGGGGCCGGCCCGCAGCTCTCCACCTCAGTTATAGGGCCAACGAGGGGCGGTCCAAGTGAACTCCTCCCAGGGAGTTGCCCGCATACAGCTGTATAAAAGGACTTTC
The DNA here is from genome assembly GCF_901001135.1 of Rhinatrema bivittatum. Lineage (NCBI taxonomy): Eukaryota > Metazoa > Chordata > Amphibia > Gymnophiona > Rhinatrematidae > Rhinatrema > Rhinatrema bivittatum. The sequence goes on from NC_042618.1 coordinate 107,752,704, forward strand.
ATTCCACTTCCTGCTTGCCTTCGGATTAGCCTTGCACATCGCTGTGTTCTGTCTGCTGATCCAGGTCCTCCGTGGTCGTCTGTGCTTCGATGGCTCCCTGTCCTGTCCTGTCTATGAAGTTGCCTTGATGTCTGTTACTGATGTTGCCTGATGTCTGTTCCTGATCCAGTGCCTGATCCAGTTCCCGATGTTCCTTCCTGCTTTAGGCTGCCAGGAGTTCAGCAAACCTACCCTACCTTGACTGCCAGGAGTGCAGTAACCCACCGCTTCCTCTTCCCTGCACGTGTCTGCTCCCGTGTTTGTAGGACAGGGTGGTCCGTGACCAGTCCAGCTGTGCTGGCTGTGTAGGGCGCCCTGAGAGACAGTGCCCATGTCTTGCTTCAGCCCTTGCCTGTGATGTCTTGCTTCAGCCCTTGCCTTTGATGTCTTGCTTCAGCCCTTGCCTTTGATGTCTTGCTTCAGCCCCGTCTTGGATGTCTTGTTTCAGCCCTGTCTTGGATGTCTTGCTTCAGCCCCGTATGATGTCTTCAGTGTGCTAAGGACTCTGTCTGCCCTTGCCTCTGTCCGGCCTGCCACCCTATGCCGTTACCCAGCGGCAGGTCCGAAAGGGCTTGGAACAGTCGGAGGACCGTTCATCAATCAACATCCCATTGTTGGTTGCCATGGGCGTGCAGGTCCAGCTGAGGGTCAGACTCCGCTCCTTACCCCCTGCTTCAGTACCCGCCTGGCTCAACTTGCCTGCATTGGCTCACCTCCCACGGTGTGGCTTGGAGCCCTCCTAAGTCTTGCCGTGGCCCAAGGGCTCACCACCTGCTTAGAAGCGACCGCGCTCCTCGCGCTCGTAACACTCTGTTAGAGGGTGTCAATGAAGGATCTCAAGGCAAGATCCTTCATTGACACCCTTTAACAGAGGTCCACTCAGCACCCGCAGAACCAAGTTAAGGTCCACTTCAGACACAACTAACTAACCGAAGGATGCAAGTACTTGACCCCCTTCAGAAAATGACCTAGATCCTGCAATGACCTCCCCTGGCCCAAAGTGAAATATAGGCTAGTCCGATTGACAAAACCTATTGCAACAAAAGGGCAAGATCTGAGTGCTGTCCCCACACAACGGCTCCAGACCTTCCTCCATACACCTGGATTCAAACACCCTCCACAACTCTGACCTATGCCAGAGAAGCAGAAAGCCTCCTATCCTGCAGCAGGGTGTCAAACCACTAGCTCTGTGCATCATTCCAGCCGTAAATGCCTTCTCTCCAAAGCCAAGCCATGAGAGAAAAGTGACCCACCCAATCCAGATGGGTCCTGTCGAGGTAAGCTCTGCCAATGAGCCAACCTGAGAGGCCTGCCTATTGTGAGATGCACCAGATCTGCAATCGTGGATGCTGTGATCACTCCGGAACCACCAGAACCTCTTCTCCTGGGCATCACTCTATGTAGCTTATGAGAGGTCCTGGCAGAAACATGTAGAGCGGAATCCACAATCGACTAAGAAAGAACCAAAGCATCTATCCCCTCAGACTCAACCTCCCATCTGCGACTGAAAAATTGAGTCACTTCTACATGGTCATGTGATGTCATCAGCTCCATCAGAGCCAGCTGGAGGTTCCCCCACCTAGTGCAAATGAGGTTCCAGGCCTCCAAGGATAAACTCTCATTCCCCCGGGTTCGACTGATATCTGCTGAGATAATCTGCCTGCACATTACCCACTCCTGAGACATTCTGTGCCACTATTCCCTCCAGATGCTGTTCTGCCCAAACAAACAGCTCCTGGGTCTCCAGAGCCATCCCATGACTCCTCGTCCCTCCTGGACGAATGATATACGCCACCATCATTGCATTTTCCGAGAAGACTCTTACCATTCCTCCTTGGACCTGTGGAAGGAACAACAAAAATGCCCTGCAAACCATTAGACAAGGATGCTTCTGTTGGCGACCAAAGGCATTAAGTCATCCGCTTCTGACAGACCGCCCTCTGAGGCTGGCATCTGAGGTCAGCTGGCATCTGAGGTCAGCACCACCCAGTACAGAGCCTCCAGATTTACCCCCTTTTTCTCAATTAGTGGCTGAAACCACCACATGAGCGTGGATATGAAGTCCACCTACAGTGGCAATGGCAGAAGAAACCCCCTCAACAATGGATTCCAACAGGCCAAAAATACCCTCAGGAGGGATCGTACGTAAGCAAATGCCCATAGTACCAAAAACTAGCGTGGGAGACATGGAGCCCAGGACCTGCAAATAATTCCAGACTCTGAAGGAGTTAATAAACATGTGGATAAAGGTGAACTGGTAGATATAGTATACTTGGATTTTCAGAAGGCGTTTGACAAAGTTCCTCATGAGAGGCTTCTAGGAAAAGTAAAAAGTCATGGGATAGGTGGCGATGTCCTTTCGTGGATTGCAAACTGGCTAAAAGACAGGAAACAGAGAGTAGGATTAAATGGGCAATTTTCTCAGTGGAAGGGAGTGGACAGTGGAGTGCCTCAGGGATCTGTATTGGGACCCTTACTGTTCAATATATTTATAAATGATCTGGAAAGAAATACGACGAGTGAGATAATCAAATTTGCAGATGACACAAAATTGTGCAGAGTAGTTAAATCACAAGCAGATTGTGATAAATTGCAGGAAGACCTTGTGAGACTGGAAAATTGGGCATCCAAATGGCAGATGAAATTTAATGTGGAAAAGTGCAAGGTGATGCATATAGGGAAAAATAACCCATGCTATAATTACACGATGTTGGGTTCCATATTAGGTGCTACAACCCAAGAAAGAGATCTAGGTGTCATAGTGGATAACACATTGAAATCGTCGGTTCAGTGTGCTGCGGCAGTCAAAAAAGCAAACAGAATGTTGGGAATTATTAGAAAAGGAATGATGAATAAAACGGAAAATGTCATAATGCCTCTGTATCGCTCCATGGTGAGACCGCACCTTGAATACTGTGTACAATTCTGGTCGCCGCATCTCAAAAAAGATATAATTGCGATGGAGAAGGTACAGAGAAGGGCTACCAAAATGATAAGGGGAATGGAACAACTCCCCTATGAGGAAAGACTAAAGAGATTAGGACTTTTCAGCTTGGAGAAGAGACGACTGAGGGGGGATATGATAGAGGTGTTTAAAATCATGAGAGGTCTAGAACGGGTAGATGTGAATCGGTTATTTACTCTTTCAGATAGTAGAAGGACTAGGGGACACTCCATGAAGTTAGCATGGGGCACATTTAAAACTAATCGGAGAAAGTTCTTTTTTACTCAACGCACAATTAAACTCTGGAATTTGTTGCCAGAGAATGTGGTTCGTGCAGGTAGTATAGCTGTGTTTAAAAAAGGATTGGATAAGTTCTTGGAGGAGAAGTCCATTACCTGCTATTAGGTTCACTTAGAGAATAGCCACTGCCATTAGCAATGGTTACATGGAATAGACTTAGTTTTTGGGTACTTGCCAGGTTCTTATGGCCTGGATTGGCCACTGTTGGAAACAGGATGCTGGGCTTGATGGACCCTTGGTCTGACCCAGTATGGCATTTTCTTATGTTCTTATGTTCTTATGTTCTGAGCACTGAGAGGAGCAACAGATGAGTTACTTGTACCTGCAACTTCACAATTCTCTCTGAAGAAAGAAACACCCATCCAAACTGTACATCAAACCGCACCCCCAGGTATTCCAATGATTGCATCGGCATCAGATGACACTTTACCAGGCTTATCCCCTAGTCGAGGGATCGCCAACTCTCCATGACCCACCAAATCGCAAGACTGCATTTCTCCTCTGATTATGCTCTGATGAACCAGTCGAACAGATAAGGATGAACTAGAATCCCCTCTTTTCTCTAGCCTCTGCAACCGCCACCATCACCATCATCATCACCTTTGTGAAAGTCTGCAGTGTTGTTGCTAGTCGAAAAAAGGGAGCCTGAAAACTGGAAAAGCTACCCTAATACCATGAATCCCAGAAACTTATGATGCTCTATACATAAGGGAATATGTGAATAGGCCTCCACCAGATCCAACGCCGGCAGGAAAACTCCCCCACAAACTATTGCCATCCCCATCTGCAAAACATGGAACTTGCAATGCCAAATATATCTTTTGGAGAACTAGAAAGGGCTGGAAAAGTGCCTTCCTTCTTAGGAACTACAAAATACATCGAGGGCCTCCACTGTCTCCGTTCTGTTGGTGGGACTTAAAACAATTGCATCTAGCCTCTGCAACCGCCGTAGCATATCCCAAACCACCTCTTGCTTACCTCAGGATGTGCAATGAGACTCCATGATGGCTTCTTTGACTGGATGTGAAACTTTTCAAGTGCAACTGTCTCTTACACTTCCAAGCACAACCATCTCTCCAAGATCCACTGATCTGATGTGACTTTGATCCACACTCCTTACAGGCAGGTCAATGTTTATCATACAGCTTCAGCAGCAGAGTGGCTCATCCTGGCTTCATTGTGAGGGCTTTCCTACTCCAGTCCCCTGACCAGGAAGAAAAAAACCCTTGGGGGGGGAGGGGGGTGGTGGTCTGCAGGCATCCTAAAAAGACTACAGTCTTCTCCAAGTTTGCTTCTGCCCCGAGGCTGAAAACTCTTGCCGGACAGAAACCTCCTCATGTCTGAAAATGGGAATGAGATGGGCATGTCATCTTGCTACTCTTCTTATCCTCTGGTAACTCATTCTCCTTTGACTTCCCCCAAATGTGTCACCAGCTTCCCCTTAAAAAGGGAGCTTACAGAGCTGCATCTTAGACAACCACATCTGCTGATCAATTTCACAACCTTAGGAGTTTGTGAGCTGCAACTGCTGAGACCATGCTTCTAGTGGATGCACAGACCAAAACCTACAGAGTATGTGCCATATAGGCCAACCCGGCCTCCAACTGGACCGCCTGCATGTAACTGGCCATCTGGGTATAATCCCTTTCCTGATCCTTCTGTACCCCACCTAAACTGGCTCTTTGCATAAGGCTACCACCGAAAGCTGCTCAAAGACTCAGGGTCCAGACCCGAACCGGGCACACCCCTTCACTGTCTGACTCCTGAAGTGTAATCTCGATTCCTAGCTCATCAGGAACCTGAGGGATGAGGGATCACAACTCCTCCTTCAGAACAGGTGGACCTTTCACCACTGGAACCTTCACCAGATCCAATCGGGACTGATGCACATCTGGAACCTTATGCAACAGGTGGCCCCCCGGGACCCTTTCTCAGGTTACCAGCTCCCCCTTGAGACCCCTCCAATGTGCAGAGATGGACTTCTCATCATCTGTGAGGCTTCCAACTGCACATCATAGTGAGCCGCGCAGCCTGTATATCGCACAGGCGCATCACCTCTGTCCCCTGCCTGGCTAAATAAGCCTTATCTAGCCAGGCAGGATACCAGTTTGAATCACTGGTATCCTGCCTGGCTAGATAAGCCTTATGCAGTAGTAGGACAAAGCCAGTGGAAAAAACTGCTCTGAATTACTAGCCGCCTCAGCAAGCTCCTCAGCTGGCTCTTCCCTGCTGTCCTGATCCTCAGGAACGCCCTGCACCCACCATGAGAGTGGGGACAGTGAGTCTCTGTCCTCCCCAGGCTCCATCTGCCTCCTATCACATGGAGACAAGATGGCCGCCACTTCCTTATCTCTGGTGGCCTCCTTGCCAGTACCTGACGGGTGAAATACTTGCCTGTTGTCCCCAAGAAATTGGCTTTGCCTCCGGAGGCACAATCGGGACAAAGCACTAGGCCTGCATTCAGATGCAAACACTGTTCTCTGCAGGCCCTGTTCTCTGCAGGCCCCTGTTCTCTGCAGGCCCCTGTTCTCTGCAGGCCCTGAAAGATTTGGTGCATTGCGCAGTCTGCGCCATACTGCCCTCACAAGTATGCACCGACCCGACAGCGCACCCACCTCTGAGAGCCCACCTGGACCCCCAGGTAGAGGAGCACATCCTCCCGACGCGTGCCACACCGCCTGCACAAAGGCCTGCTGAGCCCTCCCGGACCTCAGGTGTGCAGCTGCGGTTTCTCTTCTCGTGCCCTCTTACAGTACCAGCAGAACCAAAGCATCACAAGTGCTGGCAGATCTCTGCCTCATTTACAATTTACTCTATTGCTTTTTTTTTTTTTTTTTTTTTTTTAAGCAAAAAAAAAAAGCAAGGCAGCCATCTTAAACAAAACATGACAATAAGGGGATACTTCCCTGAGTCTTGCAGCCAGGAACAGGTGAGGGGGATCCAAAAGGACCGAGGGAACCAGGACCCCTGACTTTCAATTCCTCTACTTACTTCAGGCCGAGACAGCCAGGGATCACCCAGCTAGCCCGGCTCGATCTAAGGGATGGCCCATGAAGGAATCTAGCACCTTAGGGAGCCAAACCCTTTCTTCTCTTCTTTTCTTCATGTTTCTTTCTTTCTTTTTTTTTTAACTCTTTCAAAACTCCAGACTGCTGGTTTTATACCCCTACCATCTGCGGGAGACAGAGAAATACTGAGGGACTCTAGGTAGCACTCTCGATTATGTAGCAATGCATGAAAAGTTTTTTTTTAATTCTCTGCTCCATCTGCTGGTAGGCATGCAAAACCCACTTGCCTGAACTGATCTGGGGTATGAACAGGAACTGGCTAACTCTGATCATGCCGTAGAGAAGTCCTAAAGTTAGCCTGATGAACTTAGCCAGGTATCTTTAAGATAGCCAGCTATATTCAATAGTGCAGCTGCACCGCTGAATATCTCTCCAAAGTTAGCTGGCTAATTTTATTGGGCTAACTTTAAGACTGCTATCTAGCATGACCAGAAATAGCTGGATAATTCTGCCCAGAAACACCCCCAGAATGCCCCTACATTGTCCAACCAAATTTTAGCTGGATAATCATGATTTTATGAAAGCTGGCAATGAACCAGGAGAGTGAGAGAACAACTGGAGATCTGAGACCTTTGGATGGCATTTGGCCTCAGGAGCAGGGGTAAGTGTGACTGATCATCCACTTTTAGAAGCTGCAATAACCAACTTGAGAGCTAGGCATCCTATGAGAAAACCTGCCACCCTGCCATCTGGTCAGTTGTAGCAGGTTTGGAACAGACTGTTTCTTCAATGGCAGTGCGGATGGTGGAAATTTACTTTTGCTCTAAAGTGCAAGAGAAAAGCTTAGCAGAACATCGTGTTCAAATTAAGGATAATGCTCAGCGTACTGAGCAATTGGGTTCAGTGAAAGCTGCGCTGCTTCAGGATAAGAATTTGGTGCATGAAAAATTGGAAACTTGGAAAACATGTCCAAGGTTTTGAATTTGAGGTTTCTAAATTTTCCAGTTGTTCCCAGGGAGTATAACTTTACAACATACATGCAGGAGCCCATATATATATGGGTGCGCACAAAACCTCTCTGGTATTTTATAACCTCTTTTGTATACTGTGTATGTAGGTTATAAAATATGCGTAAATGTACCTGGGAACATGCACATGCATGTAAAAAAAATGCACAAAAACATTTTTTGCACTTATCCGGATAAATTGCAAGTTATCTGGCTAAGTAGGAGCACTTGTCTGGATAAGTATCAATTTATTCAACTACGAAGTGGCAAAGCTGCTGCATAGCCAGATACATTTTAAATCGCCACTTATCTGGCCAAGTCAGATAGCCAAATAAGTAAAAAAAAAAACCCCAAGTGCTACTTATCCGGGTAAATCAGAAAGCTGGATAAGTAGTTCTTTTTAGACATATCCGGTTATCTGACCTAGCCATATAAGTAGTGTTTTAAGTCTTATCCAGCTAAGTAGCAGATTTGCTCGATAAATCAAAATTTGTATGGATAAGTGCCACTACTTAGTTGGATAACTCGGAACTTATCTGGATAAGTGCCAAAATGTCACTACTTAGCCGGATAAATCGGAATTTAGCCGGCTACGTGTGTGTAACAGGTATATCCATGTATTTTTACATCTAAATTTAAAGTGATGCATGAGGAGATTTAACATGCAGATTTATTTATTTGCCCCCATAAGTTGGCTTTTACACACATAAGCCGGGAGAATTTCTAATGTGCGCGGCAATGAAATTACCAGTCTCACCAATTAGTCTACCAGTTTGCCCAGTCCAACCTCAGGTCATCGAAATGTTCCTGGCTCTTCAGCCTGAAGCCTCCCCGTTTCACCTAGACTCCCCGCCCACCCAGTCAGCATTTTTCTTTTAAGACTTTTATGAACACTTACTCCAGATATTGAGCAGGAGTAAATATATGAGAGTAAGCCGCCAAATTTACATGCGTAAATTGCTTATAAAATAGCAATTTACTCATGTAAATGTGGGCCCTGCCCTGAAACACCCCTTTTCTACACTCGCATTTCCTGATTTACATGTGCATGTTGAGGTTTCTAAAATAGCATGTAGTTGTGTATATGCTAGTTTATATATGTAACTGCTAATTTTTACGCGCGCAGCTGTTGAAAATTCACTTTTAAGTATCTCCAATTGACAAGCTTAAGCAGTATCTTACTGGAACCCTGGGAATCTCAAGAGAGGCCATTCCTCCCATGAACAGAATCGACTTCTTCCCATCAGGGAGAAGGGGAGGAAATCAAAGCGGGAATGTACAAGGGAAAGAGCTACCCATTGTTAGTTTAGATTTGACAGGTATTTTAGAGAGGTCACCCTATTGATATTCATCATCATATCCCAGGACACAGATTCAGTATCATGCCTTTTTTAAAAGAAAGCATCAAGCATATTCTATGGCCAGAAAGTATGGATATTTCCTGCTATAAAGCTGTACTTATGTGGCTAAGTAGCGACCGCTGAATATGCATCTATGTTCAGGGTGCACTGCTTAGCCATATAAGTCCCTTATAAGTCTAAATGTTACTCGCACAAAAAGTAGGCATTTACTGAGCAGATCAGAGGCGGATCAGAGTTGGAGCGAGTTAGCCATATTATAAGGCTAACTACCGATATTTGGAGTTAGATGGATAAGTATATGTGTACGTTTAGTCGCCCCCATAGAGCAGGTCTAAACTTAGCCGGGTAGACTTATCCAGCTAAGTGAGTACATATATATGTGTACATTTAGCGGCTTCGCCATGCTGCTGAATATACATTGTAACTTAGCTGGATAAGTTCTAACTGGTTAAGTTACTTACTCGGCCAGCTTTGAATACATAATGGATAATTTATAGAACAAAAACATATCCATAAACTTCCCAGCGATCATCCATTGGTACTAAGAAACTCTACTCCTAGCTGGCTTTTAGAATCAAACAAAAAATGAAATTGTGAAGGCTCAAAGAAGATATAATGTATCTTCCCAAGAATTAAAACACATTTTTAAGGAAATCTGGTAACTATTTTAATACCCATGGAAACAACATCCTGCACGTCTCTAAGAATTTCTTTCTACATATTTTTATATATATATATATATATATATATATATATATATATATATATATACACACACACATAAGACTATTCAGATATATATATATATATATATATATATATATATATATAATTTATTTATTTATTTAGCATTTTTATATACCGATATTCAAGTAACATAGTTACCAATCACGTCGGTTTACATTCCAACAATAACCATGATATGAGAATGTCTTACATTAAACCAGGGTAATCAAACTTGGATACAAAGAACTGGGTTTAACACAGTATGTAAGCAAGGTGGATTGACCGGCGAGCCTAATGCTTGCTGGTGTAGTGTTCGGTGACTAGGCATAGGGCCAAGGTATTAAGTGCATCCTGCACATATATATATATGTGTGCAGGATGTTGTCTCCTTAGTTATTAAAATAGTTACCAGATTTCCTTAAAAATGTGTTTTAATTCTTGGGGAGATACATTATATCTTCTTTGAGCCTTCACAATTTCATTTTCTGTTTGATTCTAAAAGCCAGCTAGGAGTAGAGTTTCTTAGTACCAATGGATGATGGCTGGGAAGTTTATGGATATGTTTTTGTTCTATAAATTATCCATTATGTATTCAAAGCTGGCCGTGTAAGTAACTTAACCAGTTAGAACTTATCCAGCTAAGTTACAATGTATATTCAGCAGCATGGCGAAGCCGCTAAATGTACACATATATATGTACTCACTTAGCTGGATAAGTCTACCCGGCTAAATTTAGATCTGCTCTATGGGGGCATCTAAACGTATACTTATCCATCTAACTCCAAATATCAGTAGTTAGCCTTATAATATGGCTAACTCGCTCCTCCTCTGATCCGCCTCTGATCTGCTCAGTAAATGCCTACTTTTTGTGCGAGTAACTTTTAGACTTATAAGGGACTTATATGGCTAAACGTTGGACCCTGAACATAGAAGCATATTCAGAGGTTGCTACTTAGCCACATAAGTACAGCTTATCTGGCTAAATAGCGCTGAACATGCTTTGAATATCAGGCCCAATATTAACAGAATTCTTTTCTTCCTTTATCGTTTTCTTTTCACATTTTCTTTAGGCTGTGCTCCTCACTGTTTCTTTTGGATTCTCCCCCATACCACCATTTTTGTGATTTAATTTTAGGCATATGTCTATTAGATTCTGCCTCATTATTGTTTCATGCTATATATCAAATCTATCACTTACTTATAGATGTATTGTATAGAAAATATGAACAAGTTAGAAGTTAGATTAGTTATGGCGAGTAAGTACATTACTCCATGGTGAAGGCCTTGAGAAGTCCTACCACTCTCTATTCTGGTTATCCCTCTGGGGATAGGGAAATACCTATAGCACCTGAATGTAATCTGCTCTGAAGTGCCGAAAGGTGGAATATAAATCAAATAAATAAATAAATTGTTGAAATAATGGAGTAGGCGAGAATCCAACAACCCTGGTAGATATTATTTCTATCCGCCAAAACTAATAGAGTATTCATTTCATCAGGATGTAGTGGGAAGGGGCGGGGGCACATTGCCAGATGTCTGGTGCCTTCTAAAATAGTTACATGCAAGATCTATATCTGGAGTTAAGTTATAAAATCTGCAGAACGGATGAGCAAGGAAAAGAAAGAAGCATCACAGAAACAGGAAAGTATGAGATACTGTTTATGAAGCCAAAGATTCTTTGTGTCATCTTGTTCCAGACAGCTAGCACGTAACCAGGCAGAACTTTGTCATCTATTTAGTTAGATTTTTGGGTATTATTGTTTATTTGGAAAAATGTATGTGAGAGGGTGGAGAAAAAGGAGTATGCAGGTAAGGTACAATAGAATACTTCTCCTTTAAAGAATTTCTTCCCATTCTTTCAGGATCTGGTGAGTTCCCAGGACTATGGAAAGCAGCTCTTAGAGGTGGAAGACCTGCTGCACAAGCTCAGTTTAGCTGAGTCTCAAATCTCCACCCACGGGGAGAAAGTGAGATCCCTCTCCCAGCAGGCAACAGAGGCCAAGGGAAAAGCAATCAAATCAGAGCTGCTTCAGGCCAAAGTGCAGACCCTCAACCAGCTTTATCAGAAACTCACGGCTCTCAGCAAATCAAGGTAAGGCTGGGTTTTGGGGGGCTTGGGAAAATGACAACACAAGATTATTTCCATTCAGACAGCAAAGGGTTAACCTTTACCTTTGCAGTTTATGAGCCCTAGAGGGGAGAGAGTGAATTGCCTAGCAACCTGGTACATGTTAAGCACTTCTTGGGTAGGTGATCCCTAAGCTGAGTAACATTCTTCCCCTCTTCTATGCATACCCTTTACCCCTTTCCATCTAATTATCTTATTAAGCTTGCTCTTGTTTTCTCTTAAGCACTGTGCTAAATTTTGTTGGTTACAACTACCACTTGAAGATTCTCTCTGAAGTTTTCAGAATGATAGCTCTGCTAATAGGTGTCAAAGTCTTTCTCTCAAAAGCCATTTTCAGGTGGTGATGATCTAGGTTACTAGCCAGGAGGTTTGACTTTTTCCAAATGTGATGCTCAATAGACGCTGTTTATCATGTTACTCAGTTGTAGCCTAGAGATGCTATTTTGTCTAGCTATGAAAAGGAATTCAATGCCTTTGGTTATTTATTCCTGACCTTTACTAGCCTACACCACTGATTGACCCTACCCCTGGCCTGGAGTGTTAAATTAACTCCACTTCTGCTTGCATAAGGAGGAAAGAACAATTTAGTCTTCATATTCATTCAGTCCTGGAGCTAGGCACACAGTGCTTCATCGATGCAGTGGGCTACTGATTAATAGGAATTATCATCCCTAGGAGGAGATGATTCCACACTAGGTTCTATATTGTATCCAGAATCTAGCCCAGTGCCTAACTGGAGGGACACGCCCTAATCTGGTATGAAAGGAAAATTCAGTATCAATCTTGTCTTGCATGCTTGAGGGCTGTGATTAAACCATCCTTTATTTCTAATACTTCTTAATTTAATTCTTGCTATTTTAAATGGCTGTTTTTCATTCTTATAGACAAACCAAACTGGAAGAAAACTTCAAGCTTTTTGAGTTTTTCCGTGACTGTAGAGAAGAGGAATCCTGGCTTCGTGAGAAACGGCAGCTGGTGAAAACGGCCACAGTGGGAAGGGACCTCAACCAGATTACAGTCTCTATACAGAAGCATAGGGTACTTTATTATATTCTTTCATATTTTGTGCTTATCTTTGCTTTATCTATTTTGCTATTATGGCACTCAATCAATTCCTTTCTATTCTTTATTAAGGAAAAATTATTGCAGTCCTTTCTTTCCATCAGGAAATTACCTGATAACATTTTCCTTGTTTGCTAATTCATGTAATTTCTAGTAGGCTTCAATGCATTGCAATTGAGCACTAAAATTTGCATTAAAACATTTGTAGCATTCTCATGCTAAACATTTTTGCATGCGTGCTAAAAGACTCTTAGTATGGAATACACTACATTTTAGCATGTGTGTGTGAAAAGTTTCCCCCCATAGCGCAAACATACTGTTAGCATTCACATTAACTCCTAAAAGGGTAGCGTGCACATACTGGATCATGAAATCCCCCATATTAGCTGGCTGAAAGTGAAAGAGCTGGTTAGTTTAGGGGATTTCAGCCTTCCTAACAAGATCAACCTCAACCCCTGATCTGTGCTTTAACACTCGCATTAAGGACTCCACCCCCTACCTCTCACAGAACTTCAGGGCCCCAGCACACCACATAAAGACCCTCACCAACATGAATCCCCAACCTACCTCACAAACATGAAGCCCTGAACTCCTCCTACCCCTCCAGAATGAATCTCGTAGACATCTCCCCCCTCCCCATGAACATCGAGGCTGCAACACTTCACATCTAGACTTCCCCAGAATCAAGCCCCCTTAACATCAAGCCCCAGCTTGAAGGCTGGACCCACATGAAGATGGTGAAGGCAAGATATCCTCCAGAGTGATAAGGAAGGGGGGGGGCTTAATGTTTGGGCGGAAGGTGTCCAGCCTTCATGGGTGGAAGTTGGGGCTTTATGTTGGTGACGACAGATAAAGACCAAATGGTCCTTCCAGTCTTCCCAGAAAGTTGCTTATAGTAATAACTACTGCTCCATGCAGGTTACCCCCATATCTTCTGTTAAAGGTAATAACAGGTGTTAGGCCTTGATGTTCAGGGGTCCGGTCTTGAGGTGGGGCTTTTGGAGTAGGTCAAGCCATATGCAACTAATACATATGAAAAATCATATCTGGAATAGCTAAGCACCAGGGATAACAGACCAGCTAGTAATCCAATCCAGTCAAGGAGAAATCTGAACGTGAGCAGAGAAAGCAGGAGGGTCCAGAAGCAAGGTAGAAGATGTGGCAGGCTGTGGAGAACTGGGGCAGAGTGGAAGTGAGGTGAGGATCCAGAGTAACAGGAATGGAGCAGGAACAAGGGCATACGATAAGAGTGTCAGGGCAAATTGTGTTCAGGCAGGCCTCAACCTGAGGTTTGCCCAGTCAGAGGCTGGTGCCTTGCATGTAAAATCACAGAGTGGCTTAAGCAGAGATGGGTTGAAACAGTTGTTAGTTTAGTACATGACCCCACCTCTGAGGATCTGAATTGGTCCTCAGGGGTTCAAAGGGGATTCCAGGGAACACCACAGTGTCCTGGCAATTTGAAGGCCAGAGGCCAAGATGAGTTAAGTCATGGACCCAGAGAGCCCCATGAATACTCATTTCTATGTATCTGTATAGCTGCTGCTGTAAGTAGAAAAGTATTGTTGAAGCCTTATTTAAAGATTTCAAAGTTTGTGTAACTGTTAAATATATAGCATATTGATATAACTGGATCAAATCACCCAGACTGGATCTTGGACTGTGTTTGCATGATCCCTATGCTGCATAGCCTTACCTTGCAGAAATGCAAGTCAGGTTGCTATTTTGATTCTGCCTAAATACTTTTGAATAAACCTCCACGTATACCTTGAACTGGAGTTGATTCAGGTATTGAAGGGAGCTCCTCAGCCTGACAGAGTTTCTGGAAGTAATATCACAGGAGTTTGTTGTGTTCGCAGGAATTAGTCTCTGCTGCTCCCTTTATATACTGTGACTAATCAGGTTGTGCCCCTGCTGCGAGGGATTCTCCCAGGGCAGGGCTGCTGAGCCCCTATTTTGAGGATGCATCATGCAGATTTTGTACACAGGCAGCAGGCTCTTTTCATTCCAAGCACAGCTCTTTATTCTCCTCAGCCTCCATATTTACAAGTTTTGTATTTTGTATAGCAGGGTCTTTATCCACGAGAACCTGTATTTCTGTAAGAAGATGATTGTCAGCACGAGGAGGGATTTTTTTTAAAGGGTTTTGTGCAATTGGCATTTTAAATATTTTATATATTTATTGTAACTTTGTTTTTATTTGTTGTGAACTGCTTTGGTTTGATGTAGAAAGACAGCATGTCAAGAGAACCAACCAAACTAACTAAGTTACAGAAAAACATCTGAAAGCCTGCCACTTCCTTCCTGCCCCCCCTGGCCTTGGTCTTCCCCAAAAGCAAAGGATCACCAATCCTGGGAACTTCTGAGTTGTGGTCACCCTGAATTATTGTTGATTAGCAGGGGGGATGGGGAAGAAATAATGCATATCATTCTTTCTCTTTTCCACCATTAATCCGCATTCTCTCTTCCTCCATCCCCCCCCACCCCCCCATGGATGAGCACAGCATTATTCTTCCTCCCTCTTTGACCCCCAGCTCTGTCTTTCCCCCTTCCCCCCTGTAAGTCACAGCTCTCTGACTTCTGCATCCTCACTCTATCCTCAGCTGAGTCCCAAGTCTTGGAATCACAGCTGCAGTTTGAGCTATGCCTTTTGCAGCTCCTCTATAGTTTCTCCCCACATCCTACCTGCAGTGTGTACTCCAGACTCACCCATCTACTCCTGTTTCCTGCAGGCTTCCTGAAGGGGAGGGGCCGGAACAGTAAACAGAGAGACTTGGAGCTTTTTAGTGTTTCCCTGGAGGACAATATCCCACACTACTTTGAACATGCCCACTAAACCCTAATTTGCACATGCCATTGCTTAATTTTGCTTGTGGGTATATGCTAATTTTAGCATGTACTGCTTGATAGGGTGATGTAATAAGACCTTAGTAAAAATCAGCACCGAATTTATCTCACATTTTTTTTTACTACTGCAATAAAATTTGACTTTCTCTGTCAACAAGCAGGGCTGATTTAGCCATAACATGTGGGGAGATGTCATCTATGGTGCTGAATGGAGCTTTCTCTCTTAGCTCATAGAGCTTTTGCTCCACTAAGCATATTTTTTTATTTATTATTTTTATATACTGATATTCAATCTGAGATATCACATCGGTTTACATCCAGGTATTGTAGGTATTTCCCTATCCCCAGAGGGCTTACAATCTAACAGGCCGATACAGTAAGGACGTGGAAGAAAGAGTGTGGTAGTGCTGGGCGCACCCTCGTTTGCCGCACGCACAGTCTGGATCACATACCGCTCGATACAGTATTTAAATGGCATGCAAATGCAAGCTGCGTCCAAAGCGCGTCCATGAAGCGCAATCCATTTTACTGTATAGAGTGCTATATAGCGCCTATACAGTATCCTGGGTGCGCTGGTACCTGTCATTTCAAATGTCATTTCAAATGACATTTGAAATGACAGGTACCAGGAAGTGGATACAGGAGAAGGCCTGGTGCAGTTTGTTTTGTTGTCCTTTGCAAATGATTGCTTCACTGCCTGACCCCCTCACCCCCCGGGACAAGACCTTTAGAGGAGCCAGGATCGGGCAAACTTTCCCCCAGCCCCCGCTCACCTGCCCTGGCCGTGTCCATGGGTGCCGGTCTCCCGTGCAGGCGCGCTGACAGCTCCGGAGCAGCCCCAGTCCTCTCTCCCCTCCCCCCGGGGGCAGCCAGCGGCGAGAGCGGCTTCAGCAGCCCGGGGCGGATTGGGCGCTCCCCATGCGAGGCGGCTTCCAGCAGCCCTTGCCGGAGAAGGTGCATGAGCGCAAGCCGTGACCTCAGACGTCCAGCCGGGCGCTAAATGTAAACATGCACTCTGCATCCTCAAGAACCCTCTCAACCCCCCATGCCACGGGTGGAAAGGGTTATCCGTTGATTTCAAGAAGTGGTAAGGATGGGTTAAAAGGGATAGTGAATTATGGGTTGGACTTATGTGGCCAAATTGTGGGTTAGAAGCAGGGTAACTGTGGCTATGCTTTACTGTATTGGCCTGTAAGTTTTGTACCTGAGGCAATGGAGGGTAAAGTGACTTGCCCAAGGTCACAAGGAGTGACAGCAGGACTCAAACCCTGGTCTCCTGGTTTATAACCCACTGCTCTAGCCACTAGGCTATTCCTCTTCCCTTATGCAGGAGTTCCCCTGCAGGTATTGCCTAGTGAGCTCCTCAGTCTTTTTTCGTCTGAGCTTCAGCACAGACATGTACTCTATCTCTCTATTTTTCTTTATTGAATATCTCTTATACTGTAGCTAAAGTTTTTGAATACTTCATTGCCTCACTGCCTCAGCAGCCCCCAAGCAGCACTAAGAAGCCTACCATTGGCAGCTTTAAAGACTACATTTACTTATTTATTTTATTTATTCAAGCACCTATATTCCGCTTCCTCCAGTCAATCAGCTGTTCGGTGCGGATTACAACAATTCCAAATTTAAAACATCAAACATATTATACAATTAAAATTACACACAATCATGGACAGGCCTTTAAACAAATGCTTCCCTAAGCAGAATCAACTTTAACTGCTTTCTGAAATCCTTTACATCAGTCTGAAATCTAAGCTGATCTGGGAGAGAATTCCACATTACAGCTGTAACATATGAAAAAGCGCTAGTCTTAGTTCTCTGTAAATGGTAGACATTATTAGCTGGCACCCTCAGTAATGCTTTAGTAGAGGATCGTAAATTATATCCAGGTTTATACCCTTCCAGCTTCTTCTGTAAAATACATTTTTCTTTGGAAATTAAAAGCTTATGTACTAAGTAATAAGCTTAAATTTGGATCTTAACTCCACCACTAACCAATGTAACTCCATTAATACTGGTTGAATATGATCACTCTGATGCAGGATGGTTAAAATATGAGCAGCGGCATGCTGGATGAGTTGTAACACATTCAGTATTTTATTAGGCAACCCCTCGTAAAGCAAACTGCAATAGTCCAACTCAGCGGTTCTCAACCTTTTTTTGGCTGGGACACACCTGACAGATGGTTCTCACATGCGTGACATACGGAACATGTGACCATCACAGGGCTAAATGTAAACATGCACTCTGCATCCTCAAGAACCCCCTCAACCCCCCAAAATGGGTGCACATAGCAGAACTAGGGCATTACCCACCCATACAACTCACCATACCAAAAAGTTATTCTGGTTCTGATAACATCTTAGTAAAAGCAAAACAAACTCCCTTTACTATCAGGCACAATAGCCTTCCTTATGAAAAACAGTAATTTACCACTAATGCATGTCCTATTGAGAAAATACAATAAATACGATTGATACAAATGCCCACATGCTAGTAAAATACCTCACCATGTCACACAGAACTGATCTTCACCAAGTACAGAAAGAGCACAGATTATAAATATGGAGACAGAAACCGAAATGGAAAACCAGTGCAAACCTGGAGAAATGGAAAGAGAAATATAGCAGATAGCATAGCCCCAGGTTCTGCAATAATGCACAAACTAGCCCACAAAAAGTTACACCTGTATTATGGAACACACTCAAACAGTAACAACCCTATCTATGAAAAGGAAACACTACAAATATTAAACCAGGTCCTAAACGCTAATGAACCTTCTATTAGGAAAACAGAATAAGCCAAGCTGCTATAGATCCCCACACAGAAATAATTGTAAAACTATAGTAATAAATGTTACAAAACAGCTGATGAACAGAATAACATCCAACAATTAAAAACTCATAAAAATTATTAAAAATTGTCCAAATATCAATAAAATATTTCAAAACAGCAGATACATCACATAATACCCAATAATTAAAATGGCGGTCAATCAAGAAAAATAAAATTTAAAAAACCACCTTTACTTACCCTCTCCAGCAACTCTCCTACTCCTTTCCCTTGCAGGCCAAAAGCACCCACCAGAAACAGCAGTGGCTGCTGAAGATCTGTCCTCATGGTTCTCTTCCTTAGGGCCCACGACCAGTTACTCACACACACAAACAAATCCCAATTAAATCCCATGGCCAATCTCTGTCTCACACACACACCAGTAACCTTTCTGACCAGTCTGTCTTTCTCATGCACACCAGTCACCTTCCTGACTGGTCTCTCTCTCTCACACTGACACCAGTCACCTCCCTGACCAGTCTGTCTCTCTCACACAGACACCAGTCACCTTCCTGACAAGTCTGTCTCTCTCATACCAGTCTCATCCCTAACCAGTCTCTCTCTCTCACACACACCTCCCTGACCAGTCTCTGTCTCTCATACACACACCAGTCATCTCCCTCACTAGTCTCTGTCTCACACACACACAAAAGTCATCTTCCTGACCAGTCTCTGTTTTTCTCACACACACCAGTCACCTCCCTGACCAGTCTCTGTCTCTCTCTCACACACACACACACACACACACCAGTCTCCTACCTGACCAGTCTCTCACACACATCAGTCACCTCTCTGACCAGTCTCTCTCTCTCTCTCTCTCTCAGAAACACATCACCTCCCTGACCAGTCTTTGTTTCTCGCACATACCCCAGTCTCCTCCCTAAGCAGTCTCTGTCTCTCTCTCACACATACACACACACACCAGTCATTTCCCTGACCAGTCTATCTCTCTCTCTCCCACAGAAACACATCACTTCCCTGACCAGTCTGTCTCTCACACACACTAGGAAACAATACAGAAGCCGATCCAAGTTAGCAAAGTAGCAACCAAGAAGAACAGATCGGTACAACAGGGATTCTTTATTAGTAGATATGGTGCAGTTGCAAACAAAAGCCTGACTCAGCCAGCCTTCTGGGTTGCTTCTCACACACATTAGTCATCTTCCTGACCAGTCTCTCTCTCTCTCACAGAAAAACATCACCTCCTCTCTCTCAATCACACACATGCTCTCTCACTTACATACAAGCTCTCAATCACACACAAATGCTCTTGCTTCCATTCTACCACACACACACACTCTCACTCATGCACCCAGGTACATATTCTACCACACTCACAAACTCTCACTCATGCACCCAGTCACACACACACAAACACCCACACCCATGCTCCCATTCACATATACAAAAACAACCACACCAAGGCTACTATTCACACACACAAACACCCACACTCAGGCTCCCATTCTCACATATAAATAAACACCCAGGCTCCCATTCTCATGAACAAACACCTACACTTAAGCTTCCATTCTCACATGCATGCACCGGGCCTCATCTCCAAACCTGTTTTTCCTTTGCCGCAGGGATGGGCTCCAGTTCCGCCACAGCTTTACTCCAGCAGGCCTTCTTTTTTACCGCCATGGGGATGGGCTCCCTTGGCAGCCTTGCTTTGGCGGGGTCGAGTTTCCTCTTCGCCATCATAAGGATGAGTTCCCGTAGTGGCCTTCTTCACCGCTACTGGCCTGGACACTGCCACTCTTCCCAGCCGCACCCAAACCACCCCACCTCCATGCTATGGGATGCCCCTTCTTCCTGCCCCACCAGCCAATCAGAGGCTTCCTCCCTTCTTCCTACTCCCACTGACAGGAAGAAGGGAGGAGGCTTCCGATTGGCCCATGGGGACAGGAAGAAGGGAAGAGTTTCCCATTGGCCAGCTGGGGCAGGGAGAAGGGAAGCATAACTGGGGCAGTGGGACACTGGGCGCTGCAACTCACCTGCCGGTGCTTGGTAACACACCAGTTGAGAATCGCTGGTCCAACTGACCCAAAACCAAGGCCTGAAGCACAGTTCTAAACATATCCTTCGGTGGGCCATGTTTAAGTGGTTTTATTAATTTTAGCTTGTAAAAAGAAGATTGAGCCACTTGACAAACCTGATTGCGCAAAGTAAGCTGAGAATCCAAAAGAATTCCCAAGTTTTTTACTTCAGTGAAAATAGGCAACACAATATTCTCAACATTTATTGGAGGAACCTTTAAAAGTAATACGGGTGAGCCTATCCACAATAATTGTGTTTTCAAAAGATTTAGAACTAGACCATTTTGTGCAACACTGTTTAACCCTCATCATACATAATTGAAAGAAAACTAGAGGAAACATACCATCTTCATCACATGGGATAAAGATCTGCACGTCATCTGCATAAATGAAATACGACAACCCTAACCCCTTTAACAACTTGTCCAATGGAGCAAGATAAAGATTAAATAGGGTAGATGACAATGCAGAGATATGCAGGACATCCAATTCAATATCATGCCATCTTGAGCAGGACTCTTTTATTTGGACACTCTGTTTTCTCCCATGCAGAAAAGATATAAACCATTGCAAAGCTTTTCCTGATATTCCAACTGCTTCCAGCCTGAACAACAAGATGGTAGGATCTACTCTGTCAAATGCACACGACACATCAAGTTGGATCAAAATACCTACTCTGCCGTGATCAAGATAATACAATAAAATGCCCATCAAAGACACTAATAACAGCTCTGTATTTTGTCCCTTACGAAAACCAAATTGGCTTTTGTCAAGGAGATCATGTTCAGCAAATTATTCATCCAATTGCATCAATACTCCCTTTTCAATAATTTCAAAGTCGGCAGGTTAGAAACTAGATGATAATTAGTGAGATCACTAGTGACCTTACATCTTTTTGCATCAGTCTGTTCGTTGCCTTCTTCAAACATTCCAGCATACACCCCTCTAACATTGACTGATTTACAATAGATCTAATAATCTCATAAGTACTCTCCTTTAGGCTGGTGGGCGTAAGGATCGCCTGGTAACATGCCTACCTGGTATGAAGGTGGCGGACCTCACTCATCACCTAGATAGGATTTTAGACAGTGCTGGGGAGGAGCTGGCTGTTGTGGTACATGCAGGCACCAATGACACGCCCACTTTTTATGCATGTAACTTTTAGCCGCTTATCCAGCTAAATAGCGCTGAACGGCGCCTTGAATATCTACCCCAGCAAGTTTAAACAGACCAAAAGAAACAAAGGAAAAGAAATGAAACTGTGATCCCATGGGATCACAGCTTGGGCCATGATGTCTCTGTTCTACATAAGATAGCAAAGCAAAGCCCTGTCTCTAACTTTAGAACTGATCCATCTTGTCTCTCTTCATCTGATTTTTATTGGCAGGCTCTGGAAGCAGAGTGTAACTCTCGCCAGGTGATCTGTGCCACTGTAGTGAGAAAAGGACAAGACCTATGCCGGGGGAACCGCTGGGACCAGCAGGACATCCAGGAGCAGACTGAGCGCATCCAGAAACAATGGGAGCAGCTGCAGGAGGAGGTGACGAATCGTAAAATCCTCCTGCAGGTCGCGGCACTTATTAAACAGGTAACAGAACGGGGTGTTGGGCAGGAGCAGGGTTGCTAACTCACAAAGATATGTTTTTTTAAAGTGGCAACCTGCAAGATTTGTTCTGCCAACCAGTCTTTTTTTTACAGGCACACATTTTACTGTTGCCATTTTGTGCACCCTTGGACTTACTATGCCAAGATTCACCCTTTATGCACCAAGATATAGTCCCAAACTCCCGAGTACTGCAGCCTGGCAGAGCCTGAGCCCATGGCTTTGGAGACAGGCTCCGTTGCTCATAATGAGGTCCAACTTTGTATGGAGAAGTGTAAAATCAGAGGGCACTTTCTATCTTCAGACTTTGAAAACTGGGTCAGGAAAAGTACTCACACAGACTTGTACTTGCTCTTTTTCTAAGTACTTTTTCCAGTGAAATTGCACATATGCCCAGCGTTCTCAGAGGCGTGCAATTGCATGCCTAAGTGCTTTCCCTTTCATGTTTGCTGGCACTACATGTAAGCTTTTATACGCAGAGAGGATAGGTAATTTTCAGAAATCCCATTTCCGCGCGGAAGTGGCCTCGAAAATTGCCCTCAGTGTTTTTACTGACATGTCATTTTCTGTCCTTTCTTAACTGAATGTTAGTATGCTTTATGACAGTTGGCAACACAGGGTAGGGGTTGAGAACATCAGGGTCACCAGGCAGCCCGCCTCACACTCAGCTTGGTTCACCTTTTACTGGGACCCATTACATAATTAGGATTTGCAAATAATTCAAAGAAAGCTGGGCGTCTTTGAGTTTTGATGGGAGAAACAGCAATGCAGATCCTTTCAGCCACCTTACTCCACGGCACATATGTCTCAGTATCTTGTTAGGTTTCCAGCAAGCTCCAGGGAATGAAGCACAATAGACGGGTTTCTTCTCTCTACTGAGTTCCTGGAGTTTTGATCCTGTCCTCTCTTTCCTTTGTAGCCTTTTCAGAGTGCCTGATGTAATAAGAAGTGAGTAAAAAATGTGTGCTACAGTTCAGCTAACACTTTCTTTATTCACGTGCTAGGAAAAAAGTTAATGCCTGCTGCAGTTTGGGACTAGCAACAGCCTCTACCTTTTAGTTATAGCACAATGAGGGAAAGCAAATTCAAATAAGGTTCCAGTTGATGACCTCGCCGAAATTCACCACTGGAAAAGAAGCCTCAGTCATGGCAAAGTGCCAGCTCTTTTCTTCTTTAGCTGCCTGAATATTGGTTACTAAATATAGCAAAGTCATGATTTGAAGGGAGGAGACCTGAAGATTAGGCTTCAGGAAGTGGAAGCGACCATCTTGATTACATTTTTAGTCTTTTACTTAATTGCCCCCTTCAGCTGCACCAGTGCTAGTGTTTACTGTGCTATCAGCACTAGTGAACCCCGTGGCAGAAGAATACTGCCCCTGGTCCCAGGCTGGTACAGCCGCTTCCAGTACTGGTGCTATCACAGTACGAGCCTCTGCACGAACCTTTAACAGAATTGGAAGGCGGGGGTAAGTCATCCAGAGAAGTGATGCCATCTGGGGCTCTTTTGTAGCGCGCTCTTCTCTCTTTCTTCCTGCAGTACTTTGCAGATGTCGATGAAGCTGAATCCTGGCTGCAAGAGCGGCAGCACATCCTGCGCAGTGAGGATTATGGGAAGGACGAGTCTAGCACCGAGGCCCTGCTGCAACGGCACCTGCGGCTGGAGAAGGAGGTTGATGCTTATTCCTCAGAGATGAGTCGCCTGGAAGAGCTGGCAACAGTGGCAGCACAGAAGGCTCGTCACATGGTAAGTTATGTGCAGATCAGTGGCTCAGGTCTCCTCTCGTGCACTTGCACTGTGCAAGGCACATTATCAATGACTGGAACAATGTGTGTGATGCTGAGGTGATGTATCTTCCTTCTCTGGTCTGTGAGAGAGACTAATTGCTGTAGGATACAAAGTGAGTGACAGAATCAGAGTTGCTCTTCCAGCCTATGAAAATAATAACGCTCTGTTCTGTTGCACACAGCAGGAGTGTGACCAGAGTAATACAATTCGTAACTTGTCCTTTCAAAAGTTAAAATGTAGGGACCAGCTCAGTGGCAATGTTGTGGAGGACCTGGATTTTATTCCGAGGTCAGGGCTTTTCTTCTGGGGTCAGCTGGGGTGGGGGATACTGCGGAGGCAGTGTTCTCAACCTATGGGGTGGAGAGATGGAGTCCCAGCCATCACTCAGTGGTGACACCTAATGGCCAGACTTAGGGGACACATTATCATGTTCCGGAAGGAGGCGTGGTCCGTGGCCCCCAGTCAAGCACACAATTGCTGCAGAAGCTGGGCTGAATAAATTGGGAGGGGATATGAAAACGTGAGGTAATAAACTCCAGGTGCTTGTGAATTAAGGCCTATAGTGCCGTAGCCCAATAGAGGCCTAATTCTGATTGAGCTGAAAGCCTAAAAGAGCAGGAGGAAATCTTCCAGGACAATAAAAATGTTAACACAACAAAGATCTATTGTAGCATCAGAACAAATTCAACATCTTTTGTGGACTGAGCTGCTTCATCAGAACTCATTTTTCCCTTATTCACCCTTTTCTGTTGGCAGTGCACTTCCTGTTGATATATTTTGCATCACAAATCCACTGGTTTAAACCTGTCCAGATCTGCTCCTTCTTTGGCCTTCCTCCCTTCTTTGGGGCTAGTGATAAAATACCATGCATCCATTCCAAGGGTCGCTTTTACCTATGGGGGAAAAGGGCCAGCTGTCCTGGGCCCTGCAGAGCAGGGGGACCCATGACACGAGCACACAGGGTTCTGCCCCAGTGACTGTATTGGCCAGGGCCCCCGGTCTCAGGCAGCTTCAGCCCCTTCCCTTCCAGGCAGCACGCAGGGAACAGGAGAGGAGGGGAAGGGAGTGGGGTTTAGTCTGGAGCAGCATAAAAGAAGAACCATTTTGCTCCCTAATCCAGCCTCTTCCCCCCATTATTCAGGGACAAGAGGGAAGGGGTGAGCCTGGAGGAGACATGCAGAAAAAGAACAGTCTCTCTGCTTCCTGGTCCAGCCCCTCTCCTTGGTTCCCCTCTCTACTTCTGTCTGCATAAGGAAGAAAATTAATAGCAGATCAAGAAAACATTCTCATTATGGCAGAAGAGCACAAAGAAATTAGAGAGACAATAAAGCACATAGCAATGGTAAATACTAACACTTCTCTGTAGAAATGTCACTGCTCTTAAATACATACATAAACACAGCAGTGTGTGCTACTGAGACTTACAGCATGGTGAGAGACCGAGGCTGCATGTTTGGTGGGTATGTGTGTGTGACTTGTATTAAAACCCTAGAGAGACTTGTGAAGTTGGGTAAAAGTAGAGTGTGCACTGCTGTACAAACATAGAAAATAATGCTAATTCATGAAAGGCAGGCTATTATCCCTGTCCAGGACTCTGTGAGTTATACCAGTAGATTAATTCTTACAGAAAAAGGATTTCCTAACTTGAGACTTTTGATGCACCGCAGGCTAAACTCCAGGAGAACAGAAGTGGGGCTACAGGTCTGCCATCAGTTGAAGAAGCAACAAGGCAAGAAGGCCGACATCTCAACAATACAGAGCTGAAAAAGGCCCCAGATGCAGAAACTATGGCTATGCCAGTCATCAAACGTCAAGTCCCACAGGTCAAGTTGCAGCTCTTCTACAGAGGTATATTTATTTATTTATTTGTTTGTTTGTTTGTTTATTTATTTATGAACTTTTAATATACCGACATTCGTAGAACACATCACGCTGGTTTACAATTAACTCAAAGAAAGGAAAATTACATTTAACTGGGGGTGAGGCAAGGGGAGAAGAGAAGGGCTATATCAGGGAAAAGACTGAACCTGCAGACCCAGCAGAGTTGAGAAAATGGGCAGGGCAACGAAGAAAGTGATAGCTATCTTTCAGAATGCAATATGACACTTATAATATTCCATGCTGTACAGCATAGAGGCTATATATAAATGCATATGAGATATGGGCTGCCTTTCAAACTCATTTTCGGGCCTCAACCTGGCAGCTCAGTGGCAATGCCGCACACTGCTATGCAGAGGTACCTGGACTCAATTCCCAGCTTAGGTCTTCCACTCTCTAGGTCAGCTGAGGCTGGGGATGCTATGGAGGAAGCGTTCACAGCCTCTAGAGAGGAGAGGTTCACAGCCAATGCGCAATGGTGGCACATAGCGGCCAAATTCAGTGGACATGATTGCAGGATTCAAAAGGAGCCTTTGTGAGTGGTTCCCCCCCAGCTATGGGCTATGGGAGAGGATGTGGGAAGTAGTGAATGAAGTCTTATTGCACAAGATCCCAGCTCTGGTTCTGATCGAGCTGGAAGCCCAAAGGAGCAGGAGGAAACTGCTGGGCCAGACCCCCCTTCCCCAAAAGTTTGTATTCAATCAGCAGATTACATGAATAAACCTGTCATTCCTGTTGATGCTGAGATAACTGTATAACAGTGAGTGGGTCCGTGAACTGAAATCTGTGAAGGCTGTGGTACCTTTTACTGGGTGAACAAGCTAGATGTTATAGTACACCATCTTGTCTTTTGCTCTAATAAAAGTGATCCCAGCCTACAAAGATTCTAGTTTTCTGTAGGATCAAGGCACCTAACAGAACTTTGCACTGTAGCAGGGTCATGCCAACAATTTATTTTATAATTTAGAAAGTCAAGAGCATCATTTGTTCAAAATGTCAGCCAATTTCAATTTATATCCTGCTGACAGGGCTGTAACTAAGGGGAAGGATGGACAAGAGGGGCAGCTGTCTGGGGTCCAAAGCCTTTTGGGGAGAGGTTGGAAGAATGACTGAAATGCAAATGTGGACTAACAGTGGATGAAAAGCCAAGAAGAGGGCAGCAATTTTGCTACCATCATGTTGTGGGCTATAAATAAACACTTAACACTGGCAGCTAAAATAGAAAGACTTTTATTGAGATAAATGGAATATTCCAGGAGAGTGCAATTACTAGCAAAGGCAATTCAGGAGCAGTCTCAGAAAACATTATTGATACAGTAGGTTAAATAGATCACCACTTCCAATTTCCACACCAATTAGTTTCTTTGCATAATATTTTTCTAATTGATTGGCATTATAATTTAATCTTATATATGCTAATAAGATTGAATTCTTGTAAGTCATGTGATTTCTTCTAAATTGAGCCCAGAAGGAAAAAATGAAACTCTGTTTTGAACCTTAACAAACTTCATCTTTTGCATAAATTCAAACATTTCAGCAAAAACTTGGATAGTTTTTACAAGTCTAATCCGTACAATTTCATACTGTTTCAATGGTCTTAATTTCTTTACTGTCTTCAAATTAGTTTAGCTTCATAGGAAAACCTTTTCAAAGCATCCGTAATTACTAACGGGTTGGAGGAGAGAGAGTAGAGAAGAAAAAAAGACTGGAGGTTGGGGAAGAGGGCCAACATCCACTTGCCTGCCCCAGGCGCTAGCATTATGGCTCTGGTTACTATTCTTCGAAGCAGATCAAAAAGCAAAATACTATCTCTAGCAAGTAGAAATGAGATTCTTGACAATGGAGAACAAACTATTTCCTTGTGTCATACCTTAGATAAAGAACCAAAAAATAGAACTGTCTTCTTTCTCCCAGTCCCTAGAAACAACCAGCGAGAAGTCCTTTTGTTTGTTTCAGAGGAATGATTATTTTTATTGGGTCTTATCCTTGAGCAGTACAGGACATACAGTGTATGTGTAAGAGAGAGGAGTGAGAAAAATCTAGAAGAGCGCTCTGCCTTTCTCCTTATAACTGGGCTAAAGCTTGACCTGCAGGGAGAGATGTCTCGGAAAGCCAAGTTTTTATTTGTTTAATTATAATGTTACTGGAAGCACATAGAGGGGACAGTTTTCAAAGTGTCAACATTGGGACAACATTTGCAGATTCATTTTCTTCCAGTGGACTTTGCACCAGTTCCCAAAGAGAGAGTATGTGTGTGATTTTGCCTTGAACCTTGGCTACAAATTGCCTATGGACTTCTGCACTTCCATTTGTGCCATGCAAAATAATGGGCAGAGTTGAAAATGCCATCTGTGATTATTTTCCTCCCCGACCTAAGCACACACCAGGAAAGCTGCCCCTACATGTGGCTAAAAGTACACACGCATGTTGCTCCTCAGCGTGCATACTTTTAACAGTATTGAGGGAGAGCAATTTTCAAATAACGAATTAATTGCTGTTTCCTAATCAGCCAGCCAGACCAGTCCAGACGCATGGGTTATGCTCCCTAGCCAGCAGAGAGCTACAGACTCGCTGACATCACCCTTTATGGGGGTCCCATGCTGCACTCAGCCTGCCAGTATTTTCCGTCGCCAGCAGATGGTGGGCAAGCATATCCTGTGCTGTGTCTGAGACCTGGCTGTAAAGACCGGGTGGAGAAGATTTTGGCTAGCTCCTAGCGTGATGACTCCTGGACTCCCTCTCCTGTTAGAGCTGTTCCTAGGTGAAAGTCTTCTGACTCCCTCTCTCATTTGAGCCTAGCCTTGCAACCAAGGGGCTTCCTCAGGGAACCGAGTCTGAGCAGGTGTGCTGTGAGCACCCTGTTCCCCTCTTTGGGGAGGCCTTACTCTCTTTATGTTCCATGGCTTATTCTCAAGGTGGTTTGGTCTTTCACCTCTATTTTTTCTTTCCTGATTGTTTGCAGGCCGTGTTAGATTAAAAAAAAAAAGAAAGGGTAGAGATCATGTTCCAGCCTCGTGCTTGCAGGACTTTTTAATTTGTGGTTTCTTTGGAGGGAATATAGTTGGTTTGGTACCGAGGCAGGTACTTTTCTGTTTTCTCCTGCTCTACTGCGGGCTGGAAGCATAAGAGATGGCGACAAAGGAGTGCAAAAAAAACCCTCTGTGCAGCATTTGCCATATGTTGGGCCTTGCCGGGGAGGGGGGGACCAAATTCTGCAAACCTTGCTTAGGGAAGAGGGAGAGTGGGTGCATTCAGAAGGGGTGCTTTTGGGGAGAGTCGCTACTGCAGGGTCGTTGGCTTAGCCAGTTCCCACCAGTGGTTTTGGTGCTGTGAATCCATGGGAGGGGGAAACTCAGACTAGGGCCCTCCTCCACCAACTCCCATGGCTTTGGAGCAATGTCCAGCACCTGCAGGGGATTCAAGGGCTCCCTTTGCAGGACTGCAGGTGCTTTTTCAACATTGCAGGAAACAGTGCCTTGTTATAATTAGTGATGTTTGGGTGGACCCTTGGACACTGTGGCAGCTGACCACGCCCACGGGGGGAAGTCCCGTGAGGGGCCACAGGTCAGGCTCAGCTCAGGACATACAATCACAGAGATTGATCTTTTATTAGACAATGTGGTGGAGCCACCAGAGGTGGCAGTAGTGAGCGGCTGAAGTAGCCCGGCTGGGCTAGTATCCCGCAGGCGCTGGAACAGCGACTCCTCCGGTAGCAGTGCTGTAGTGGAAAGAACTGAGAATACTGAGTACAGTGGAATATGCACAAAGCCCCAGTATGGAGAACCCCAGGATAGGGAGAGCAGGCCCTCAAGGAGCGAGTACCTGATTCCTGAGAGCTGAGAGGCTTGAAGGTGATGTACTCACACAGCGGTTCCATGTAGGAGATGGCACTAGGGCTGGAACGGAGCCAAGCCCTCGAGAAGCGAGTACCTGGTTCCAGGGAACAGCTCTGAGGTGAAGATGGTAGTACTCACAGGTGGTGAAGGTAGCGAATCCTTCCAGGCAGAAGAGAAGGTAGGAGCAGGCAGCGAGTCAGGGAACATGGGCCCTCGAGGAGCAAGTACCGGTTTCCTGATAGTGACCTGATAAGCAAGTGAGGCCCCCGAGGAGCGGGTACCCCGTTAGCGTTAAGAGTCCAATGGGATTGGAGGCAGAGTAGCTGGGTACGGAGAGCGAATCCCTTCTGTAAGAATCCCCTTGCTAACTCAAAGGCTAGCAAACATCGTAGGCTTTAAATATCCGGGCAGCGTGACGTCATCACAGGGGGACGCCCCCGAGGTTCGCGCCAAATAGGAAATAAGAGTGAGGGCCGCGTGGCGTGCGCGCCCTAAGGTACCAGCGGAGCATGGCAGGAGGCAGCGCCCAAGCAGGTCCGAGGACACCGGTGAGGACGGCAGGCAGACGCCGCGGCAGCCAGGCGGTCCATCCACAGCAAGAGGAGGAGCAAAGAAAGAAAGGTAGGCGGAGTGAAGCCGTCGGCAAGGGATGGCTGCAACATGCCTTCATCTGCCTGATCCTTTATGTGGAGTTTCTTAAATGTGTGCATCAGGCCTTCTGCTTGAGGCAGACAGCAGCCCTAGAGTCCTCTTCTTCCTCCATCTTTCTGGAGGTCACTCAGGAGCCTTTACTTCAGGGGGCTGGGAAGAAGAGATCCAGGAAGGAGGTTGAAGAAGACTTGGAGGATATTTTATCTTCCGAGTGTGAGGCTTCCATTGGTAAATCCTAAACGTAGTGGGAACGATGGTGGGCTGGAAGAGGAAGAGGGTCCTTCCAGGGAGGAGAGTGTCACCACACTGGCATGACTTTTTCATAAGGAAGTACTTTTCAAGAAATGCAATTTAAAATACTTCATAGGTGTTATTACTCCCCAGAGCGATTATTCAAAATGGGCCTGCTTGACTTTCCCATATGTACCAAATGTAAAATTATGGAAGGCTCTTTGCTCCATAACTTTTTTGTGTTAAGTTAAATGAGTTTTGGGATGGAGTTTTATCAGCTATTGAGAAGATTATTTCAATCAAACCTCCGTTTTTAGGGGAGGTATTGCTATTAGGCGATATAAGATGGACATCAGACATATCTAAAGGATACACCAAATTTGCTTAGTTGGCAATTATGTTGGCCAAATTATGCACCTTGAAAAGTCTGAAAGCAGGAAACCTCGTCTCCATCATTGAAAATGAGGTATTTACAGCTATTAGACTGGAAACTGTTAGAAAAATTAGAACCTAAATTTCAGCAAAAACAACTTCATAAAGATGATTAGTTGGCTTGGAATGCTTTTTGTCATATAAAGAGGGATTCCAGCAGATATATACTGTACAAATTAAGGGGCTTGTTTATGTTATTGTATGCTGACATTGCTGATTGAATTGCCCATTCATGTATTCAGTTTGAGGCTTGCTAGTCTGATGGGTTGAGTGTGTTTGTGTCTGTGTCTGTGTCTTGTGTCTATGTTGCTGTTCTTCTATGTAACAGTTTAAAAAGAAAATTGATGTGATAGGAGAACAGCCTTTGTATTATCTACAGATAATTTTATTTTTTTGGACTCTTCTGTTACTTATAATAAATGTTTCAAAGGAAGAATTTTCTTTCTTTATTTCTCAGTCCTTGGGGATTTTGAATATTGCCAAGGAGAAAGGGGGAGGGGGGGGAGGGGAACGGAGTTTACAAAAGACGCGATAATGAAATCATCTAAGGCTTTTCCCCTACCTATTAGAGAGCTGATATCCATGGAGTAAGATTCTCCGGAGGCAGCTTTAAGGGAGAAAGGGCCATGGTGTGGGTTTATTCCCTCGGTAAGCAAAAAAAAAAAAGCAAAAAACTGAAGGTTCCTAAAGTGGATGTTTTGATCTGTGCTGTCACCAGAAGAACTACGATCCTGACAGAAGAGGGGGCTTCTCTTAAGGATGCTCAAGATAGGAGTAGTGAGTCTGCTTTTAAGCGTGCCTTTGATGTCATTGGTTTGGCTCTCTAAGCTGCGTTTTGCAGTGCGATTGTGGCTAGGGCTGGTCTCCAGCTGATGCGGCATATCCTTGGAGGGTGGAGGTTCCATTCTGGAGGATGCAGCTCAGATGGAGCCCAGGCTGCTGCATTTTTAGCTGATGCCTTGTCTGATTTTGTTAGAGCTATTGCCAGGAGTATGGCTTCCATGGTGGCAGCAAGGTGTCTACATCTATGCCTCAGTTGGTAAAAAGGATGCTATATCTATGTCTCAGTTGGTAAAATTCCCTTATAAATTTATCTGTCGTTTGTGAAGGCTTTTGGAGAGTTGAAGACTACTAGGATTCTGGAGGATAGACCTAAGGGAGCTTTGCATCTCGCATCTTCTAGGAGCTACTATTAGAGCACCAGGGGAAAAAGAGGGAAAAGTATTCAGGTAGCCAGCACCCCAGGCCTTATAATAGGTTTCAGTCATTTTGGTCAGACACATTTATGATTTCTCCTTGCCTTTCCACTCAGAAGAAGAAAACTGTATGGAGCACCCTTGAGCACTGTGTTCTTGGTGGCTGTGGTTCCTGTTCTGGCATCACAGAGGAGTTTCGGCAGGTGCTCCATTTACTTTGTGGTCCCAAAGAAGGAGGGTAATTAGCAACCCATTCTGGATTACAAACATATGAACAAGGCTCTAAAGTTCACTCACTTTAAGATGGAAATTTTGAAGTCAGTGTTAGTAACGGTAT
Organism: Rhinatrema bivittatum; assembly: GCF_901001135.1. NCBI lineage: Eukaryota > Metazoa > Chordata > Amphibia > Gymnophiona > Rhinatrematidae > Rhinatrema > Rhinatrema bivittatum. Next base: position 107,784,944 of record NC_042618.1, read on the forward strand.
GGCAAGGGGAATTCCTGACATTCTTAGATGTGTCCAATAAGAAGGAAGCATCAGAAATGTTTTCAGTTTGCAGTGCTAGGTCAACATTTGAGAGTGTTTCTCTTTGGGCAGTCTATAGCCCCAAGTATCTTTACAAAAATTATGATAGTAGTGGCAGTGGCACTTCAGTGGGAAGGTATCCTGGTTAATCCTTATCTGAACAATTCATTGATAAGGGCAAAATTTAAACAAAAAGGTGAAGCAGCAAATGCCAGAGTGGTTCAATTATTTCAACAACTGGGATATGTGATCATTTTATAGAAAAGCACTGGCCCCATCCCAGACTCTGGGATATTTGGGTGCAGTTTTCTACACAAGGAAGAGTCAGGCATGTATGAGGAAGGAAAGGAGTTTTAGATACCGTAGCAGGATTAGGTGAGGACCTGTTGCAATCTCAAGTCCCAGGGGTGTGGAGACACTGTATCTACATGTGCTGGATTCAATGGTGGCAATGTTGGAACTAGTTTCATGGGTGAGGGCTCATATGAGATCTTTGCAGATGACCTTGCAATCCAGGTGGGCCTCTCAGCTTTATGCTAAGAAGTTTGTACTGTCATAAGAGGCCAGGCAGAGCTTAGTTTGGTGGCTAGTATCTAAAAATCAGGAAAATGGAATGGACTTGGAATCTCCAAATTGGATTGTGTTGACCACAGTTGCCAGTCTTCTTGGTTGGGGAGCTCATTGGCAGAATCAGGTGGCCCAGAGAATCTGGTCAGTGCAAGAGGCCAAGTGGTCAATCAATTGTCTGAAGACAAGGGCAATCAGGCTCACTTTTGAAGAGGCAAGCAGTAATGCTTTTATCCTACATTGTGACTGCAGTGTCCTATGTGAATTGTCAAGGAGGAACCAGAAACATGCAGGTGGCACAGGAAGAGGCTCAGTTGATTCAATGGTCAGAAAGGCATCTGATGGCCATCTTGGCTTCTCACATAGCAGCAGTAGAGATTGTTCAAGCAGATTTTCTCAGTCGAAATGCCTTAGATCAGGAAAGGAAACATTTTCATTAATAATGGGCACATGCGGAGAATTGTTAATGGACATAATGACCTAATGCAGGAATGCTTTGGTGACCAACTTCTTCAGTTGGAGGAAAGTTCATTGGAGATAGATGCCCTGATTAAGCAATGGTCAGAGGAGGAGATCCTTTATGTATTTGCTCCATAGCTTTTGATAGGCAGAACATTGCTGAAGATTTCAAGTGACAAGGGGCCCATGATCCTGATGGCTCCAGATTGGCCAAGATGCCCCTGGTATGTGGATCTAGTATGAAAGTTCGAGAGGACTCCAGTGTGACTTTCACTGTGCAAAGGATTGTTGGTCCAGGGTCCAGTAGTTCATGAGGACCCATCTTGATTTTGCCTTAACACATGGCCCTTTAGAGGGTGCATTTAGTTAAGATGGATTATTCACAGGCTGAAGTGAGAACACTTCTGTGAGTCAGAAAGACCTCTATTTCCTAGATGTATGTGAGAATCTGGAGGATATTTGGTGTTCGGTCAAAGGTTTGTCCCCTGGGAGGGTCTCAATTCCTTTGGTATTGTATTTTCTTCAAGATGGTTTGAGTAAAGGCCTGGTCCTCAATTCTCTCAAGGTGCAGGTAGTAGCAATTGCTTGTTATCTAGGTTGTTTCCAAAGTATATCTATGGCAGCTCATCCAGACGTTTCACATTCTTTAAAGCAGTTTAAACATATTCTTTCTCCAGTCCAGCCAATTGTTCCAGCTTGGGATCTGAATCTGATTCTTAGGTTTCTCAACGGCGATCACTTTGAGCCTTTGAAAGTTATTTCACTCAAATATCTCTCCCTTAAGATCGTGTTTCTGGTTGAGATTTGTTCTGCAAGATTTTTGAGTGTTGTCATGCAGAGAACATTTCTTGACTTTTTTGAAGGAGGCTGTTTTTATCTGGATGGTGGTCGTTCATCTTAATCAAGTGGTTTGTTTACCATCCTTTCAGAAGGAGGTGTTCAAGGAGGAGATTTGTCAGTTCTATTGTTGTATGTCAGAAGGATTTTTCTTCATTATTTGAAGGTGATGAAGACGTTCAAAAAGTCTGATCATTTCTTCATTATGTTTAGTGGTCTTAGAAAAGGAGAGGCAACTTTGAGGGCTTCAGTAGCCTCTTGGATTAAGTTGACTATTGGAGCTGCCTATGTGGATAGGCGTCTTCCCCTACATTGTAGTTTGATAGTGCATTCCACCAGAGTGCAGGTGATGTTGTAGGTGGAGCTTCACTTGCTTTCTCTGTCTGAGTATTGCAAAGCTGCAACATAGTCTTCTTTGCATTCTTTTGCATAACATTATTGTTTGGATGTCCAAGCTAGAGAAGAAGCTTTATTTGACTCAGACATTCTAAAAGTGGGCTTATCAGTTCTTCAGATTGAGGATAGATTGGGTACATCCCATGCATCTGGACTGGTCTGGCTGGATGATTAGGAAGGTGAAATTTGGTCTGACCTGATAATTTCCTTTCCTTGAGTCCAGCCAGACCAGTCCAGGACCCTCCCTAACTACTAATATTCTCATTCCTCTGTGTTGCTAAGAGTGTTCTTTTGGAGGATCGCTTGAGAAGAACAGTTTACATACTCTTTGTGAACCATACTGGGTCCATAAAGGTGAGTACATTGCAGGAAGGTTTGATTTACGTTGTTGTGCTATTTGGTGATTTCCCAGAAGCCCTTGGGTTTGTAGGCTTTGGGGATTTATGTTCTTTCATTATTAGCTCATTACATTGATTACTAGTAGGCATAGTGCAGCAAGGGATGATGACAGTCAGTCCTTAGTTCTCTGTCTCTATCTGTTGACTGGGGAACATAACCAATGAATTTGGACTAGTGTAGATAGACTCAAGGAAAGGAAATGATCAGGTAAAAACAAATTTCACCTTTCTCACTTGAATGGCTTGAAAAGCTGTCCTCCTCACAGATAATTTAGGGACTGATTCACTGAGGCTTTTATCCCATTCTGTGTCTATGATGCGGGTGAGTTTTTAGGAGTTTTTTTTAGTATGTTACACAAATATGTTCCTGCCTCTGAAAGTCAGGCTTCTCACGGGCCCATCATGTGGAAATGCTCTCATAGTTTTGGAAATGAAAAGGCTTCCAAATTCAATAGCTCAGGAAACAAAGTCACAGTCTCTGCAAAGTAAATTGTTTCCTGTCTCTGCTTTTTCTGGGAAGGGGAAAGAAATGAAAATTAAGGTTAAATGAAGCCACGTGTTACATAAAAATATGCCACAGCATTTCACTGCATGCTCTTCCTCTAGACTGCATTTTCCATCAGATTTATAAACCTGGTTGTAGTCCACTGGTCCCTAAACAGATAAAGATTTCCAAAGACAGATTTCTTGTACTTATGGAGAGTCATTTTCAAAGCCATTTCTGTGGGTAAAACAGCAGAAATGAGCTTTTATAACATTGCCCACCTAAAACACGGGTAAAAGTAAGAACCTGTGCCCTATATGCATGAGAGTGTACATGTGTTGAGCAGAAGCGTTCCTGGGGGTGAGTTTGGGAAGGGGTTTGTACTACCGCGCATATCTTTGCATATTCAGCAGTATGCTTGTAGTTTTTCCCAAAGGAAATCTGCGCCCATAGTAACTGGTGTACTTGCATGCGGGTAGTTTCGGTGAGATAATTTTCAAAGTGCACGCTTACTTTACCTTTGAAAATTGGCATAATGTCCTTGGGGAGTTGAATTTCAATTTATGCGAGCTGTAATGAAAATACCCACAAAGTCCTTGTTTTCCTCATCAACTGATGCTGTGTTCTCTTCTGCGAGCTCCATTCTATGCTCACTTTTCTATACAGCAACAAGAACAGCATCATTCACAAAAATATGTTAATTCAAGCAGCGATTCTCTGCCCGGACTTTGAGCAGCGCTTGACCAGTCTCTGTTTCAGGATAGCCACAATGAATATGCCCAAGATGTTTTCATAATATGGGACCAATATTCATAAGATGCAGGTGCCTAACTTCAGGAGCTAGGTGCCTAGTTGTACCTAAATGAAAATCTCTCCCTGCTGATCACCTAAATTTAGGTGCTTGAATGTAGGTGTCTAAAAAGTGGGCAAGGCCAGAGGTGAGGTGAGGTTGGGGGAAGTAAGTCGGGAACCTAGCACTAGTCACTTCGGGGTAGATTTTCAAAGGGTTACGCGCGTAACCCTTTAAATCCCCCCCCAGTGTGCACCGAGCCTATTTTGCATAGGCTCGGCGGCGCCCCCAAGCCCTGGGATGCGCGTATGTCCCAGGGCTTTGAATAATGGGTGGGAAGGGGGCCGGACTGAGGCCTCCGGTACAGCAGCTATGCTGGGGGATGGTACGCTGGCAGCCGGCCGACGTGCACAAGATACGCCTGATAGAGGCAGGCGTAAAAAATAAAACAAGGTGGGGAGGGGGGATTTAGGTAGGGCTGGGGGGTGGGTTAGATAGGGGAAGAGAGGGGAAGGTGGGGGGGAGCAGAAGAAAAGTTCCCTTCAAGGCCGCTCCGATTTCGGAGTGGCCTTGGAGGGAACGGGGAAAGCCATTGGGGCTCCCCTAAGGCTCAGCATGCGCAAGGTGCACTATTGTGCGCGCCGACCCCGGATTTTATAACATGCGCGCGGCAGCGCACACATGTTATAAAATCGGGTGTACATTTGTGCGCACCGCGTAGCACGCACAAATGTAACCCGCGCGCGCTCGTTTAAAAATCTGCCCCTTCATGTCTAAGTTAGGCCTTTCTCCATTCTGTGTCTATGGGAAAAATGCTTAGCAAATGAGGCCCTTAGGTGCCTAAATGTAGATAAAAACTCGCAGCCCTAAATTTAAGAGAATTTTCAGCCCAAAACTTAGGGACCTACGTTCAGCTGAAATTAGGCACCTAAAATTGAGATACTTAAGTCAGGTGCTCAGTTTTCTTTGAATATCAGCCTCTATGCATACAAGTATATCTCATGTATATTCATTATAGATATCCTGAAAACCGGACTGGCCAGGTGGTGCTCAAGGGCTGGGTTGAGAATCACTATCTAAAAAAATCCCGCCGAAGAAATACTTTTTTTTTTTTTTTTGGCTAAGCCTTCTGCTTTGTTGTAGGTGACAGTTTCATGTGGAATCGAGGGGATATCCTGGAGCTGGTGGAAAAAACAAACCCAGACATGTGGCAGCTGAAGGATGAGCTGGGGCGCAAAGCAAATGTTCCTGTCAGATATCTCACAGAAATCCAGCCAAAGGTATTGCTGCTTTTCTTGATAATCTTGTAGTATTATTTATAGGGGCTCTTAAGAACTTCCTGTACAGACTCTTCCTTGCAAAAGCTGGAATTAGTATGAATGTGAGCTCACCCGAAGCCATAATCCATAAAGGAATTCCTAATGGATGAGGCTACTTGCAAAGCAGTTTTGAGCACCTTTCATATCCTGTGTTTCTGAGTTACTTTGCATTCTGACTGATATGGAGAGAGGCCAGGATTTTGTAGACCTGCTTAAAGATTTAGATTATTTATGCCTATCACAGAGATAATATGAATATTATTTAGTATTTTATACTTATTAAACCACTGTTCCATATAAATATGGTCAAAGTGGTGAACAGCAATAAATATGGTCACACTACTTATTTATTACCGGCCTTTCTTCTTTCCAGCTTGTTGTAAGCTTCCAAGTTCTCTCTCCCTGTTGATTGTAACTTTGACTTATTCCTACCATTGTTATCTTTCATTTTACTTGAATTGCTACTCCAGTTATTCCCTTGTTATATTGTAAACCGATCCGATATGGTTATTTACTATGAAGGTCGGTATAAAAAACTGTTAAATAAATAAATAAAATAAATAAAATACAAATAAAATTATACAATCAACTCATTAAAACAAGCTAATAAAATAATAAAATCACAAGATTAACAATGCAAAAGAGAGAATTTTAAATAACATATATAACAGACTAAGAGGGTCATTTACTAAATTTTTTCCCCCATTTTGTATCAATAGGGAAAATGCTTAGTAAATAGGGCCCTAAGTGTGCAAAAAGCTAATAGAGCTCATAAAAACAGTCTCAAAAATTAAAAACTCACTGGAATAACTAGGAGGTCCATATGCAACCACTATGCAGTTGAGCTGCTCAGTTGGATAAACCTAACTTAGCCTGGATATTCAGCAGTGTGGCTGCGCTGCTGAATATATCCGGCTATCTATGTTAGCCAGATAAGTCTATCCTGCTAACTTTAGGACAGGTCTATGGCCCAACCAGAGTTGGCTGGATAAGTTAGCTGAATAACTTATTAGGCTTACTCAAGTCCTCCCAGCCATGCCTATGCCCCTACCCACCACTTAGCAGGCTAACTGTTTAGCCAGATAAATAGTTATCCGGCTAAATGGCGGCTGCTGATCCCAGGTTGATATTCAGCTGCTGCCACTTAGTTGGTTAAGTCAAAACGTATCCAGCTAAGTAGTGTTGAATCTCTATCTCTAGGTTTTCACCATTTTAGGGCGAGCATCACTTGATAGCATGTTCCAGAGTCAAGATGTAGAACATGAAAAGGCCTGCTCGTTAATTCTCTTACACCTCACAACCAAGGGAGATGGTATACATAAAAGAAACTTATTGGATATCTCAGTGACTGAACTGAGTTGTACTGTGAGAGGCACTCACTCCAGTAAGTAGGCCCAAAACTTTCAGAACTCTAAAAGTCAAAACCAGAGTTTTAAAGTGCAATCAAAATTTAATAGGGTTCCACTGTAAGTACCTCATTCACTAAAGGTTTTTCCTATAGACACAGAATGGGAGAAAAGCCTTAATGAATCTGGCCCTAAATTTGTTGAAATGTGTAGAATAGTGCACTGCATATATCCTGCACATATGTAGTTATAGCACTATGAAGCACTGATTACTGAACTTGCCAGAGAATTATCCAGCACAGATGACATCATTCCTGGAAGGATGGAACTAAGTTTGTTATTCTAACTGATAAGAAGAGGCCTGTGGCCTATAGTAAGAGCAAGCTAAAATACACATGTTAACATATATATTGATTGGTTATTAAAGGTAAAGGGTGTGGATTATGCAGATGACTGATAATAGCAGACCCCAGACCCTTTATAAGCTGATGCACATGTTAAGATCTCTGAGCAGATTTTAAACAGACCTTGTACACCTTTGCTTGTACTAAATTCTTTCTGTATTTTTCTGCTCCTAGAGGAATTATCCGCCTTCCTCTATATAATTACCTGTATTAATAAACCCCTTTCTTTATTACCGTCTGAAGCTGGTATTTATTCTGTAATTAGACACAGGGTTCGCCCCTCTTTTAACAAATGGATGAAATATGATACCTATAGTGATAGCCCGACAGAACAAGAGTCACTGAGTTCTGAACCATCTGCAGTACCCAAACATGGATCTTAGATAGACCAGTATATAAGACATTACAATGATCCAATTTTGGCATCACTAAGTATGTATTAATGTTTCAATGTCAGATTGGGGAAGGTAAGGGTCAATCTGAATTTCCCAAGTTTACTGGTGTGTACAGATAAATAGAGCTGGCTCTCAAGCTCCTACAAATAATGTTGCTGAATCCTATTTTCATTCTCTTGACTATCATTCTAGAAGGGAAGGAATCTTTGTTAAAATAGTACGGGTGTACATTATATACCCTTTGTAGGTAAAAATAACTTTCTATAAAAAATAATTTCCTTCATGTTTTTGAAAGAATGTTTTGGGGCCTGTGCTTGCAGCTAGCCTCAGAAACCTTGCTGGACCATGTTATCAGAGTGCGCACAGAGCCCGGACACCTGGATGAGGCCCAGAACGAAGAAGCAGAGCTACTAAAGAAGAAAGCATTATTAGCAAGAGTTTTAAAAGCTAAGATAAAAGGGCATTAGAACATTTTAGATGGAAGTAAAGCTTGTAACCCATCAGGGCTCTCATTATTAATAGCCTTTGATTCCAGTTTCTAAAAGGATTCCACCCATCTCACTTTTATAGCCATATTCTGACCATCGTCTTCAGGTGACTAATTCCAAATGCCAACCACCTTTTGTGGCACACACTGTCTCCTCAAAGTTACTTTTGAAGAGCTTTCAAATGACCAACTATGAGGAAAGGCTGAAGAGGAAAGCTCCCCTATGAGGAAAGGCTGAAGAGGTTAGGGCTGATCAGCTTGGAGAAGAGACAGCTGAGGGAAGATATGATAGAGGTCTTCAAGATCATGAGAGATCTTGAACGAGTAGATGTGAATCAGTTATTTACTCTTTCAGATAATAGAAGGACTAGGGGGCACTCCATGAAGTTAGCAAGTAGCACATTTAAGACTAATTGGAGAAAATTCTTTTTCACTCAACGCACAATTAAGCTCTGGAATTTGTTGCCAGAGGATGTGGTTAGTGCAGTTAGTGTAGCTGAGTTCAAAAAAGGTTTGGATATGTTCTTGGAGGAGAAGTCCATTAATGGCTATTAATCAAGTTTACTTAGGGAATAGCCACTGCTATTAATTGCATCAGTAGCATGGGATTTTCTTGGTGTTTGGGTACTTGCCAGGTTCTTGTGGCCTGGTTTGGCCTCTGTTGGAAACAGGATGCTGGGCTTGATGGATCCTTGGTCTGACCCAGCATGGCAATTTCTTGTGTTCTTATGCTTTCGTAGCCCCGACTTTCCTCCTCTTCCTATGCTTCAGCCGCCGAGGTTTTTTTATTTTCAGTAACCTCAGTGTTAGATGTATCCTTGAAATATCATCATTCGTTGCCTTGAAGAAAACTGCTGTGTGGGTTCTTGTTTATCAAGTCTGTCTTCCTGGTTGCAGTTCTGCAGTCCATGTAATATGTTAGTTCTTCTTTGGATGCTCAGTTCTTAACTTGCCCCTGGTGCGATCTGATGACCAAAAGTGAATGCAGCATTCCAAATGTGGATGGAATAGTGCCTTGGGATGTGTATACAATCACCTGTGCTTCTTTTGATGCATCCTAGGATCCTGTTTTATTTGACGTTATTGGGAATGATCACTCATAAGAAGGAAATAGTTTGGGTTTTTTTTTATTATTATACAGCATTACTTAGCACTATATACTGACTTGAATAAAAAATCTTTGCAGACATGTGGTGGGGCTAATGAAAATAAATCAAGTTTTCTTTCCTAAGCTTGACAGATTTGGGAACAACATTTCAAGTTAATGGTATAATTTGTTTTATTGAAATGTTGACTTGAAAGTTAATGACTACTGTCTGCTACTGAAATGGAATCCTATAGTACTTAAAATTAGGATCACTTTTTGATCCTTTGACCTATTTTAATAAAATCAACAGATCCAGAAATTTTGTTTGGCACCTCTTTCATGACAGTTCTTTCATCTTTCTAGAAAACGTTCACAAATTGGATAGACAGGCAGACTGGAATGATTTTTCTGGAATGTATTTTTGGATGTTTTGCCAGTATATTTTGTAAGGCTGTAGTAATGGTTTTAGAGGAGGGAGTATTTTTTTTTAGAGATATATTACTGCCTATGGCACCCCCACTGAGAGTAGGGGTTATGATCAGCAGTATTTAGGGATTTTATTTATGATCATTATAATGTATTTTATTATTCTGTTATGTATTGTGTTTTATGGATGTATCTTGCTTCAAAACGGTAAACTGCTGTGTGGGTTCTTGTTTTTAGGATAGGAAGGTGATATGTAATCTACACATAAATTTTAAATAAATAAATAATAGGTCCGTATCCTTACAGCTCAGTACTTCAGTATAGTCAGATTTGGTTGTATTTAACTAAAGCTTCACTGAAACTTCTCCGAAGCATCTGCTACTTGTTACTGTAATTGATATCATGGGTTTGCTCAGGAACAGTCATGGATATCGTAGCACAGAATGAGAATCTCCTTTACGTTCATAAATCTGTACAGCAGTTCACTGCAAGGTCTCAGTTTTAATTACAGTTAGAGATGGGCCAAAACATCTGATCCACTAGCACAGTTGTAGATGCTGTCCATATTCTTGGTATTTCATTTGGGGGTGGCATTTATTGGATTACCATACAGATCATGAAAATTAAGAATCTCAGAATCAAAGAATAACTGTCCAAATCCCCAGTACATTGAGACGTGGACATTTTGACTCATGCTTATGTACACATGACTTAGGTTTGCTATATCATGCCAGCTGTTCTCAATGCTTGTACCATCCTGCATTTCCACAAAGGCAGGGAAGTATCTTCCTGCTGCCCAAAGGCCTGACTGCACTTCTTGTTGTTCATCCTGGGTTGTTGCCACCTGCAATGTCATCGTGCCGTGTGCAGACCTGTAGAATCCTGCATAATCGTCTACTCCAGTGCTGGCCACAGTTAGGAACTGTTAGGCTGGTTATGGCAAACACATTCTGTCTTGTTAAACAGATCTACTGTATATAAACTTATAATCATTGTAATGTCTGGGGAGGGGGTCAATATGTTTTTGTTTTCTTTGCTAACAGCTGGTAGCAGAAGAAGTAAAGATGTTTATGATTGAGAGAAGCCCCATTCAGGGAATCAGCAGACCTCAGCAGAAGTCTGGCACAGGCCATTTTAACACTGAAAGGCCTTTCTCTAGTTTGCCTACTCAAGATCCTCACTTCGACCCAGAGAACATCCGGAAGACCCAAATGGATATTGTCTCATCCTATGAGACCCTGCAGACCATGAGTGAGGTACTTCTTATACATCCTAACCCATATCTTTTGGTTTCATCTCCAGCCTTCTTACTTACGCTTATTGTTTTAACAAAATATGAGGTCCCTTTTCAAAAGCTATTTAGACGGATAACTCGGAAGATATCCGTCTAAGTGACAAATGTGGCAATCATATTCAGCCACTTATTCATCTAAACTGTAGCTGAGATATCCGACTAACTTAACTGAATATTGAGGTTAGCCGCAATATTTTAGACCTGCTTCTGAGTCGGGGTTGGTGACAGTCTCTCCCCCTCCCCCCTCCTCTCACAGCCCTATCCCCTCCACCCTTGAAGTATCATAGTGCTACGGCAGAAACCTGCACTTCCAGCGTAACTGCATAGCCACGCCCGAAGTGTCGGGCCCGGGTCATGGTAGGAGGCTACTGTGATCTGGGCTGAAGAGAAAAATAACTTTAAGGTACTTAAAGGATGGGAGGGTTAGGGTTGGAGTGGGGAGAAGGAGGGTGGGCGCGGAGATTGAGTTTTAAAAGAATAAACAATTGGACCTGGGAGTGAGGGTGGTGGGGGGAGGGGGAGAGACAATCACTGACCCTGCCCTCTATTTGTTGTAATCCATCCAATTCAGGGCACTGTGGGCGCAGGCAACAGACTCAGCCCTGCAAGCAGGGGGACTGGGAGGGAGGGAAAAATAACCTATGCTATAGTTACACGATGTTAGGTTCCATATTAGGAGCTACCACCCAGGAAAGAGATCTAGGCGTCTTAGTGGATAATACTTTAAAATCGTCGGTTCAGTGTGCTGCAGCAGTCAGAAAAGCAAACAGAATGTTGGGAATTATTAGGAAGGGAATGGTTAATAAAACAGAAAATGTCATAATGCCTCTGTATCGCTCCATGGTGAGACCGCATCTTGAATACTGTGTACAATTCTGGTCTCCGCATCTCAAAAAGATATAGTTGCGATGGAGAAGGTGTAGAGAAGGGCAATCAAAATGATAAAGGGGATGGAGCAGCTCCCCTATGAGGAAAGGCTGAAGAGGTTAGGGCTGCTCAGCTTGGAGAAGAGACTGCTGAGAGGGGATGTAAAATAATGAGAGGTCTTGAATGGGTAAATGTGAATCGGTTATTTATTCTTTTGGATAATAGAAGGACTAGAGGGCACTCCATGAAGTTTGCATGTAGCACATTTAAGACATAATCGGAGAAAGTTCTTTTTCACTGAACGCACAATTAAACTCTGGAATTTGTTGCCAGAGGATGTGGTTAGTGCAGTTAGTGTAGCTGGGTTTAAAAAAGGTTTGAACAAGTTCTTGGAGGAGAAGTCTATTACCTGCTATTATTCTTAACTGGCTATAGTCATTTGAATATAGCTGGATAAGTCTCAAGTTATTTGGATAAGATTAGCTAGATAGCTTTAAACATAACTGGATATGAATGCAGATCTAACTCATGCACATCATTGACTATCCTGAAAACCTGGCCTGTTTGTGGCTCTTGAGGACTGACCATCCTTGACATATGGGGGCAGATTTTAAGAGCCCTGCTCGCCTAATTCCGCCCAAAACCGGGCGGATTTAGGCGAGCAGGGCCCTGCGCGCCGGTGAGCCTATTTTACATAGGCTCACCGGCGCGCGCAGACCCCGGGACTCGCGTAAGTCCCGGGGTTCTCCGAGGGGGGCGTGTCGGGGGCGGGCCCGGTCGTCGTGGCGTTTCGGGGGCGGGCATGGGGGCGTGGTTACGGCCCAGGGCGGCCCGGGGGCGTGGCCACGCCCTCCGGACCCGCCCCCAGGTTGCGTCCTGGCGCGCTAGCGGCCCGCTGGCGCGCGGGGATTTACTTCTCCCTCCGGGAGGCGTAAATCCCCCGACAAAGGTAAGTGAGGGGTTTAGACAGGGCCGGGCGGGTGGGTTAGGTAGGGGAAGGGAAGGTGAGGGGAGGGCAAAGGAAAGTTCCCTTCGAGGCCACTCCGATTTCGGAGCGGCCTCGGGGGGAACGGAGGTAGGCTGCGCGGCTCGGCGCGCGCTGGCTATACGGAATCGATAGCCTTGCACGCGCCGATCCCGGATTTTAGCGGATACACGCGGCTACGCGCGTATCTACTAAAATCCAGCGTACTTTTGTTTGCGCCTGGAGCGCCAACAAAAGTACGCCTATTCGCGGTATTTGAAAATCTACCCCATGGTGTCTTGCAATCCCCCAAAAGGCTCCAGAAAGACCCCATTTCCCTTTGATTGCTCCATTAAATAAAATTGGTAAAATCTGGAGTAAGATGAAGTCCATAAAAATTCTTTTTTTTTTCTTCTAGAGTGGCTATGCCTTAAGGGACTGGACTTGGCCTAAAAATGAATTACTTGTGTTATATTCTCTGAGCCAAGATGCTTGGTGCATTCTCAATATGATGCTTCTCATTTTAGCAAAGGAAGAAAACCCTGGAAGAGAGGATTGCGCTATATCGTTTCTATGGCTCTTGCACAGAGTTTCAGTCCTGGATGGAAGACAAGGAGAAGGTTTTGCAGACATTTGAGCCGAAATCTGATAATGTGGAGGTCATGCAGTGTAAATATGAGGTACTTTCATCTTTGTCTACCTAGAAAGACCAAGGCATGGGGCCTGGGGAAGAGAGGAGGTGAGGGCGGTGTAAAGTGACTTTCTCTCTCCCATGCTCACTGATCTCCTGAAATAACATTCTAATGCAGAGCTGGACAGGAGAGAGGAATAATGAGCATGCTGAAGAAGGAAACAATAGAAGGAGAAGAATTTTCCTTAATCTTGGATAGTACCAAGACATCCTTTTGCATTTTCTGCATTTCAATAGGCCTTTAAAGTAGCAAACAAGGCTGCAGTTTAGGACCTTGTATCCCAGAGGCAGGTGGAGACAGAAATATTCAGGACAGCACTCTGCAGTTGCCATTGTCTGTGTTTCCAGCTGGGGAATTTTGGTATTTAAAATGGTGTCCTTCTGACACACATGAAGCTATTACAGCTGACGAGTATAATTTTATAAAATCCTTTCATGCCGTCAGGGAACTGCTGGGAAAATGGAATAGTGGACAATTTGTCTCTTACACTGCCTTATGTATATATTCTTGGGCAAATCCTTGTTACTGATCATGTTTCACAATGGGTTGCCTATCCAACAACAGATTGAATTAAAGATGTTAATACTCATTTATCAGACGCTATATGGGTTGGCACCAAAATGCTTTTCACACTTATTAGGTAGTTACAGTCAATCGAGAGTACTGCACTCTTCCTCAGAAAATCTGCTAGCTGTGCCATCTATTATGGAAGTTCATTTGATGCAATCTAGAAATCATTTATTTAGAGTTGCAGGACCTGCATTGTGGAATGCATTATCAGAGAAAATAAAGGGTGAAACAGATCTATTGAGGTTTCGAAATCAGCTAAAAGCATGTTTATTCAGAGAAGCTTTTGGATAATGTTAGGTTAGAACAGGCATTTGAGGGAAATATTACAGACTGATGTGGGGTTGATGGATTTTTGTCTGAAAAATGCGGGGAGATATTTTATGTATTGCCATGTTATTTTTATGTATTGTGAAAATGTTTACGCATGATCTATGAATGTTTATGTGTAAACTGCAAAGATTTTTGGATTGTGCAAGTATACATCTGCTAAATAAATAATTAATTGCTGATTTATTTAGCCATTGAAACACATTGCATTGGGGGTTTCTCAGGGATCAGCATTGTTGGCAGCCGTGTTTAACGTATACATGCCTCCTTTAGGGAGATTGTTGGCGGATTAGGGTGAATTACAGGTTTTATGCTGATGGATTACAGCTTTATGTGCCATTGGTGGCATCATGAAAAAACACCATTTTATCAATATGTCTGTCATCTGTAAAGTAGTGGCTAAGTCATAATAGGCTGGCATTGAACATTAATAAAACTGAGATTATGATCTTGAGCAGGACCCCCTCGCCAAATTTCCCTACAGCATTTGTATTTGAAGATCAAGCATTACCAATTAGCAAGGTGCGAAACCTGAGTGTAATTTTGGACTCTAGTTTATTAATGCAACCACAGATTGGCTATATGATTGGCATGTAGTATGCGGTGACATATATGCACGTTAATGGCTGCACGTAGATCTTTGATATCATTTATTTATTTATTTGTTGAGTTTTATATACCGTCATTCAGTAGAGCCATCACAACGGTTTACAAAAGTATACATTTTTCTTAGCAGTTGTGTAACTGAAAAGCAATGTGAACGTTATACATTTTCTTAGCAGTTGTGCAACAGTAAAAACAATTTGAACAATATCAGAAATAAGCATATCAAGTCCAGAGAGCATGATTAGGTTGGATGAGGAGAGTATGCAGGTTCAGGGTGAAGAGAATGTATTAAGAGGTTTACAACTGAGAGTTCAGTTGAGAGTTGGGATGATCAGATGTCTGAAGGTCAATGTAGAATTTGCGGAATATTAGTGTTTTTAGGTCTTTTTTGAATGTTTTTAGGTCGTGTTGGGTTCTCAGGAATTTAGGTAGGGTGTTCCAAAGTTTAGGTGAGGCAATTGAAAAGGCTCTTTCTCTTGTGGTTGCCAGATGCGCATCTTTGATAGGGGGAATGTTTACGTAACCTGAGTTATTAGAGCGTAGGTTTCTTGGAGGATTTTGAGGGATTATGTTTAAGGTGTTAAGACCTTGATGATCATTGTTTAGGATTTTGTGGATTATGGTCATTGATTTGTAAGCAATACGTGCAGTAATAGGGAGCCAGTGAAGTGAGGTCAATATTGGTGTTATGTGTTCACTTCTTTTTGTTCCAGTTAGGACTCTGGCAGCTGAGTTCTGCAGTATTTGGAGTGGTTTAAGGGATGAAAAAGGTATTCCAATTAGTAAGGAGTTGCAATAGTTGAAGGTGGAGAAGATAAGAAGTTGTAGTACAGTTCTGAAATCGTAGGGGTTGAGAAATGGTTTCAGGTGTCTTAGGGTTAGGAGTCTGTGGTATCCTTTAGTTTTATTTGCTATGTGGTTCTTGAAAGAAAGTTCTTTATCAATGATAACTCCGAGGTTCCTGGTGTGGATGATAGGGAGTATAGTTATCATTTGTTTGTCAAGTATTGTCAGGGGTGGCGGAGTTGGATTGGGTTTTTTATCCATAAGTATTATTTCAGTTTTGTCAAAGTTGATTATGAGTTTCAGGGAATTTAGGAGATGTTTGATTGAGATAAGTAGTTCTGAGGTTTTCTTGCAGGTGTCTTCAATCGAATTTTGTATGGGAATAAGGAGCTGAATGTCATCAGCATAGAGGAAGTGTATGATTTCATATTCTTTTAGTAGTTGGCAGATGGGGAGAAGGTATATGTTGAAAAGGGTGGCTGATAAAGCTGATCCTTGAGGGACTCCAGTGTTGAGGTTGATTATTTTTGATAGGTTGTTGTTGATTAATACTTGGTATGTTTGATCAGATAAATAGGAAGAAAACCAATGTAAGGTTTTGCCAGTTAAACCAATTTGGGATAGTCGCTCCAATAGTATATTGTGGTTCACAGTGTCGAAGGCGGCTGAAAGGTCAAGAAGAATGAGCAAGTATTTTTCACCTTTGTCAAAGCCTCTTATAATAATGTCATTTAGGGAGATGAGGAGAGATTCCGTGTTTAGATTTTTTCTGAAACCATATTGGGATGGAGGTAGGATGCTGTTTGTCTCCAGGTAGTCATCTAGTTGAGTGTCTACGACTTTTTCAATGGTTTTGGCTATGAACGAAAGGTTTGATATGGGACGGTAGTAGGTAAGGATTTCCGGATCTAGGTTGTTCTTTTTAAGGATTGGTTTGATGACAACATATTTGAAGCATTTGGGGTAGTTGCCTTCGGTCAGTGATAAATTGACAATTTTGGTGATGGTTTTTGATATGGTAGGTTCAATTGATTTGAGGGTTGTTATTGGGATGTTGTCTAATGGATGGCTGGCGGGGTTCATTTTATTTATTATAGATTGAATTTCAATGGTGGAGGCAGTGTCAAAGTTTGACCATGATGAGGTTATCTTGTTGTTAAGTTTGGTGTTCTGGTTGTTGTTGGTTATGTTGGATTGGATTAGATGAGATATTTTGTTGTTGAAGAAATCAGCAAAGTCATCGCTTCCATGTTTGGTGCATGAAGACTCTTGGGTGGTTTTGGTAAGTATCTGAACTATTGTGAATAACATTCTGGGGTTATGATGAAATTTGGAGATTATGTTGGAGATGAATTCCTTTTTCGCATTGTTGATGATATTTTTATATTGAGCTAAGTTGTTCCGATAATTATTTAGTGTGGTAGTATTTTTGTTTTTTCTCCATTCTCTTTCTTTTTTTCGGTGTATGCGTTTGGCAGTTCTGATATTTTCGTTATACCATTGGTTGTTGTGTTTGGGTTGTTAAAATATGCACAGCTTTACCCCGGAACATATGCATGTATGTATGTATGCTTATGCGTAAACAGATGCAATGCATTGAAAGCGAGTATTTCAATGCACTGAACACATGTACTTTTCCTATTTTAAAAATATATATGCATATATTTTGTGTGTTAAAATAACGAAGGGTTTATGTAAAACCCGATTTACGCACACAATTCTGCATATTTTAGAACATGCACATGTAATTGAAAGTAACCAGTTTACCAGTTACTCCACCAGTTTGCTCAGTCCTTCTCCAGATCATCGGGTCCCTCCCAATTCTTCAGCCTGAACTCCCCCCTTTTCACTCAGACCTCCCACTTAGCCAATACTACACAATGATAGAAGTCTATCAATTACGCAAAATAATTAGCAGTGTAAAATTATACGAACAGACACTTAAGTGTCTTTAAAAATAGCAGTTTGTATGCATACTGTTGGCCCCACCGTGGAACGCCCCAGCCCGGCCCTACTTTACATTCATATATATTTGTAAGCAAAACAAAGTACGGGCGTGCTTTCGACTTTTATAAAATAGCAATTATGCGCGTACAGGCTACGTGCGTAGGTATATGCTAATTTTTAGGTGCGTAATTCTTTGAATATTATCTCCATATTTTTGATTTAAAAAGCAGGCATGTAAATGAATGTAAGGTTGGTGTTGGGCTGTTTTAGAGTTTTTAGTATTGGTGTTATATTTTGTTTTTACTGTAATATATTACCGGTATGTAAATGAATTTGTTGGTATTCTACTCTGTGATGTGAACTGCTTCGGGTCCCATTGGGGAAAGAGATGGTATATGAGCATCAAATGCATTGTGCATTTTATAAGTTTCCATAACTTCTGTGGGTTGTTATAGATTTACCCTCCCTATGTATTACCTAAAATCTCAATTAAAAATATGGAATTAAAAAGAAAGGATGCGAACTTCTAATGCCAGAGAGCAAAGACCATCCCAGTGAACTAAAGGAGCAGCTCCCCTAGTTGAACTAGTACAAGAACCCCAACTACTCTGTTCCAGTTGCTCATATCCCTTCCCTTCATAGACCTATTGCTCTAAAGAAAATCATTGCATAGCTGTTAAGGACCCCTGGATTTAGAGAAGAAAAGCATAAGAACGCTCCTTTAAGGACACGAAAGTCAAGGAGTTTACTTAAGTTTATGCAGTAAGTGATGGAATTGAACCTAAGAACCTAGTCATTAGATTATGAGAACCTTTTAAAGATTTGAGTACTTTTTTTGTCACTCTAGAACTTTCTAACAGACCTAGCTGCTGGGAAGGGAAGGCTGGAGGAGATTAATCACTTGGCTGATGAGTTCATGAAGACTGGTCCCAGCCAGCAGCACGAGATTCAAGCTTACCAGAGAGAGATCAATCGGAGGTAAAAAAAAAAAAAAAAAAGGTGTTACAGAGTTAAACTGGGTTCTCCCAACAGCATAACTTGGTGAAGGAAGTTTAGGTCCCAAATGAAATGAATTCAATGTCCCCAACTTTCCAGTAACCGTGCAATTTGGCATCATTTGATGTTATGTGAAATGTCTGGCCAAGAAGTGTTCAGAACTAGGGTGAGAAGGTATCTCAGGTTCAGACTGAGTTATACTGGCAGGGCTGTACGTGGACTCTCCAGTCGGACGGAAGGTGCTTCAAGCGTTTAGTGCTGAGATCTGTTCCCAGAGTACCCTGAGAGCCCTGTAACCAGAGAGCAGATGGTTCTCATCTTCATTCCGTGCCTGATTTATCCTAATGTGTGATTCCCTGTACGTACCTGGATCAGTCCAGACAGTGGGTTATGTCCCCAATCCAGCAGATGGAGTCAGCACAAGCTTTGAGGGGGCGTATCCATATATACTACTACCCCCTCTGCAGGAGTTCAGTATCTTCTGACTCCAGCAGATGCGAGTAGGGGAATCAGGCTTCCCCTCCTTTTCCTTTTTCTTCACTTTCTAGCTTGATTATGGCTTGTTGTTGTCTTTTTCTGTGGATCAAGTTTGTATCAAGTTTGTATTAAGTTTAAAAAAAAAAAAAAGGCAGAGTTCTTTCAACTTCTGGGGAGTGGCTTATCTTCCTTGTCTCTTCTCTGCGGCCTTGCTGTTTATTTCTCGTTGCAGCCAGGGGTAAGTTTATTTTTTTCCTTTGTAGTTTTTTCCTTCACAGCTCAGCCCCCGGTGCCCGCGAAAGCCGGTGGAGCCGGCCTCTTCGCTCTTTACTCCCTCACCCGCGGCCATTTTACAGCTCCTCATGGGCTGCTGAGCCATTTAGGGAAAGATGTCTGGGGCGGGTCGTGTGGCCGGGAAGGCCCCCCCGTGGCACCCTCCTCTATTTTCGGACAGCGGGCAGTGCGGGCCGACCAGGCCCCCCCGCAGCGGCGCTTTTGTGCGCGTGGCCCCCCCCCCGTGGCTTTTTCTTTTCTCCTACAGCGATCCCGATGCCGCGGCCGTCCCGCTGTGCGGCCTGCGGAGACCCGGGGTCCCGGATTTCCCGGGAGGGCATCTGTGCACGATGCCTCCCCGGGGGGGAAGGTACCTCACAGTCCCTGACTGATTTCTCTTTTTTGCCCGGGCGGCGCAGGCCGGCCACTCCGCCATTTTTGGCGGGAACGGCAGCCATTTTACATTCTGAGCGCCCTGAGGCGCAGGCCACGAGGGGGAACGGATCCCTGGAGGCCACGAGGGAGAACGGATCCCTGGAGGACTCTACCAGCGGGGGTGTTCCCCCAATTTTGGTGCAGGAACCAAGCACCCAGAGCCAAGGAGCAGGAACCACGCCGCCCCCGAAGCGCACCCGAGCAGGCCGGGGTTCTCTCCGGAGTTTATCCTGCTCATGCATACCGCTTATCTGCAGGGGCTGGAAGCACCTGTGGGACCCCTCCCTCCTAAGATCCCTCGGATGTCGCCCTCGACGCCGGCCCCCCCCGACCCTCCGGGAGTGGGGGCCTCCCGCCTTCCTACCCGGGTCCGATCCACGCCCGCGGCAGTGGGGGCGGTGCCAGACCCAGCGGGACATGGACTTGACCTCTCGGACGGGGGACAAGGGGACGGCACGCAGGAGGGGGATGATCCGCGTACCCTACGCCTCTTCCAGAGGGAAGAGCTGGACGACCTCATCCCGCAGATCATCCAAGAATTAGATTTGGACCCGCCACCAGACCCGCCTGCCCCAGTAGCTCCCGCTGTCGTCACTTCTTCAAGGAAGGGAGATCCTGTCCTGGCGGCACTCCGGCTGAGGGCTCGGGCTTTTCCCATTCATGACTCGTTTTTACAACTTCTCACCAGGGAATGGGACACCCCGGAGGCCTCCCTGAAGAGCAGCCGGGCTATGGAAAAGCCGTACCCGCTCCCCGAAGATTTTCTGGACCTCATCAAGGTCCCAAAGGTGGACTCCGCAGTGTCGGCGGTCACGAAGAGGACGACTATCCCAGTGACGGGAGGTGCGGCGTTGCGGACACACAGGATCGTAAGTTGGAAGTTTTCCTTAAGCGGGTTTTCGAGGTCTCCGCTCTGGGTATGCGGGCGGTGATGTGCAGTTCGCTTGCCCAGCGGGCTAGTCTCCTTTGGGTGCAACAACTCCTCACGTCTCAGAACCTGCCGTCCGATGAGGCTGCCCAGGCAGATCGGCTAGAAGCCGCAGTGACGTATGGGGCGGACGCCTCGTACGACCTTTTTCGGGTCCTCGCAAGATCCATGGTTTCGGTAGTGGCAGCACGACGACTACTGTGGCTACGCAATTCGGCGGCTGATACGTCCTCTAAGTCGAGTCTGGGCTCTCTTCCCTTCAGGGGCAAGTTCCTCTTCGGGGAGGATTTGGACCAGATCATCAAGTCCCTGGGGGAGAACGCTGTTCATCGGCTGCCGGAGGATAGGTTTCGACCATCCAGAGCATTTTCTTCTTCTCAGACCAGAGCCAGAGCGCAACGGCGCTACAGGGGATACAGACAGGCGGGCTCCCGGTCATCCGCCCCCAGGTCTCAGCCCTGGTCGCGCTCCTTTCGCGGGCGTCTGCCCGCACGCACTACTCCCGGAACCGGGAACCCCTATACCAAGTCTTCACAATGATGCCAGTCTCGCCCACTCCCCTGTCCCCAAGATTGGGGACCGACTAACGTATTTCTACGCGGAGTGGGCACGGATCACCTCGGACCAGTGGGTCCTGGATACCATAAAACACGGCTACGCATTGGAATTTGTCCGCCCCCCGCAGGGAAGGTTCATCTTTTCCCCCTGTGGCTTGGACCTCAAGAGAGGAGCAGTGCAGCTGACTCTGGACAGACTCCGGGAGATAGGCGCTATTGCGCTCGTGCCCTTCGGAGAGGTGGGCTCGGGCCACTATTCCATCTATTTCGTCGTACCAAAGAAGGACGGTTCCTTCCGGCCTATCCTAGACCTCAAGGAAGTCAACAAATCCCTTTGAGTCGTTCGGTTCCGCATGGAAACGCTCCGGTCAGTGATTGCGGTGGTGCATCGGGGGGAGTTCCTCGCCTCCCTGGACTTAACAGAGGCCTACCTGCACATTCCCATCCGCCCGGACCACCACCGTTTCCTTCGTTTCAAAATTCTGGACCAGCATTTTCAGTTCACGGCTCTCCCGTTCGGATTGGCGACGGCGCCGCGCACCTTCACCAAGATCATGGTAGTCGTGGCGGCAGCTCTCCGGAAGGAGGGCATCCTGGTTCATCCTTATCTGGACGATTGGCTCCTCCGGGCGAAGTCATTCGATCATGGACGCTCAGCGGTGACTCGAGTAGTACGGTTTCTACATTCCCTGGGATGGGTAGTGAACTTCTCCAAGAGCTCCCTCATGCCCTCGCAACGCTTGGGTTTTTTTTGGGGGGCGACCTTCGACACCCTACTGGGCAAAGTTTTTCTGCGCCAGAACAAAGCTCAATCCTTGCGGGATCACACACGACGGTTCTCTGCGTTACCAGAGCCCACCTCCTGGGACTACCTGCAACTCCTGGGAGTGAGGGGGTCCACCATCGACCTTGTACCTTGGGCTTTCGCACACCTCAGGACCTTACAGTGGGCGCTCCTCTCCCGTTGGAAACCAGTATCGCAGGACTACCAGATGATTCTCCCACTCCCGCAGAATGCCAGGGACAGTCTGGGCTGGTGGTTGGATCCGCCGAACCTGGCCCGTGGCGTGTCCCTCGATCTGCCAAATTGGGTGGTGGTGACCACCGATGCCAGTCTAGCAGGCTGGGGTGCAGTCTGCGATCGAAGCGCCATGCAGGGGACGTGGTCCACGGTGGAGGCGAAGTGGTCAATCAACCGTCTGGAAACCAGAGCGGTCCGGCTAGCTCTGCGACATTTCCTCCCGCTTCTTCGGAACCGGGAAGTCAGAATCCTATCGGACAACGCTACCACCGTGGCCTACATCAACCGACAAGGAGGCACGCGCAGCCCGCGCTCGAGGCGGCGCTGCTGATGCAATGGGCGGAGCGTCATCTCGTCCGGCTAGCGGCCTCGCACATCGCCGGTGTGGACAACGTCCAGGCGGACTTCCTCAGTCGTCAACTGCTGGACCCTGGAGAGTGGTCTCTCTCCGACAAAGCGATGCAACTTCTCGTCCATCGGTGGGGGGCCCCCCACTTGGATCTGATGGCGTCCGCTCTCAACGCCAAGGCTCCACGCTTCTTCAGTCGCCGGAGAGAGCGCAGCGCGGAGGGAGTGGATGCCCTGGTCCTCCCGTGACCGCCACATCTTCTGCTCTACGCTTTTCCACCATGGCCCCTGGTGGGCAGGATGCTCCGCAGAATAGAAAGCCATCAGGGGACCGTGGTTTTCATCGCCCCAGAATGGCCCAGGCGACCCAGGTTTGCGGACCTGCTACAGCTGGTGATCGACGGGCCAATCAGGCTGGGGCACCTCCCCCAGCTCCTACATCAGGGCCCGGTATTTTTCGAGCAGGCAGAACTCTTCTGTCTTGTGGCCTGGCTTTTGAGAGGCGCCGCCTCCGGCGTCGGGGCTACCCGGAGGCGGTAGTATCCACGCTATTGCGGGCAAGAAAGACATCGACATCGGCGGCCTATGTTCGAGTCTGGAAGGTGTTCGAGCTGTGGTGTACCAGCCAGGCCACGAGACCCGCTAAGGCTTCTGTACCTCAGATCCTTCAGTTTCTACAGGCGGGGGTGGAAAAAGGGCTCGCCTATAATTCACTACGGGTTCAGGTGGCCGCCCTTGGTTCGCTGTTGAGCGATGGGGGCTCTCTTCTACAGTATCCTGACATTGCTCGTTTTCTCAAGGGTGGCAAGCATATGCGTCCTCCGTTACGGAACCCTTGTCCCTCCTGGAGTCTTAACCTTGTGCTTCGCTCCCTGTCGGGACCACCGTTTGAGCCGCTGCGCAGCGCAACGATAAAGGATCTCACTCTCAAGACTGTATTTCTTGTGGCCATCTGTTCCGCTCGACGCATCTCGGAGCTGCAGGCTCTGTCGTGTAGAGAGCCCTATCTCCGTTTCTCCGACTCTGGAGTTTCGCTTCGCACCGTTCCCTCCTTCCTTCCGAAGGTGGTTTCTGCATTCCATGTGAACCAGACGGTGGAGTTGCCATCCTTCTCTTCCTCAGAGCCGAAGTCTCTCCGTCTCTTGAATGTCAAGCGCACTCTGCGCCTCTATCTGGAGGCTACAAATGAGTTCCGGACCTCTGACCATCTCTTCGTACTCTGGGCCGGTCCTAAGAAGGGGTCTCAGGCCTCGAAGACTACCATTGCCAGATGGCTGAAGGCCGGCATTGCTGCTTCCTACATTGGGGCGGGTCGGACTCCCCCACCCGGAATCGTAGCGCATTCTACACGTTCTCAGGCGGCACCTCGCCTCTTCAGTCTCTGGACACTTTGGCGAGCAGGTTCTCCGAGCAGGCCTCGCAGGACCCCACCCGATTTAGGGAAGCTTGGGTACATCCCACTGTCTGGACTGATCCAGGTACGTACAAGGAAAAGAAAATTATTACTTACCTGCTAATTTTCGTTCCTGTAGTACCATGGATCAGTCCAGACGCCCACCGCGTTTGGGTTCTTGATCCTGCTCAGCTCTGCGCTACTTCTTGCTCGCAGTGTTCTGTGTCTTCACAGTCGTTTCTTTTCGCTGTTTTTCACAGCTCCCTACAAGTTGGTAGGATGTTTGCAGTTACTTGTTGCGGTTACAATTGTTTTCATTATCTGTTTCCACAAACTTGATCCTTCGGGGGTTTCTACTCTGGCTTTGATATACTCGATACTGAACTCCTGCAGAGGGGGTAGTAGTATATATGGATACGCCCCCTCAAAGCTTGTGCTGACTCCATCTGCTGGATTGGGGACATAACCCACTGTCTGGACTGATCCATGGTACTACAGGAACGAAAATTAGCAGGTAAGTAATAATTTTCTTTTATATGTAAAATCTTACTTCTCACTAACTTTCTGACATGCTTGCAACATCAGTTAGGTTTCTCTGAAAATTCTTTAATCCAAATAAAAGTAAGGTTAGCCAAGTGATTACAATTAAAACAGTTTGTTTTGTAAATAGAGTGATTTTAAGTTGAGAGCAGATAGATATAGGTTCTACTTTCACATGCTGATCAGATATGAATAGAAAAAAGAGGTACCTCTCAGAGGACCTGCAATATGTCCGGTATTTGTATAGCAGCTGTGTACAAGCAAGGGTAGGCAACCTCCAGTCCTCTTGGGCATCAGTCTACTTGGGTCTGCAGGATACCCCTAATGAAAATGCCCGAGATAAACTTGTATCCAGTTAAAACAGTGTGCATGCAAATCTAACTTGGGCATATTTATTAGGGATATCCTGAAAAGCCAAGCAGATTGGTGTCCATAAGGACTGA
The DNA here is from genome assembly GCF_901001135.1 of Rhinatrema bivittatum. Taxonomy (NCBI): domain Eukaryota; kingdom Metazoa; phylum Chordata; class Amphibia; order Gymnophiona; family Rhinatrematidae; genus Rhinatrema; species Rhinatrema bivittatum. Next base: position 107,809,842 of record NC_042618.1, read on the forward strand.
AGGTTGTCTACCCCTCTAGGCATAAGAGGAAGATAAGGTAATAGACCTGTACATCTGTTTCTTTCTGCACTGTGCTTTTGAGGGGGAATGATTAAACTATATGTCTGCCCAGACTGCAGAGGCTGATTGGAGTGATGAGAACTGCATAGGAACCAGAAAGTCAAGACTTGTCAGAGTAGGATGCGTGAAAAAAGTAAAATGCCCTAGGATAATGTATCTGCAAATGAGAGAGCTCTATGTAAAATCAGTTTTCCCAAATAAAGGCAAATTAATGCACTAGTAGGGAGGGATTTGGGAAAATTCATCTCATTCACCTGATAGAACCTGTAAATCCCCAGGTGGGACCATCTGGAAATGCTGAAGGAAGAAAAAAGCGCGGAGCTGATTGGTGTGGCTGATGTAAGAACTTTCCTGCAGGCCTGTCAGAGCACTAAGCTGCTTCTCCAGGACAAGCTGGAGCAGGTAGCTAACTCTGAACTGGGCAGCAGTAATACAGCAATGGCCCTGGAGTCAGAGAGGCGCAAACAGGCCAGCTCTGAGTGGGAGATCCAAGTACTGGAGCAGAAGATCACATATCTCAAGAACGTAGCAAAATCGTAAGCACTCATTTTCTTGTCTATATCAATTAATTTACACTGCATTTAAAGCCACATCTCTATAAAATGTGGCTTCTTGAATGACTTAGTCTATTAGAGAGCAGAATGCTTAATAATTAACCTTATTTAATTCAATGTATAACCCACCAGATTGAAAGAATACTCCCAGTGGACAACAAAATGACGCCACAGATGGTGAACCATGTGACATTCAAATAAACATGTATAAATAATATCATGTAGCCAGTGTTAAACTAACTAAACAAATCAAACCCTTACATATGTTAATAGTAGGGGGTAGGGTACAGAAGATATTAAGGTACCCTTACATAAGAAATGCTATACTGGGTCAGACAAAAGGTCCATCAAGCCTAGCATCCTATCTTCGATAGTGGCCAATCCATGTCACAAGTACCTGCAGACCCCTATCCATCTTGCTCATAACCAAGGATAAGTAGTGGCTTTCCCAAATCTACATGACTAATGATGGTTTATGGACTTTTCCTCCTGAAACTTGTCTAAACCCTTTTTAAACCCAGTTAACTAATTGCTTTCTTCACTTCCTCTAGCAACACATTTCACAGTTTAAGTATGCAGTGAGTAAAAAATATTCTCTGATTTGTTATGACTGTACTACCTATTAGCTTCAAGGAGTGTCCTCTAGATCTAATGCTTTTTGTAAGGGTAAATAACCATTCCCTGTTTATTGGTTCCACCCCACTCAATATTTTACAGACCTCTGTCTCCTCTCCAAACCAAAGAGCTCTAATCTGTTTATCCTCACCACATAGGGGAGTCATTCCATCCCCTTTATGAATTTGGTCGCCTTTCTCTGTACTTTTTCTAGCTCCACCATATTTTCTTTTGAGATGGGATGATCAGAACTGTACACAGTACTCAAGAAATGGTTGTACCATAGATCGATAGAAATGCCTTATGACATTGTCTGTTTTATTTTCCATTTCTTTCCTAATAATACCTAATATTCGACTTGCTTTTTTTTAACCACCGCTATGCCCTGGGCTAAGGATTTCAAAGTATTATCCATGATAATTCCAAGATTATTTTCCCGGATGATGATGCCTAATATGGAATTCAGCATCTTATCCCTATAGTTTGGATATTCTTTCCTGTTTGCATCACTTTGAACTTGTCCACATTAAATTTTATCTGCCATTTAGATGCCCATTTAGATGCAATTCCTCATGATTGGCTCATGATCTAACAACTTTGAATAATTTTGTGTCATCTGCAGATTTAATCACCTTACTCATCTCTTTCTTTTCCAGATCATTTATGAATATATTAAAAAGCACTGGTCCCAGTATGAATCCCTGGGGTTCTCCACTATTTACCTGTCTGCACTGAGAAATGACCACTCTTTTGTGCTTTCTGTTTCCTATCCTTTAGCCAGTTACTAGTCCACAATAGGAAGTTGCCTCCTGTCCAATGACTTATTCATTTCCTGTTGAGTCTCTCTCTCACGAGGGATTTTGTCAAATGCTTTCTGAAAATTCAGATACACTATATTTTTTGACTCACTCTTGTCCACATATTTGTTAACACCTTCAAAAAAGATTTGTGAGGCAAGACTTCCCTTTGTTAAATCAATGTTGCTCTGCCCCATTACCCTGAGACTATCCAGATGGTCAGTAATTTTGTTCTTCAGAATAGCTTCTACCATTTGACCAGCACCAGTGTCAGGCTCACTGATCTGTAGTTTCCCAATTCACCCCTAGAACCTTCTTTAAATAAATATGGGTATTATGTTGGCCGCTCTCCGATCTTCAGGTACCTTAGGTGATCTGAATAAGAATTTAGAGATTACTAATAATAAGTCTGTCATTTTCTTTTTGAGTTCTTTCAGAACTCTGGGGGGTGTATACCATCTGGTTCTAGTGATTTATTATTTTTTAGTTTGAAAATTTGCACTATTACATCTTCCTGGTTGCCATGTTGTGTGTCTATAATATTTGCTGGGTTTTTTCCTTTTCTAGGATAGAGGACACAAATCCCAAGGAAAGCAAAGCCATTAAGGAGCAGGTAGAAGACATGGAGAAGCTTCTGGTGCTGCTTAGAGAACAAGCAGGGTGCAAGAGGAAGGATCTGGAGGAGGTACAGGACCAGCAGGCCTTTCTGCAAGAAAGCCGCAGGCATCTGCTCTGGGTGAGGAACATCAAGGAGAAGCTCTCCAGTGAGGAATCAGGCTGTGACGTGGCTTCTGCTGAGCAGCTGCTGAAGGAGCATCAGTACCTGCTGAAAGAGATCCAGAGTCAAAAACAGAGGTAAGACGCCTACAGGACTATAATGTGTGAGGAAGAATCGAGAGAGGAGATCCCAATGTCTTTGATCTTTTCACTGATAAATAACTGACAGTGAAGTACACAGTTATTAACATGACCAATTTTACATGTCATTTCTCCATGAATCATCAGTAAAATCAAAGAAAAACCATGCAGTGACAGACATGCTTGATATGGTGTAGATTTGATTGGCTCCCACACAAATCCCATTTTCCGAGTCAACTGGCTTAGTACATTAAGGGCCGGATTTTAAAAGCCCTGCACGCTGGCGCGCCTATTTTGCATAGGCTGCCGGCGAGCGCACAGCCCCGGGACGCGCGTAAGTCCCAGGGCTTCGTAAAAGGGGCAGGGAGGGGGCGTGTCTGGGGCGTGTCCGGGTCAGGGGGCGGTTTGGGGCAGGACCGGGGGCGTGGCGCCGGCCCGGGGGCGTGGTCGAGGCCTCCGGACCAGCCCCCGGGTTGGGTGATGGCGCGCCAGCAGCCCGCTGGCGCGGGCAGATTTACGCCTGGGGGCGGTTTAGATAGGGCCGGGGGTGTTGGTTAGGTAGGGGAAGGGAGGGGAAGGTGCAGTGGGGGGGAAAGAAAGTTCCCTCTGAGGCCGCTCCGATTTCGCGCGTATCTTATAAAATCCGGGGTCGGCGCGCGCAAGGGGGTGCACATTTGTGCAACCTGTGCACGCCGAGACCAGCGTGCGCTGCCTGTTCCCTCCGAGGCCGCTCCGATTTCGGAGCGGCCTCGGAGGGAACTTTCCTTCACCCTCCCCCCACCTTCCCCTCCCTTCCCCTACCTAACCCACCCCCCAGCAGGCTGCTGGCGCGCCGTCAACCGACCCGGAGGCTGGTCCGGAGGCCTCGACCACGCCCCCGGGCCGGCGCCACGCCCCCGGGCCCGCCCCTGAAACGCCACGGCACGCCCCTGAAACGCCGCGTCGTTTCGGGAACGCCCCGACATGCCCCCTCCCCGCCCCTTTGACAAAGCCCCGGGACTTACGCGCGTCCCAGGGCTCTGCGCAAGCCGGCGGCCTATGCAAAATAGGCGCGCCGGCGCGCATAAATCTGCCCGGATTTCCGCACGCAGGGCATTTAAAATCCGCCCGTAAGTCTATTCCATGTTACTGTTGCTAGTAATAGCATTGGCTATTTTCTAAGTCAACTTAATTAATAGCAGGTAATGGACTTCTCCTCCAAGTACTTATCCAATCCTTTTTTAAACACAGCTACACTAACTGCACTAACCACATCCTCTGACAACAAATTCCAGAGTTTAATTGTGTGTTGAGTAAAAAAGAACTTTCTCCGATTAGTTTTAAATGTGCCACATGCTAACTTCATGGAGTGCCCCCTAGTCTTTCTACTATCCGACAGAGTAAATAACCGATTCACATCTACCCGTTCTAGACCTCTCATGATTTTAAACACCTCTATCATATCCCCCCCTCAGTCGTCTCTTCTCCAAGCTGAAAAGTCCTAACCTCTTTAGTCTTTCCTCATAGGGGAGCTGTTCCATTCCCCTTATCATTTTGGTCGCCCTTCTCTGTACCAGGTGCATTAAACTACTTAATGCATTCAAAATGAATAGCATAAACATTTTTTGTAAATATGACCTAATAAGTATGACCCTGTGTGTCTGTGCAGATTTAATCAGCTGAAAGAACTGGGCCAGAAGTTGTCACGGAGCAAACACGGCAGCACCGGGGACGTGCATGAACACATGGAGAGGCTCCTTGACGAGCAGGCCGATCTGGAGCAGATGTGGCTGCAGAGAGAGAAAAAGCTCGAGGAGGGGCTACAGCTGCAGCAGTTTCTTCGGGAGGCAGACGGTGTTCAGATGGCACTCAGCATTCATGAAGTTTACCTTCGTGCTAATGACCTTGGGGTAAGCCTCTGACAAGGACATTCCCCTGAGCTCTCACCCTGAATAGCATTGGGTGAACTGCAACCTTCAGAGCTAGCAAGGATTCAGGGTGAACCTCAAAGGTTTCCAAGCACAGGAGGCGAGCTTCTTTCAGTGGAAAGGAGGCCTCTAAATGAGGGGTCATGGAATGAGGATGAAAGGGGACAGACTCAGGAGTAATCTTAGGAAATATTTCTTTACAGAGAAGGGTGGTGGATGCATGGAACAGCCTCCCAGTAGAGGTGGTGGAGACAAAATTCAGTAAATGGCTTTAAGAAAGCATGGGATAAATACAAGGGATTTCTAAGGACATGATGGGCATTATAAAGCTAAATTAATTGGGTGGATGGGCAGACTAAATGGGTCATGCAGTACTTTTCTTTTTCTGCAATATTCTTTTGAATATCCGGTCATGTTTAAAGTTATTCTGCGTAGCAATGCAGAAACAGATGCACTGGGCCCAGATCGGAGTAGGACGCTGCTGCGATCCAGGCCGCACAAAGATTTCTCTTGAAGGTACAAGGGGATGGGAGGGATACAGTTGGGGTGGAGGTGAGGGGGGGGGGGGGGGGTGAGCAATCTGAAAAGAAACCCATTTAAAAACAAAACAAACAGAACCGAGAGTGGTGGGAGGGGGAGGGAATGAGGCAGGAACCCTGACCCAATTTTTTTTTTAACTTAAGATGCCGCCGATTCGAGGAGTAGGGAGCAGTGGGCCAAGGCTTCGGAGCTGAACTGAAAGGGAGGAGGGGTCCTGGTTAGGGCCTGTGGGCCTGCGATTTCTCCGGGGGGGGGGGGGGGTGCATCGCTATTTAACCAGCTATATTCTTTTCAATGTAGCCGGTTATGTGATAAGTTATCCGGCCACATGAGGCTGCGTAACTTTAGACCTGCTCTGAAGCAGGTCAAAGGTTATCCAGCTAACCGAACTCAATATACCCGATTTTCGGCTAGGTTAGCTGGATATCTCAGCCCCTCCCCGGAATGCCCCTGGAACACCCCTTTTTTTATCTGGCTAAATGCACTGACATTTCTCCCGCAAATCTGGGGAAAATCTGACCAGATTCAACTCAGACTTAACAATTTATGGGAATCGACATTAAATCTGTCTTTTTGGGCCCCAGGGAACTGGGTGAAGTTACTCAAACTGCAGTTCCCTGTACGTACCCGGATCAGTCCAGACAGTGGGTTGAGCCTCCTTTCCAGCAGATGGAGACAGAGAAAAACTCGAAGGGTATCCTGAATCAGGACAGTGCTCACCCTGCGTCCCTTCAGTATTTCTCTGTCTCCAGTAGATGAAGGTGGCAGAACCTGCGGTTCCCTTTTTTTTTTTTTTTTCATATATTCCTATCTTTGAGGAAGTTTCTTTCCCTCATCTTTCCTTTCTGGATCAAGCAAGTACTACATTTATTTGGAAATTCTAATTTATCATTTCAGGGGGAAGGTGGCCGTGAGCTGCCTTTCTCCCTCAGTGTTCACTCTTATACGCCTCCCTGAGACAGTTTTAAATCCTAGGGGGGGGGGGGGTTAAGCCATTTAGACGGATAACTCAAAAATTATCCGCTTAAATGACAAGTATGGCATATTCAACCAATATAAGTACTTATCCGGCTACAATTTAGCTAGATAAGTGGTTGAATATGCCACATTTGCCATGTAGACCGTTAATTTTTGAGTTATCCGTCTAAATGGCTTTTGAATATTGACCCTTGAATTTTTTTGACTCTTAAAAATTAAAATACAACTAGTCCCCAGCCACCAGTATGTTCCATGTGTCCCGTGGAAGTGTGAAGCAGAAGGTATCATTTCATTTCTGGGAGAAAGAGAGAGAAAGAGAATTAAGCCTCCATAAACTCATTGCTGGCCAGACCTTTCCCAAGGGCACACTGGAAGTTGTGCAATCTGTAGAGCTGTGCAAATAAAAAAGATGGCAAACCAGTTTGATGAACCTGCTAGAAGGTCACAGATTCGTCAGATTAGTTCAGTGAAATTCACCTGGTTTGAGTCTGAGCTTAAGAGAACAATTTTCAAAGCCATCAATGTGGGTAAATAGCGATTTATGCCTAAAGAACGATTAACTGAAAATCATGCTGTCCCAGCCCCTTAATACAGCCAACAGCAGGAGCAGGGATCTATAGCCTGTGTGCTTTCAGCTGCATTGACGGGGAGGAAAATAAGAGACGCAGGTTGCATTTTCAACTCTGTGCATGTTCTTTTCCATGGGAAAATTGCCTGCACCTAAAGCAGATGCAGATGTCCATGGATGCTGTGCAGCCATGGCATGTTTCAGAAATGAAACTGTGCAGGTACTTCCTCTTCAAAAACTGGAGCAAAGTCCCCTGGGAAAAACATACCTTCGGGCTTTGTCTCAAAATGGACAGTTTCAAATTTATCCTCTATATTTTCCCATATCTCTAACCACTGTCAAAAGGTTAAAAATGAACAGCTGGAAATAGATCCTCACCACTCGCTTTATTTCTGGCTGTACTGATCTTTCAAATCTCAGAGAATCTAAAGCTAAAACTGGAAATTTGGACAGTTTTTTCCTGTGGCATACACGTCCACTAAGCTACACTGTGTACCGAGAATGAGTAATAGACTAACTCATCAATTCCAAATTTCAGTGCAGCAGCACTAGCCTATTCTTACCTCTGTTGCATCCCATTTGGGTCTTATTGATAGATATTCTTTCTGTTTTTTTCCCAAACTATTGCATTTCTTATATTTTTGAAATAAAAAGTGTGCATGTTTACTATGCCATACACTTTTGTACAAATCTCCTTCCAGGGGTGGTCTTCTCAGTGATTTGGGCTGCATTCCTGCTTTACAGAGTCTGATGTCCGCATGGGCTTCTCATAAGAATCAGCACAGCAGATTCATGCTGCTGGGAGGAGCTTTGAAAACATTAACATCTGCTCGGGATGGAATGAAGTAAAAATCAGAATGGCGTGGGGGATGTTCATGATTTTATCCGTGCATTGTAACTTCCAATTGAATTATCTAAAAAAAAAAAGCCATAATGCCATTTTGTATTTATTTTATTACATTTATAATGGCTGCTTTGACTAACAGCAAAAAAAATGAAGCCAAAAGAAATATCTGAGGTTTCTGTCTTTTTACCTCCAGGACGGGCTGGATACCACGCGGGGCCTGCTGAAACGGCACGAGGGGTTTGAGAGGCTGCTGACAGCGCTGGGCCACCGCGTCAAACTGATGGGGCAGCAAGGAAGCAGACTTGTGCAGGACCGGCATTTCGCTTCCCTGCTGTAGGTCTCGTCATTTTCCGTTAGTGTTGTAATTTGGGCACGAAGAGAAGAGATGAGAGTATGAGAAAAACAGAAGAGCTGGATGGAGGTGAAGGGCACGCCAAAAATATATGAATCAAAAAATGCATGAATGCTTAACTTAGGGAGGATAACTTTCAAGCAACTACACATGGCGGCACCATACAAAAAACATCCAAATGGCAGATGAAATTTAATGTGGAAAAGTGCAAGGTGATGCATATAGGGAAAAATAACCCATGCTATAATTACACGATGTTGGGTTCCATATTAGGTGCTACAACCCAAGAAAGAGATCTAGGTGTCATAGTGGATAACACATTGAAATCGTCGGTTCAGTGTGCTGCGGCAGTCAAAAAAGCAAACAGAATGTTGGGAATTATTAGAAAAGGAATGATGAATAAAACGGAAAATGTCATAATGCCTCTGTATCGCTCCATGGTGAGACCGCACCTTGAATACTGTGTACAATTCTGGTCGCCGCATCTCAAAAAAGATATAATTGCGATGGAGAAGGTACAGAGAAGGGCTACCAAAATGATAAGGGGAATGGAACAACTCCCCTATGAGGAAAGACTAAAGAGATTAGGACTTTTCAGCTTGGAGAAGAGACGACTGAGGGGGGGATATGATAGAGGTGTTTAAAATCATGAGAGGTCTAGAACGGGTAGATGTGAATCGGTTATTTACTCTTTCAGATAGTAGAAGGACTAGGGGACACTCCATGAAGTTAGCATGGGGCACATTTAAAACTAATCGGAGAAAGTTCTTTTTTACTCAACGCACAATTAAACTCTGGAATTTGTTGCCAGAGAATGTGGTTCGTGCAGGTAGTATAGCTGTGTTTAAAAAAGGATTGGATAAGTTCTTGGAGGAGAAGTCCATTACCTGCTATTAGGTTCACTTAGAGAATAGCCACTGCCATTAGCAATGGTTACATGGAATAGACTTAGTTTTTGGGTACTTGCCAGGTTCTTATGGCCTGGATTGGCCACTGTTGGAAACAGGATGCTGGGCTTGATGGACCCTTGGTCTGTCCCAGTATGGCATTTTCTTATGTTCTTATGTTCTTATGTGGCTGCGCATATTTTTACCATAGTATTTTATAATCCACGCACATGATATATACACATTTTATAAAATATGCAGATCTCTACCCAGCAACATATGTGGGAATGTAGGCTTATGCACGAATACATGCAATGCATAGAAACATGTATTTATAAGTACATTGAACACGCATACTTTTCCTATGTATTTAAAAAAAAATATATGCGTGTATATTTTACACACGAAAGTAAAGGAGGACGTACTCATGTGAGCCCCGATCTATGAGCGATAAGTCGGCCAATTTTAAAACATGCGCGCGTCAAGGAATTTACCAGTTTTACCAATTAGTCCACCAGTTGGCTCAGTCCTTCTCCAGGTCATCGAGAACTTCCTGATTCTCCAGCCTGAACTCCCCCCCCCAGTCCCCCCTGACCTCCCACCCAGTCACGTTTAATATCACGTATGCCAGATCATTAGCAGGTATAAGAATTTGCAAGTAAAGTGGAAAATGAACGCACATGTCAATAGCAACTTCTGCGTGTGAGTGTTAGCTATGTCCTGCCCTCCCCTTTTTTACATGCATTTATGTGCACTCAGAAATGAAAATACAGTCGTATACTTGACTTTTATAAAATACGGAGTACGTGAGTAGAGGCTACATACACTTGTATATGCTAATTTTTACGTGCTTTGAAAGTAATTTTCAAAGGAGTTACATGTGTAAATGTAACATACTATTGTAGCAATTTTAAAAAGTCATTTACACACATAAAGGGGGGATTTTCAAAAGAATTTACATGTGTAAATGTAACTACCATTGTAGCAATTTTCAAAAGCCATTTATCTGCGTAAAGTGCACGTTTGCAGTAAATCCTATGGAGAATTCAATGGCATATATTGTAGCAATTTTCAAAAGTCCAGTTACTTGAGTAAAGTGCATTTTCATGCGTAAAACACAGTTTTACGCATGTAAATGCTTTTTAAAATCAGGCCCAAAGTGCATATACATGTGCATTTAATATGGATAGTTCAATGGCATATATGGTAGCAATTTTCAAAGGCCCGCTTGCATGGGTAAAATGCATTTATACGTGTTATACCAGTTTTTAAGCATGTAAGTGCTTTTTAAAACCAGGCGCATAATGTCTTGAAAATTCTCCTTTAAGTCAGTTTGCCACCTTAGAGTTAATAAGCTTTGGAGTATTCAGTTTTGTAGTGTTTCTGGCTATTGTGCCTCTTCTAAATTGGTCTGGCAGTTTTGTAGCTGTTTCTGCCATTTTAGCTGCCCCCCCTCCCCTTCAATTTATGTGTTTTTGAGGAAGTTTCTGTGTTTATCTAAACATTCCTGTAGCAGTTTATGAATACCTTAAAGGTGGCATTAAATAGAGACATGATGTTGATTTTATACATAGAGAATTCAGTGCCCTGTGCTGAAACAGTGAGAAGCATCCCTTCCCACAAGCCTCTCCCTTCACCAAGTAGGTGACACGAATAGATCTCAAAGATGTCAGCTCTCAAAGATATGCCCTGTGTCACCACACTATTGACACCCCTCCAGCTTGGACCCTGGGCACGTTAAATGGAAATACAGATATCTGAATGAACCAGGTAGATGCGCAAGAAATTGTCAGAGACCACGAGTTATGCATCTAGAATTAATCATCTAAAGTTAGGTGTCTAAAAACATAGAGGTCAATTTTCGAAAACCTGGATAGTTAGCCAGATAAGTTGTTAAGGATATTCTGTTTATCCCGCTGAATATCCTCTAATAAAGTTATTCAGGTAAGCCTACCCGGATATCTAATCAACTATGTTTGAATATCGCTGGGTAGATTACAGAGTTATCCAGGTACATGTACTTGGATACCTTTAAGCTTATAAGAATATAGTCAGTTAAGCAGCAATCTGGCTTTAAAAGAAAAAATAGCCTAGTGGGCCAGGCATCCCGATTCCTCGAACCTCACCCCAGAGCCACAAAAATGAGGTCTGCTGGTCTGAGCCCCCAAACCCCTCCAAACATTGATGCAAAGGTTAAGGGCTATGGGGCCATTTGTCACCCTTACCCCCTTCGATTGGCCAAGAAAAGACTTATCTCTGGCCCCTTTGCACTCCCCCTCCACCCAGTATCCTCCCTAACTCCTTACCACTGCCGGGATAGCGGTACTGTCATGCCACACAAGACGGCAATGCTGGAAGTCTGTGGGAGCGATATGAGAGTACCATTCAGTGTTGATAAAGGGGTAGATTTTAAAAGAAGCGCACGCGGCCTACATGTTTGCTTGCCACCCGGCGCGCGCACATGTACGCCCGGTTTTATAACATGCACGCACAAACTATAAAATCCTGGGTCGGCACGTGCAAGGGGGTGCACAATTGTGCACCTTGCACATGCCGATCCGCGCTGAGAGGGACCTTCCGTTCCCCCTAGCCTGACCTTCCCACCCCTTCCCCTAACCTTTCCCCCCCCAGCCCTACTCTAACCCCCACCAAAATTTATTTCTTACCTTTTGCGCCTGTTACGAGCGCCAGCAGCTTGCCGGCACGCGATCCTCTGACACAGTGGCAATGGCAGCTCTATCGGAGGCCTCTGGCCCCACTCCCGGACTGCCCCGGACCGCCCCTTTTGTAAAGCCCCGGGACTTACACGCGTCCCGGGGCTTTACGTGCGCCGCCGGGCCTTTTTAAAATAGGCCCAGCGCGCGCAACCTTTTAAAAATCTGGCCCAAAAGGTTTGGAGGATGTTGGGTGGGGTGGGGGAAGAGGGTTGAGGTTGGTTGGGGGAGGAGGAGAGTGAGGAGGAGCTTGAGGTAAGCCTTTACTTGGCCTACTGCAGGAGAAGGACTGGGGTAGAAGCAGTGATCAGCCCCATACCTCTTAACCTTTACATCAGTATTTGAGGGGGGATTCAGGCCGGCAGGCCCTATTTTTGTGGCGCTGGGATGGAGGGCGGGAAATTAAATCTCAAATCCAGATAAGCTGTTTTTTCTTTTAAATTTAGATATCCATGTAATTGACTATATTATTTTGAATATAGCTGGTTAAGCTTAAAGATACTCGGGAACGCGTTCCCAGATAACATTTGAAGTATTTGTGACCATTTAATTTAATTTAATTTAATTTAATTTATTTAGCTGACTCCAAATATCAGAGCTAGCCAGATAAGTTACCCAGCTAATTCACCCCCATCCTTGAATGCCTACAAAATGTTCCTAAGTTATCTGACTAAATTTTACCTGGATAATGACTTATTCAAATAAAATTTAGCTTGATAAGTGCTAGTGCTATTTAAACATTAACACTTATCCGGATAACTCAAAAGTTATTCTGATAAATGCCTTTGAATATTGACCTCAGGATGTTTACAGGCGTGGTCTTGTGACTGGACATACACATCTCATTGTCAGTATGTTAGATGACTTTAAAGTTTTGGGAAAACATAGGGAAAAAAAAGTGCATAAAGCCTGGAAGTTGATTTTTTTTTTTTTTGCACCATTAGAACATAGAAACAATAATTGTCCAGTGATTTAATTTTGTACAACTTCAGAAAGGAACAAATTCCCACAGGAAATCCTCTATAACCCAAAACTTTAATAAGAAATACTGGAACTTTTTCCTAGAAGTGTTAAATTTAAGAACTGAGTAAAAAGTCTTACGGTGCTTTTTGCACAATTCTTGGCTTGCTGAATTTTTTTTTTTCTGCAGAATTATTTTCCATGAGAGAAGTTGCTGGAAATTAAATCCTTGACCCAAAGATCTGCTATTTTAAAATTATCCAAGCAAAGGGATTCTCTGACTTTTTGCACTTTTGTAAGTCTGTTACATAAATGCATAAGGCTTGCCATACTGGGTCAGACCAAAGGTCCATCAAGCCCAGTATCCTGTTTCCCCAGCAGTGGCCAAACCAGGTCACAAGTACCTGGCAGGATGCCAAGCTGCTCATCCCAAAAATAAGCAGTGGATTTCTGCAACTCTACCGTAATAATTGTTAATAGACTTTTCCTCCAGGAACTTTTCCAAACCTTTTTTAAACGTAGCTATATTAATAGCTTTCATCACATTCTCTGGCAACGAATTCCAGAGCTTAATTTGCCTGAAACTTAAATCTGGCCTTTATTTTGCCATCTCTCACTCTACTAATACTAAAATTTGCCCTTTTTTCTGCAAGTACAAAGTTAAAGGGAAATTTACTATACTGTGATATTTTGTCACAGAATGGGCAAAATATCACGGGGCATGGTCCCACAATATTTTTGCCCCCCCCCCCCCTGGGAAAATATTGCAGCAAGATCGCCATCTTTCTTTTATTGCAGAAAACTCTACAATAAAAAATAACGTGGCAGAGCCGAAAAAATGCACTATGGAGGCCCATTTTACATGGGTCTGCTATTGTTTAAAGGGCCATGCATAGAGCCCAACCCTTACGCAGGGATCAAGTGAGATCCCCGCCCACTCTCGAGGTGGCGCAGCCTAAAAAATTTTTATAAAATAAAAAAATTACTTGTGCCGCAACACCCTGCCCCTTTCCCAAATCCCTCCCATTTGATCAGACATTACACCCTATCACAACCAAAGACCCCTCCATATCAAAAACAACCCATCCATTATCAGGACCCCCCCAGGATCACACCCTCTCAGCATATATCATATTCCCTGGTGTCTAGTGGGGCCTCTCCACTCCCCTTACATGAACTGAAGACCCTAGTGGTGTAGGGGACTTTGGACCACCCTTCCAACCCCCGAACCACTCCCTTATCTGAAGAAGACTTCATGGTAGTCTAGTGATGGCCAAGAGTGCCCTCTAATCCCAGAGCGGTCAATACCATTTTCCAAAATGGTGCTTGCGGCCATTTCCCCTATTACTTGATAGAGGCAAAGGCCGGTCTACGCTTCCCCATCACAAACCCCTTTTCTTGGTCAGAATCCCTTCCCCCCAACCCCCCATGCCCCCTTTCCAAAATACACATAATCCTTGGTGCTTAGTGGGCCCCCCTATCCCTCTCTTTCCCTCCCCCTCCTTATATAAAAAGGGTCTGTAGCATAGTGGGATCCCTCAAAGCCCTCTCCCCACCTCCAACCCCCCTCCCACTATTAGAAGGGTCATTGGGTGGTATAGGTTCAGCCTGGAGCGCCCCCTAGCTCCAGGCCAGTTGATACCATCTTCCAATATAGCGTTGACCGGCCTTTGTTTCTATCATGTTGACCGACCCAGAGCTAGGGGGTGCTCCATGCTGACCCTATACCACCGATGACCCTTCTTATAAGTATGGCGGGTCCGAGGGACCAAAGGTCCCCCTAGACTACCAAGCCCTTTTTTCTATAGCAGGAGGGCTACTGGGCCCACTAGGTACCAGAGATTGTGTATTTTTGGAAGGGAAGTGACTGTGGTGGGGCAGATGCTGAGGGGTGGGTTTGAAGGGGGTAATTTATTCAGTTGGGAAAGAAGGGTTTCTGATCAAGGGGAGAAGTTTGTGAAAGGGGTGAGGAGTTGCCGCATGACTGTACACTTTTTACTTTTATTTTAAGAGGCCATACCACCTTGACAAGCAGCAGGAGTGGGGTGATGGGGCTCTCTATAGACCCCCTGGGGGCATTTTTACCAATTTGAGGGTGTAATTTGGGCCTAAGTGCCATTTAACTTTTACAGCAGGACCATTGGGACAAATGGTGGTTTTTCTAATTCAGCCACATTATTTTGTGCATGTAAATTGAATGCAAAGCAGCTAATTGTAAAATCACGCGATATTATGAATAATGCACAATATCACTGCAGTATGGCCATATCATGTAATAAACAGCATTCAAGGCATATTATAGCCATAGTGCAGCTTAGTAAATCTAGGCCTTAGTCGAATAAGTTATTTGGTTAACTCTGGTTAGCAGGATAACTTAGCAGGCTAATGTAACTCCACCGAGAAATACTCATGGAATTCCCAACATTTTCTGGCTAAAATCTAGCCAGATAAATACCCCCAAATCTCCAAAATTGGCATTTAACCAGATAACTCATAAGTTACCGGGCTAATGCCGCTGAACATAGACTCCTAAAATTTTACTAAAATTATAAATATAGAGGCAAATTTTTAAATATAGCCAGCTATGTAAGTTAGCCGGATAAGATATATCTGGCTAACTTGTTCGGATATTTAGTGGCACAGCAATGCCTCTGAATATATCTGGAAAAATATTAAAATTAGATGGATAAGCTTATCTGGCTAACTTTAGACCTACTATGGGGCACATCTAACTTAGCATACACAAAAAAGTGCAAGAATAGAATAAGTTCCTGGTGAAAGGTTTAGCTGTCACAAATAATGTTTTATTTCGGCAACTCCTTAGTTTAAATACAGTCTCTTACATAGAGTCTTGAGTGCAAGTGGTGCTCCGCTGTGTTTTTGCACATCTAACTTAGCCATCTAACCCCCTAGATTTATTAAAATGTTATATTTATAGCAGAAATAGTGCCAGCGATTAAAAAAAAAAAAAAAAAAAAAGGGAGCATGGTTAGAGAGAGATCCTGTAGAGACCAATATGTTACTTTACTATTTATACCACTGTAAGAGGGGGCACTTTTAACTCGGGGTTGGGTTTGGGGGATGGTTTTACATATACAGTCATAGGTATAAACAGCAAAGTTGACATCATTGAAGATTTTCTGTCATTTGGAGTATTGAAAGGTACAAGAGGAACTGATTTGTACACTGTACTCTCTGCCTAGCTTGATGCACTCAGTCAAGTTAGGTAAAGAGTAAATTGTACAAATCAACTCCTCTTGTATCTTTCATCGCTCCAAATGACAGAAAATCTTCAATGATGTCAACTTTGCTGTTTGTACCTCTGATAGTGTATGTAAAACCAACAATATCGCATCTTTTGATGGGCTGATTTCCTTATCATATTATCGAGCTCAGTGCCACATTTCCCTGATGCACCACCACGTCTCCCAGCTTCAAAATCACCTGCTCACTTTCACTGGAAAACCATTGTGAACAATTAAAGGAACTAAGATTTGCAGAAATCAAGAGATGTTATTTGTAACTGTAGACTACATCGGGGGGGGGGGGGGGGCTTTAAGTTCCCTAAGTGCATGTATTTCTATTTTTAGAAATCATTAGTTTGCACTACAAACTGTCAGGTTCTCTGTATACACATTTCTCAGACATGCTGTACAAAAACATCTCTGATATTTAGAGTTGGATATGTCTGTTTTTTCATTTTATGTAGATTATGAGTGAGGGAGAGAAAGAGCACCTCTGTAGAGACCAATATGTAACTTTACTATTTATATCACTGTAAGAGGGGGCACGTTTAACTCAGGGTACGGTTTGGGGGTGGTTTTACATACACAGTCAGAGGTACAAACAGCAATGTTGACATCACTGAAGATTTTCTGTCATTTGGAGCGATGAAAGTTAGAAGAGGAGTTGATTTGTACACTATACTCTCTATTTAGCTTGATGCACTCTCTACCTAGCTTCAAACAAACTAGGTAGAGAGTACATTGTACAAATCAACTCCTCTTGTACATTTCATTGCTCCAAATGACAGAAAATCTTCAATGATGTCAACTTTGTACCTCTGACTGTGTATGTAAAACCACCCCCCCAAACCTACCCCACCCTAAGTTAAAAGTGCCCCCTCTTACAGTGGCATAAATAGTAAAGTTACATATTGGTCTCTACAGAGGTGTCCTCTCTCTCTCTCTCTCTCTCTCTCTCTCTCTCTCTCTCTCTCTCTCTCAAAAAAATGAGAAAACAGACATACCCAACTCTAAATATCGAAGATGTTTTTGTACAGCATGTCTGAGAAATGTGTATACCAGAGAACATGACAGTTTGTTAGTGCAAACTAATGATTTCTAAAAATAGAAATACATGCACTTAGTGAACTTAAAAGCCCCCTGATGTAGTCTACAGTTACACATAACAATCTCCTGTCCTTCTGCAAATCTTAGTTCCTTTAATTGTCCAAAATGGTTTTCCAGTGAAAATGAGCAGGTAGTTCTGATGCTGGGAGACGTGGCAGTGCATAAGGGAAACGTGGCACTGAGCTTGATAATAAGATGAGGAAAGAGTGCAGGGGGTAACCTGCATGGAGATGTAAATACTGCCCTTAACTGAAGGCATGGGGATTACTACCCTTAGCCAATTAGCCTTGATGCATGTGATGCAAACTGCAGCATCGCTCTCTGCTTCGATCAGTGGGGGGAAAAGGGGAACTGGATTCAGACAACAGCCAATGCTGGGCCCTGACTTTACGGTCCCGGGGTACTGATATGCAGGCATTAGGGATAAAGCACAGGACTGCTCCTATGCCAAGCCCAAAAGCAAAGCACATTCAAGCAGCATTGTCTGAATTATCAAGAAGGCTGCTCACCCTGTAAAAATATTGCTAGCAGTAATTTTGTATGGGTTTGACACTTGCTTAGTTTGATTGTAAATATTGCTACCCTAACAGAATGCATGGTGGTAACCTGCACGGAGTGACAGTTACTACCATAAGAAGCTTGCGGGCACACTGGATGGACCAGTGGTCTTTTTCTGCTATCATTTCTATGTTACCTTGTCAACTGACCATAGTTAAAGTAATATAGCTGGTTAAGTGGTTATAGTATAAACAAAAGACAACATGTATCTGGGCCTATCAGCCCTTTTCCCCGACGCCCACCCAGTAAATGAGAAAGGGACCTCTCCCCATTCCCTCCTAGTAAAAGTAAGAATTGCAATTCAGGGGGTCCGGTCACAGTGTCACCGCTCCCTCCCTGGTTTGTGAAAATGACATTTCAAAACATTCTCCTCTCCTCTCCCTCCTCCCCCTCCTCCCCCCTCCCTTTCCCTCTACTCTGGTCGCAACTCTTTTCACTCACCTGGCACCTATAAAAGCTTCTTTCTGCCATTGGGATTGCGGTATGCTACGACCACTCCTGGTGGCATCCATCATGGCTCTAAAAGTTAGCCGGATACGTGCCCCAAATATTCAAAAGTTGGCATTCAGGCACATTATCTGGCTAAATGCCTTTGAATATGGACCCCAATGTATTTTATGTTTTGTGAACTGTTACCAGATAATCTTGTCAATACAAATATTGAAAAAGAGACATAACTCAGAGCTTCCCTTAAGTACTGTGATCAGCAATGGACCCCCCCCCCCCCTCCCCCTCACTGCAGGAACGTTGTCCTTGCCCTGGGAAGTATCTGAAGAATGCTGAGTATGTTCTGAGGAAGGATCGCTGAGCTTTGAGGGTTTAGTCTTCTTAGAAATTAGACTTGGAAATAAATTTTACAAAGTCTTGAAAGTTACACAGAGGGCTGATGAAACTGAGCCAGGAAAATTGTTTGGTTTGGTGAAAGGCTCAGAATTTCAGAAACTCTTTGGACGGGATTCTGAGAAGTCTGGAACACATTACCAGTGAATTGCAGTATTGCAGTTGTGGTGCTGTATAATAGGATTAGGAGACGGGGAGTATTTTAAAGAAAAGGGTGGATGCAGGGACTTTAGCGCTGTGCAGGAAAATGGAGATGCAGGGATATTGTAAGAAAGTGGGAAGCCGGGGGAAGGGAAGCATGAGGGGGTGTAATCCAGTTTGTTACAGAAGTAACTATGAGTGAAGGCAGGAGCACCTAAGGGACTTGGAAACTCTATCCAGGCCTCTTAAAGACTCTCAGCTGTACATGCTTATGCCTCTGTTTACCTAATATAATTGAGTAACAATAATTATCATATTGTTACTTCTCCTTTACTCATCTTCTTACTGGGACTCCAACTCCCAGGTCTTTTGCTTCTTTAAAGTTCCCTCTCCTTTGAAATCGTTTTTACTTTCACCTCTGGTTGTCTTCTTGCTATGCTCTCTAGTGCCTGGGGTGTATGGTGTGTCAACTCATCACAGTATCACAGCCTATAGAGAATTCATTTGTTTTCCAAACAGTTATTAGAATTCTCTGCACTATGTATTTCATAGAAACATAGAAACATAGAAATGACGGCAGAAGAAGACCAACCGGTCCATCCAGTCTGCCCAGCAAGCTTCACACATTTGTTCTCATACTTAACTGTTTTCTCTTGGCTCTTAGTAACCTTATGTTCTAATTCCCTTTTCACACCCCACCATTAATGTAGAGAGCAGTGCTGGAGCTGCTTCCAAGTGAAATATTAAGTTTGATTAGTTGGGTAAGCGGCAGCATAGCTCTCTGCCATGAAGCAGAGGGCAATGCTGGAAATGTGTGAAGTATCAGTTTTTCTTTTCCCCTGTCATTGAAGCAAGGAGTCATGCCGGACATGCACCGAAAGTGAAGAATGCCTGAAAGTCACATTAACTATCATCAAATATTGAAAAGCCTAATAATTGGTAATACCTATAAGCCCATGAACCCATCCTGTTTTTTTTTCTTTTTTTTTTTCTTTTCTTTTTTAATTGGGAGATGGATGCCCTTCATCCTTCTACTCTGTGAAGGTGGACACCTACCACCGGCCACTGGCATCCCGCTCCGTTAATGCCTCTGTGGCTACTGCCGCTCCATGCAGTGTTTTACTACCTGCTCTTTATATGCGTCCTCTAGAACTGATGGATCCCATCCCTGGGTTTTTTTATTATTTATTTAATTGGGAGATGACAGCCCTCCATCCTTCCGCTCCGTGAAGGTGGACACCTACCACTGGCCACTGGAGTCCCGCTCCGTGAATGCCTCTGTGGCTACTGCCGCTCTGTGCAGTATTTTACTACCTGCTCTTTATATGGACACCTACCACTGGCCACTGGCATCCCGCTCCGTGAATGCCTCTGTGGCTACTGCCGCTCCGTGCAGTATTTTACTACCTGCTCTTTATATGTGTCCTCTAGACCGATGGATCCCATCCCTGTTTTGTTTTTGTTTTTGTTTTTTATTTAATTGGGAGATGACAGCCCTACATCCTTCCGCTCCATGAAGGTGGGACACCTACCACTGGCCACTGGCATCCCGCTCCGTGAATGCCTCTGTGGCTACTGCCGCTCCGTGCAGTATTTTACTACCTGCTCTTTATATGCGTCCTCTGGACCTGATGGATCCACAATATTTATCCCATGCCCCTTTGAAGTGCTTCACAGTTTTGGACTTCACCACTTCCTCTCCGGAAGGGCATTCCAGGCATCCACCACTCTCTCCGTGAAGAAATTCTTCCTGACATTGGTTCTTAGTCTTCCTCCTTGGAGCCTCAGCTCGTGACCTCTGGTTCTGCTGATTTTTTTCTGTTGGAAAAGGTTTGTTCATTGTCTTTGGATCGTTAAAGTTTTTCAAGTATCTGAAATTTGAATCATATCACCCTGCTCCTCCTTTCCTCCAGGGTGTACATATTTAGATTCTTCAATCTCTCCTCGTATGTCAACCGATGAAGACCCTCCACCTTCCTGGTCGCCCTTCTCTGTACCGCCTCCAACTTGTCCTTGTCTCTTTGTAGATACGGTCTCCAGAACTGAACACAGTACTCAGGTGAGGCCTCACCAAGGACCTGTACAAGGGGATTATCACTTCCCTTTCTTACTCGATATTCCTCTCTCTATGCATCCCAGCATTCTTCTGGCTTTTGCAATCGCCTTGTCGCATTGTTTCGCCGACTTCATATCATTAGACACTATCACCCCAAGGTCTCTCTCCTGCTCCGTGCACATCAGCCTTTCCCCCCCCATCGAATACAGTTTCATTCGGATTTCCACTACCCCAAATGCATGACTTTGCACTTCTTGGCATTGAATTTCAGCTGCCATATCTTCGACCACTCTTCCAGCTTCCTTAAATCCCGTCTCATTCTCTCCACTCCTTCCGGCGTGTCCACTCTGTTGCAGATCTTAGTGTCGTCCCGCAAAAAGACAAACCTTACCTTCTATCCCGTCCGCAATGTCGCTCACAAAGATATTGAACAGGAACCGGTCCCAACACCGATCCTTGCGGTACAACACCACTTAAAACCGCTCTCTCTTCAGAGAAAGTTCCATTTACCATCACGCATTGTCTTCTGTTCGTCAACAGTTTGCAATCCAGGGTCACCACTTCGGCACTCACTCCCAAGCTTTTTGTTTTATTCCCAGTCCTCCTGTGCGGAACCGTATCAAAAGCTTTGCTGCAATCCAAGTAGATGACATCTAGCGCTCGTCCTTGATCCAATTCCTTGGTTACCCAGTCGAAAAAGTCAATCAGATTTGTCTGACAGGATCTTCCCCCTGGTGGAATCCATGCTGCCTCTGGTCCATCAATTCTCCGGAATGTAGATATTTCACTATTCTCTCTTTCAACAGTGACTCCATTACTTTTCCCACCACCGAAGTGAGGCTAACCGGTCTGTAGTTACCAGCCTCTTCTCTGTTCCCACTCTTGTGAAGCGGGACCCACCACCGCTCTTCTCCAATCACTCGGCACCACTCCCGTTTCTAGGGATCTATTGAACAGGTCACACAGCGGACCCGCCAGCACATCTCTGAGCTCCCTCAGAATCCTTGGATGAATCCCATCAGGCCCCATGGCTTTGTCCACTTTCAGATTCTTTAGCTCTTCCCATACATTTTCTACTGTAAAATGATTTTCATCTATTCCACTACCCTCCAGCTTCTTGTGTAGAAATGGTCCTTCTCCAGGGTCTTCTTTAGTGAATACAGAGCTGAAGTATTCATTTAATATTTCTGCCATTTCTTCGTCTCTCTCCACACATTGATCATTTCCACCTTTCAATTTCACTATACCACTATGGACTTTCTCTTTTCGCTGATGTATCTGAAAAATGTTTTGTCACCATTTTTTATCTCCTTGGCAATCCTCTCTTCCGCTTGACTTTTTGCCAACTTGATTAATTTCTTCGTCTCCCTCAGTTGAATCAAATATTCTTCTTGTGCTCCTCCCTTTGGGATCTTTTATATTTTTTGAATGCTGTTCTTTTAGCTTTAATTTTGTCAGCCACCTCGTTGAGAACCAGATAGGTTTCATTTTCCTTTTGCTTTCTTTACATTTCTAACATAAAGAGTAGTTGCCTTGGTGATTGCTCCTTTTAGATTGATCCACTGCTGATCCACATCTCTCTCATTCTCCCATCCATTTAGTTCTTCCTCTAGGTACTTCCCCATTTCCTCAAAGTCTGTTTTTGAATTGTAAAACTCGGGTCTTTGTGGTTCTTTCCCTATTCTTTTAGTGATATTAAACCATATTGTTTGATGATCACTGGTGCTGAGGTGGGTGCCCACCTCGACATCAGAGACATTATCTGCATTAGTGAGCACTAAGTCGAGTATATTTCCTTCTCTCGTGGGTTCTAATACCATTTGTTTGAACAAAGCTACTTGCATGGCATCCACTATTGCTCTACTATTTTAGATTCTGCAGATGGGATTTTCCAGTCTACATCTGGCATATTAAAGTCACCCACGATCACCACTTCTCCCTTCTTACCTATCTTATGGATGTTCTTCAACCAGGTCTCTGTCCAGCTCTTCCTTTTGGTTCGGGGGCCTGTAAACCACTCCAATATAAATTGATGCTCCATCATCTGTTTTTAGGTCTACCCATAGTGCTTCTTCCTTGCCCCAACTTCCTTGTAGCTCAGATGCTTGGATATTGTTTTCTGACATAAAGAGCCACACCTCCCCCTTTTCTATCCACTCTGTCCTTCCTTAACAAGTTATAGCCTGTATTGCCGTATCCCAATCATGAGATTCTGTGAACCATGTCTCTGTGATAGCAACAATGTCCACTTCTGCCTCTATCATTAGGGCCTGCAGATCTGGTATTTTATTTCCCAAACTATGAGCATTTGTGGTCATAGCTTTCCAGGTACTCTCTTTAAGATTATTGCTTTTCCTGTACTCCTTATGAGACTTTTAGTTGAGATTTGTTATTCACTTCACTCTTTCCTTTTGCAGTTGTGCCACTGATGCCAGAGTTATCCATCTCAATTTGCTTTTTCTTTTGGTTATGTATCTTGAAATTCTGCATGCATTGGTTTTCTCTCTTTTCTGGTAACACTTCAATGTTTTTCTCTAGGACTTCAGTTTTTAATATAGGGAAGGCTTTTTGTTCTTGTTGCATTTAAATTCTACTTTAAATTCTATTGCATTCTCTACCTTCCACGCCAGTATTCCAATTTTGCTTCATTTGTTAAAATGCACCATTGCATGTAAGATGTGAAGGGCCGGGACTTAAAAACCCAACTGCATGCCTGATGAGAAAATACCCCAAGATAGAGAGATAAAATGGTCTGGAATACAGCACAGGTTTAGCAGTAGATACTGGACAGTGTGCAAAATGAGCTTTGTTGTGGGGTTTCTTTTTCAGGATTGGGCAAAGGCTGACAGACAGTCAGGAGGGCCTGAAGCAGCTGAAAGAGAGAAGCGAGCAGAGAAAGAAGAATTTGCTGGATTCTCTGCGACTGCAGGTGAAGGCTCTGCTGCTGGCACGACTAACACAAAGGGAAGACATTTTCAGCTAAGAGTCATAGAGCAGACTGGAACGCTCGCCCGATAACCTTTCCGGGAACTTGCTGCTAATCACTGTGGCACGCTGGAAGCGTAATGATGGGTCTCATGACTTCTGCAGCAATTTCCTGTAGATCTCTCCAAAATATCATCAGATACCAGGTGGAGGCTCTGCTTTCCTAGTGGGTCTTTGCCATTAGCCAGAGCCAAAGACATTCTGGCACATGCAGTCTTTCCTTTTCTTTTTTTTTTGCTCTTGATAGGAAAAAGTAAAACTGCAGATACCAGGATGTACAAGCCTGTGAATTGAAAGGCTCAGTCTTAAAACCTTGGGCTAGTGAGAAGCTTTGGATGATGATACCCCCATAGTCCATGACATACGAGCACAGAAATTTAGTGACAGTTCTGTTCACTGTCTTTACCCAATCACTCTTTGCAGCCCAAACATTCTGAAACTTCAAGGGAATTCTCTCGCTATGAGTAACAGATTTATCTATTAGACACCAAGATGCTTCTGGAAGGTTTGGTGTCTGGGATGTCAGGGTAATTATGGGAAAAATTGCTGAGTGATACCTTCCTGAGGAGTAAAACCTGTCAGAGTAGGAATAAGTCAGCATGCCATGACTTCATTTTACTCTTTCATTCTCACCTTTCCTCTCTGCCACCACATCCCACCTACCCACCCCCTCCCCTCACTACCTCAGATTTGGAGAGAACATTTTTGCAGGGCAGGGATTATGAAACCACCTGCCATCTTCTAGAACCGACTAGGAATCTTGATTGGCATTGAGCCTTTTTTTGCTATTATTATGTCTTTATGGCAGGAGTTCAAGTGTGATGCCACTGAACTCCGGTTGTGGATGGAGGAGAAGTACCAGATTGCAACAGACGAATCTTACCGTGATCCGAACAACATCCTGCGGAAGCTGAAGTGGCATGAGGCTGCCGAGAAGGAAATGAATGCAAATCAAGTTCAATTTAAAGAGTTCAAAAAGGTAAAACAAATAACTGAGGTAGAAAAATGACAATTGCATTGAGTGAAATGAATTACATGCTATTGAGGTGCAAAGGGTGATACAGCCTGTCTTCAGGGGTAGTAGGCAGATCAGCTCCCGAAGTGCCACAAACAGGTCTGGTTTTCAGGACATCCAGAATGAATATGCATGAGATATATTTGCATACAGTGGAGGCAGTGCATGCAAATATGCCTCATGCATATTCATTTCCAGGCCTGGTTGTGGCACTCCAGGACCGATGTTGCCTACCTCTGTCCTAATGAGAGTAAGGGATAGGGAAGGTCTGCATTAGGGTTCTTAATTTATTATTGCAATTCCCTGTATTTGGCGCTTTCAGCGAATACAATCTGTCCACTTCAAATAGTTCAAACTGCAAGAGGCTGCCTATTCATGGGGAGCTGTAGGCGGGAGTACATTACTTATTTACTGTGCTCCCTGCATTGGCTGCCCATTCAATAGCAGATTGATTATCAGATGGTGGTTCTTGTATATCAATATGCAGGGTCCATAGATCAAATTGATCTTATGATTCTATGCTCTGTCAAGATCACTGAGATCATCCCAGCAAGGGCTCCTTCGGATCGCCTGCTGGTATCATGATCATCTTTGCCAGACGCGAGAAAGGGCCTTTCCCATGGCTGCACCAAATGTATGGAATGCACTTCCACCCACTGTTAGAATAATATCTGATGTGCAAGCATCTAAGAAAGCTATAATAACTACTCTATTTAGCATAACAGAATGGAAGTGGTGAGCTTTCAGCAGTTTTTTACTTATTTATTTCTGTGATGTAAATGTTTACTGTCTTTGTTGTAAATTATGGATGTATGTTTATATTGTTTCCTGATCCAAACCGTAGGAAGGGTGCAGGCTATAAATCAGTTTTAAAGAAATAAATAAATAAAATGCATTATTATTTTTATTTTGCTCTTTTGATGTATTATTTTGCATAGCTATTTTTAATATAATGTATTTGATAATGTAATATAGTAACATAGTAATGACAACAGATATAAAGCAAATGACCAAAAGGTCCATCCAGTCTGCCCAGCAAGTTACTCATGGTAGTAACTTTTAAGGGTAGTAACTGCCACTCTGTGCAAGTTACCCCATGTCTTCTATTAAGGGTGGTAGCGTTAAGGATAATAACTGTCGCTCCATGCAGGTTACCCCCATGCCTTCTGTTAAAGGTAGTAAATGCCATACTATGCAGGTTACTCCCATGCACCCATTTCTCATTTCCAACATCTAGCATTTAGGGATCCGCAGTGTCTGTCCCATGCCCTTTTGAATTAATTTACTGTTTTTGTCCTCAACACCTCTTCCAGGAGGGCATTCTAGGCATCCATCACCCTCTCCATGAAGAAATACAGTATTTCCTGATGTTGGTCTGAGTCGTTCCCTCCGGAGTTTCATTTCATGACCCTAGTTCTATAGTTTCCTTTCCAACCGAAAAGGTTCAAAGTTGGTGCATCAGAAATACCTTTCAGGTATCTGAAGGCCTGTATCATATCTCCCCTGCACCTCCTCTCCTCCAGGGTTTACATACCTAGATCCTTCAGCCTCTTCTTGTAAGTTTTCTGATACAGACCCTACACCATTTTAGTTGCCTTTCTCTGACCTGATTCTGTTCTGTCTCTATCTCTTGAGATACGGGCTCCAGAACTGAACACAGGACTCCAGGTGAGGCCTCACCAAGGACTTGTACAAGGGCGTTATAATCTCCTTTCTCTTACTCACATTATCCCTCTCTCTGTGCAGCCCAGCATCCTTCTGACTTTAGCTATCGCCTTGTCACATTGCATCGCTGCCTTCAGATCACCAGACAATATTACTTCAAGGTCCCTCTCCAGGTCTGTGCACATCAGCATTTTGCCCGCCATCGCATACAGCTCTTTTCGATTACTGCACCCCAGATGCATGACTCTGCACTTCTTGGCATTGAATCCCAGCTGCCATATCTTTGACCATTCTTCAAACTTTCTTAAATCTCTTTTCATTCTCTCCACTCCCTCAGGCAATTTCATTTTGTTGCAGATATTAGTATCATCCACAAAAAGACAAACGTTACCTTCTATTCCTTCCACAATGTCGCTCGCAAAGATATTGAACAGAACCAGTCTCAAAACCAATTCTTCAGGCACTCCACTTAACACCATTCTTTCTTCAGAGTAAGTTCCATTTACCATTACACACTGTCTCCTGTTAGTCAGCCGATTTGTAATCTACTCCACCACCTTGGCGCCCACTCCCAAGTTTCTCATTTTATTTATAAGCCTCCTATGCAGGACTGTATCAAAAGCTTTACTGAAATCCAAGGAAATCACATTGAGTGCCCTTCCTTGATCCATTTCTCTTGTCACACAAAAAAATCTATCAGATTTGCCTGACAGGAACTTCCCCTGGTGAATCCATGCTTCTTCATGTCCAGCAACCTACCAGATTGGAGATGGTTCACTATGCTTTTCTTCAGCAGAGTCTCCATTAATTTTCCCACCACCAAATTAAGGCTGACTAGCCTATAGTTTCCAGCATCCTCTCTGCTATCACTCTTCTTGAAGCAGGACAACATCTGCTCTTCTCCAGTCCTACTGTGTTGGGTGAAAAAATTGAAATAGTTAATGAAAGAAAAGATGATAACATTTGTGTGGGTGCATGTATAAGCAAGTTTGTCTGCAAATCTATACTGAGGCCTTGAATTCAGAGAATGATAATGTTGATCTTGACTAGATGGTGGCCATTGACTGCCCTTATAGCATTAAGAACAAAAGCTATGATGAAAGTGGGAGGACTGTTATCTCATGTTAAGACAATTAAATCAGTCACATTAGATGGCTTCAGCTTCACAAACACCAATACATGAGCTAGGACTGCACTTTAGCTATCAAGTAAATCACGAGAAGTGTAGAATAAATCTTCTGTGGTCCAAGAATCTTTCATCAATAAATTGTTATTATTATTATTATTATTATGGCAACTCCACTGTTAAACATATGATATTCCGATTCAATTCAAGGGTCCCTAGACATGGATCCCGTGTTTTGCCAAGCTGGCTGCGTCGGGAGGGACAGCACAGTTAGAGAATCATTCTGTAAGAACAAATGTAATCATCACAATTTTGAAGGACCAACCAACAAAACAATGGGTACAACCGACAGTATCATAGAGACATGTTAAAAACAGCAAGGGGTGTAGAAAAACATACCTTTCTCTGTACAAGGTAACAGGTTACAGGGAGTGCACCTAAGTTACAGTACATCAGTGATTTAAACTCTCAGAAGGTTTTGGTGCGAAAAAACTGACCAATCAGAACACAAGAATGACTAGCCAATCAGAACACAACAAGCGATACTCAGGTGAAAAAACTCCATTCGAGTTCACAATTCAAACCATTAGGTGCCACAGTGTCTAAAAGATAAAGCTATTTTTACTCCCTCTTTATTAAAATCTCAGAATAATTACCCCCCCCCCCCCCCCCCCCCGGTGTGGGAGGACAGACGACAAAGAAGCAGGGAGCAGGGGATCGTAAGTTTATTACGACCCGTGAGGCACAGTTTCTAATGGCCGAATTTCCAGTCACTCCAGCGTTTTATGTTTTACCTAAAGTTCATAAATCTCTGGTAAATCCCCCTGGGCGACCCATCATATCAGGGATAGGATCCTTACTGGAACCGCTGTCCAAATTTATTGACATTTTTTGAGACCCTTTGTACCACAGATCAAGTCATATGTGAAAGACACTACACATTTTATTTCTATACTAAATGATTTAACATTGCCATCTGAATCATGTTACTTGGTCACATGATTCATATACATTGAACCTCAGACCTGGTCACATAAGGGTTCCGACTGATTTTCTATTAGATCTGGTCCATATAGCTTTGACAAAAAACTACTTTTCTTTTGATTCCAAGTTTTACCAGCAGGTGAAAGGCACAGCTATGGGCGCTACTATGGCTCCGAGCTTGGCCTGCCTCTATGTTGCAACATTTGAGGAGAAACATATATATATTCATCAGACTGGTCTAATTTTTTACATCTATGGCTCAGATACATCGACGATGTTTTTCTGATTTGGCTGGGTACTGACGTGCAGTTTTTTGTATTTTTAGATTGGCTCAATAACTATAATAAAAACTTACAATTCAGTCATAACATTCAATCTACACAGATTTCTTTTCTTGACATTTTGATCTCCATGGATGATAAAAGTTTTTCCACCACAATTTTCCATAAGGACACCGACCGTAATACCCTGTTGAAGTTTGACAGCTGTCACCCACGCCTCCTTAACAATAATATCCCTTTGGGCCAGTTCTTAAGGCTTTGCTGGCTTTGTTCCACGAAGGATGAATTTATAATACAGGCTAAGCAGATGACAGCTCAGGTCAGTGTGAGAGGGTACCCTCGGAAGGTTCTAAGGAATGCATTTAAACGAGCTTTGTATGTTAATCGGGATTTGCTTTTCCTACCGAAAAATCAATCTGAAGAGAATGCTGTTAATTGTATCCTCCCCTTTTCAACCAAAAGTAATGCTATCTCTAACATTATACAGAAACACTAGTCGGCATTGACCCTGAACACTGTCTTGAATACCTCTCTTCGTTTTACGTATCATAGAGGTAAAAATTTAAGAGACATGTTTGTCCATACGGGACATTATTCAAACATTACACAAACTCATGCTGTAAGTGGTCACAGTCCCTGTGGCCACTGTTCAGTGTGCTCTTTAACGATGGTCATTTAGCGCTTCACACACCTGACCACAAAGAGAACATATGTCCTGCGTGATTCCTCTGACTGCACTTCTTTTGGGGGTGGTATAGTATTAGTTGCCCCTGTTTAAAATTGTATGTAGGTAAGACATCCTGGATGATTAAAACCTGTATCATTGAACATCGTTCAAATATCAATATCCATCGTGAGAATGCCCCTCTGGTGGAACACTGGACCCAGCATTCCCACACAGTAGCTGATTTAAAGTTCTTTGTCCTCGATGTGGTCCATCTTCCTGCACGGGGGGGAGGGGGGTAAATATTCTGAGATTTTAATAAAGAGGGAGCAAAAATGGATTTATCTTTTGGACACTGTGGCACCTAATGGTTTGAATTGTGAACTCGAATGGAGTCTTTTCATCTGAGTATCGCTTGTTGTGTTCTGATTGGCTATTCATTCTTGTGTTCTGATTGGTCATTTTTTTCGCGACAAAACCTTCTGAGAGTTTAAATCACTGATGTACTGTAACTTAGGTGCACTCCCTGTAACCTGTTACCTTGTACAGAGAAAGGTATGTTTTGCGACACCCCTTGCTGTTTTTAACATGTCTCTGTGATACTGTCAGTTGTACCCATTGTTATGTTGGCTGGTCCTTCAAAATTGTGATGATTACATTTGTTTTTACAGAATGATTCTCTAACTGTGCTGTCCCTCCCGACGCAGCCAGCTTGGTGAAACACGGGGTCCGTGTCGGGGGACCCTTGAATTGAATCTGAATATCATATGTTTAACAGTGGAGTTGCCATAATAATAATAATAAAAATTTATTGATGAAAGAATCTTGGACTAAAAGAAGATTTATTCTGCACTTCTTGTGATTCAGCTTCACAAAACCATAACCAACTTCAGCAACATCACTCTAGAATCATTCCAAGATATTTGCTTTAGTATACATAGAGCAGAAGGAGGGACATGCACACCATAGATTGAAAAAGATGTGCCGAAGTTTCCTGGTTGCTAGGGGCTAGAATTGTGGATCTTCCCCATGATCTTTGACTTATTTAAGTAACTCTGTCTTTCCAGGTTGGCAACCAGCTAATCAAAGAGGACCATTATGCTAAAGATGCTATTCAGGCTACTGTGGTAGAGCTGAGTAGGAATTGGGAAGAACTTAACAACAAGATGATGGAGCGAGGAGACAAGCTAAGGCAGGCTGGACAGCAAGAGCAACTCATGGAGCTACTCCAGGTCAGATGAGAATGGCATTTAGATTAATCTTGAAATTTCAGCCTGGCAACCTACCACTGACAAAGAAAGTGCTAGCTTTAAAGACCATCACCTATTGAAGTTATATATTTATGTTTTAGGGCTGTTGGAAAATGAATAAAACAGGATACCTTTTGAGAAGTTTGCATGTAGCTTTGCAGTACTGAATAGTTTGTCTAGAGACAAAATGAAAATTTTCATAATGTGCTAGATATTAGTAAATCTAGATGGTAATGAAAAGAGAAACTAAGGGATTAAGGATGTTCCTTTTGCAAAAAGGTTAAAAAGGAATATAACTGCGAGGAGTCTTTAGGAAACTCCCTCAGACCACCTTAAGGGACCGGGCATAGCTGTCTTACCCGGTCTTCCTTAAGATCCAGACCCTCAAGGAATCCTGGGTAAAGGGAGGAACCCCTCACTAGTATACAAGAACTCAGGACCTAGAAGGGTTAGAGAGGCCCCGGGGAGCAGGCAAGAAGCCAGCCTATGCTAAAACCTCCTATGTTTGATGTGTATACTATCTGAACTTAAGGTGAGCTGCATTTTTTGTTGGATTTGCTTTGCACTGTAAATTTGCACATAAAGGAAACAGCCAGAGTGTGCTTCCTTATTCCTCTTGGCTATTTCCCAAGCCGCTGTCACCCAAGTTACCACATATGGTGACAGAGTGGGATCTCCTGCCTAAGCTGAAGGAGTAGAAGAAAAAACCCTGGGGCCTTCAACTTCCACTCATTTAACTGAAGCTACAACAGGCTAAGAGGGTAGCTCGCCTGTGCAGTCAGGGTTCAAGCAGTAAGTCAGGGTCAAACAGACCAGCAGGTTTTTGGGGGTTTTTTTCCCCCTCTTCCTTCCCTGGAGAGATTCCCAGTTTGGACACAGCTCAGAAAGCAGGGAAGATGGAGCAAGTGATCCAGGTCTTGGCTACAGGGCAGTAGCAATTGCAGAACACCCTACAAATGCAAATTGACCAGCAGCAGGCACTACAAGAACAAGTTATGCAGCAAAACATAGTGCTAACGCAGGTAGCATAGGCTGCTATGTCCAGGCCACCTCCCTTGTCACCAGTCATACTTAAGATAGCACCGGGAGAAGACCCCGAGTGTTTCCTGAAGAACTTTGAATGGACCACTCACTTGGCAAGATGGCCAGAAGATATATGAACTATCTATTTGGGGAACCTCCTTACAGGGAGCAGTCAAGTTACCTTCCGAAATGCCAACCCGGAGGGAAGGGCTACCTATGCCAAAATCAAAACAGCCATCCTAAAGAAGGGCAGGACTTACCCTGGAAGCCTACAGACAGTGCTTTAGACAAGGAATTCTTCAAATAGAGGAAAACCCGCAGAACCTTTTCCACTGACTTAAGGATGTAGCTTGCAGTGGCTGTGCTCAGAAGAGAAATCCACATGGAGGTAGCGAACGAGGTTTTGCTAGAACAGTTCTTAGATGGCCTAGAAAACCTTATGCTAGAGATGGCGGAGGCCTATTGCCAATCTCAATCCATCCCTGAATCACCACAGGCTCAGGGGAGTCCCCCCTACCCAGGTAGAGGATGCCAGAGTCCTAAAGGCAGGAGAACCTGACAGCAGGTGGAGTCACCTCAACTACAAAAACCCATTGTACTACCATGTTGTAGCTGTGGTGGAAGGGCCAGTTTGCATGAGACTGTCCTTGCAAGGAAGAGGAACCAATGAATGTTAATGCTGTGGCCCCACACTTTTGTAATTTCATGGATGTCCCTAGCCAGGGAGTATCTACTGTTGTGATTGCGGTGGAGCTAGATGGTGTTCCAATCCAGTCTTTGGTGGACACTGGGAGTGTGACAATTCTCATCCGAAGGAGAGTTAGTAAAGCGGGTCCAGATTAACTATGACCAAATAGTGACCCTGGCATGCATCCATGGGGATCAAAAGCAATATCCAACAAGCCAGGTACAACTGAAGATCCTGGTCAACTAAGAAAAAATTGAGGTGAGAGTTCTTCCTTGGCTACCCTACCCTGTGGTGATAGGGCGGAACTGTCCAAACTTTAAGAGCCTGTGGAACCAGCTCATAACGTGTTCATCCAGTCACAACAATGAAGAACTGGAGTTTCCCTTGGATGATCCAGATCTGTATCATAAAGATTCTAAAAATCCTAAGTCCTGGAGGCAACACTGACAGTAAAAATATAGTTATGCTGCTAATTTAGAGGCAGCCGGGGAGGAAGGGTCGGAGTCAGGGGAAGAACAGCAACCCACCCAGAATGTCTTACCTGGCCGCTTTGAATGGGAAAAGGGGGTTACCCAGGGAGCTTCAAATGGGCCCAGAGGGAGGATAAGTCCTTTATGTGGGCCTGGACGCATATACAAAGGTGGATGGAAAGCCATTTCCTGGGTCACAACTAACAGAGCCTATTCCTCCTTATTTTGTAATGAAAGGGGACCTACTTTACCCACTTACAAAGGGAAGTCTTGAGGGGGAACTTATAGAACAACTCCTAGTTCCCAAATTATATCACGAGAAGGTTATGCAACTAGCTCACAGCCACCTTCTAGGGGGTCACCTAAAGGAGGAAAAGTCCCAAGAGCAAATGTTGGCACAGTTCTATTGGCCAGGCCTACAGCTGTCTTGCCAGGTCTTCCTTAAGAGCCATATCCACATGGAATCTTGGGTGAAGGGAGGAGCCCCTCACCAGTGAGCAAGAACTCCGGGCCTAGAAGGGTTAGAGAGGCCCCGGAAGCAGGGAGGAAGGCAGCCTACGCTAAAACCTCCTATGTTTCATGTGTGTACTACCTGAGCTTAAGGGAAGCTGCATTTTTGTTTCGATTTGCTTTGTACTGTATAGAACTTGCACACAAAAGAAACAGCCAGAGTCTGCCTCCTTATCCCAGCTGGCGATTTCCCAAGCCACTATGGTCCAAGTTACCACAATAACATTTTAAATATTTAAAAGGACCATGCATAGATTTATGTGAGAGACTGTTCAAGAGAGATATGAATGGTAGAGTCAGAGGGCATTAGCTATAATTGATTAAGAGTACATTTATTTTAAAATCAACATTATTTTATAGTGTAGATGGTAAGCCTCTAGAACTGTTTACTACTGAATCTAACTGAGATATCTTCCATAGAGATTTTTAAACATAAAGTTGACTTATTTTTTCCTGCTGAAACTATCAGTGGGTTCAGAGATGTTTAAAGAGCATAGCAAGCGTTTGAGCTACTGAGAAAAAGGCAGAACATGGTGGTCTCCAGCCTTTATTCTGTCATCATCAAGCATTATTCAATAAAGAAATAAGCTAAATGTTATTCCTTTGTGGGTTAGAAGTCTTTTTTCTATTAAGAATTGAACTGTAACTTGAGGATGAATCTGAATGTGATCTCACAAAAAGGAGAAGCAGCAAAAATAATAAAAATGTTTATTCAGAATTTTAGCATGCATAAACAGACATGGAAGTTTTGCAAACTGCAAAGGAAACCCTACGTCAGAGCTTTCCAAACTTTTCATGTTGGTGACACACTTTTTAGACAAACATAATTTCACGACACGGTAATTCAGTCTATTAGTAAACCAGAGGTTAAAGGTTAAAAGAACGAAACATATTTCGACAATTTATGTATGTTTCCTTAAATATATACATAAATAAAATGTTTCACGACACAACCTATCTCATGAAAACCTTAAATTTATATTAAAAATATATATTCCAAGATTCATGTTATTGTTATAATTTATGAGAAACAATAATAAAACAAATTGTCTGTCCCCCACACACTCATCTCTCTCCTCCCCCCAGCACATGTCTGGCCCCCCACACACTCATATCTCTCCCCCTCAAGCACATGTCTGTCCCCCCAGCACGTTTGTCCCCCATTCACTCATCTCTCTCCCCCCAGCACATGTCTGGCCCCCACACTCATGTACCTCGTCTTTTTGATTGTTGCCAGTTAAGTGCTTCACTCCCTTCCATGATCACCAGACACTGCTGCTTGCAGTCAGTACTCCTCATGGCCAGGCCTCATCGGCAGCAGCAGCCAATGCAAGGATGGCTGGGCTCGTTCCACCCACCAAGCCCCCCAAAAAAACGCGATTGACAGCAAAAATCACCCAATAATAAGCAACCCATAAACTGAAAAAAAAAAGTGACTCTCTAGAAAAAAAAAAGCCCAAACTCGCATCAAAGTTGACCGGGCTTGCGCGACACACCTGCACACTGCAGGCGACACAGTAACGTGTCCCGACACACAGTTTGGAAAGCTCTGCCCTACGTATTCCATGTCTTTAACTTATGTTCTCACTATCTGCTCTCTTCTGTGCAAATATATAGAGCAAGAAAGAGAGAGATTTTTTTTTTTTAATTTACAAAGTTGACATCCTATTTAGATCCTCACCAACATGGGGAAGGCTATGAGCACTTCTGTCTAATTTAGGGGGTCTGCTTCTCTCAGAGTAGCAAGTTTACTGGAGAGTTCTGCAGAGCTAGGCCTACTCTGAACTGGCCATCATTTCATGTTCCTGCTGCAGGATGCCAAAGGGAAGATTGAAAAAATTGAGAAAGTTTTGCAGGATGCAGAGATAGGTCATGACTTGCGTTCCAGTCGGGACTTGTTGAAGGAGCACTGGCAGCTGGAAAACGAGGCACGTGAGCTGGCAGAAAAGATGTCTTCCATTGTCTCCCATGCTAAGAAAATGGCATCCACTCATTTTGACTCTCAGAGGATTATGGAAGAGACGCACAAGTATCTCCAAAGGTCCTGCACCATCCTGTCTTTTCTATGTTCTTTTACGTTTCCTTTTTTGTTTGTCCTCTGCTCCCTCCTATTGTTTTCCCTATGCCTTATCAAGATACTCTATTTTGTCGTTTTGTGGCCATTACATAGGAGGCCCTATGGAGAAGAAAATTGTAGATCAAATCATGGATTACTTGCATGGCTTCTGTTCATCTTTTCCTCCATGGTCCTTCCTTTTGACAGCTGGCGTATGTCTAACTTATAACTTGTTAGAACCTTACTAGGGTAATGAGATCACTGACTTTGCTGCTGTAGCACAAAATACATGTTTACCAGCAGCATCTAGGAGTTTTCTTCCAAGTTATATTAAAATTTACTTAAGCCTTAAACTTGTTATTGAAGTGGGGGTGGGGAAGGGTGTATTTCACCCTGACTGGACAATCCGCCACCTTGAGCTTTGAGTATGTGAAGTATGTATGAGTTCTGCCTTGACAGTTTTGTACTGTCCCACACTGGGGACCTGGCAACCTCAGAGGGATGCTGCTGTCCTAAATCATCCTTTTTGTCTCCCTCCTGTAAACCTCTCCAGATTTGAGTCTCTGAAGGTGCCTCTGGCTCATAGGCATGAGCTGCTGCAGGCCACAGTGAATCAGTACCAGTTCTACCACTATCAAGATATGGAGATGAACTGGATCAGAGAGCGAATGCCAGTTGCCACCTCCACCAGCTGTAGCAAGTCCCTGGATATAGCACTGAGCATGCTGCAGAAACACAAGGTAACCCTCCCTTTTGCTTACCCTGTTATGACTACTTCCCGGGGGGGGGGGGGGGGGGGATCACCAGCAGGAACATTGACAAAAAGTGACAACGCCTTCTGTTATAAGCGTCAAAAGTACGAGAGGTAAAAACAAAAAACAAAATTGTACAATTCCCATATAGTCCATATATACAAATCTGGACCCAAATTACACAGGGAGCCTGAAGTCAGTTGGAAGATGTATCCTAGACCCATGCTTACCATGTACTTACAGTTTTGGAGCTGCTAATATGACTGAAACAGAAACCGTCTGAAAATGCTTTACTTTGCAGAGGTGGTAAGACACTCTGCCCTTGCAATATTGCTTTGCCAATTGATTAGTGACAAACCACCAATGACTATTCCAAGTTACTGCAGCAAAAAACTCCCCAACAAATTCCAATAAATATACAATTGTATTGTCCAATACTACAATCCCAATATATTCTCAGCTTGGCCTTCCATGTTTACTGCATTGAAAGATTGACCTAACAAGACTAAACAAGATAAACCAAACTGAAGCTATATTTACTTTTAGTACAAAAATGGGCTTTCTCTCACTTCTCCATTTCCATCTCTCTTTTCTGTTGTGGTATCCCTCATTCCCATTTCATTTGTCTATATCCTCTTTCGTTTTCTACTCTCCACTCCCCCCTTTCCAGATATATAATAGGGATTTCCATTTTATGGTTGGCTAAGCGTCTATAAGTATTTTATATAAATGAATGCACAAACCACATTTTTTTCATTATGGCTCATTTTTATCCATTTTGGGTATTTTGGGGGGTTTTTCCTGTTCATTTTAATGTTTATTTTGGTTTGATTAATTTGGTGAACTGAAATAAACATTATTAAAAAAAAAAAAATAGACAACCCAAACCAGGTCCACCCATGCCTCTACTGCTGCTTCATGGAGCTTCCATAAGCTCCCTCCAAAACCCCATCCCCCAATCAGCTGAGACCAGCCTCCCTGGCCCCCACTTACCTCTTCCGTGGGGTGTTGACCCCCAGCCCTGCGAGCAGCTCCAAAGTGACATCAAAATAGTGCCAGTCTCAGGGCCAGTCAATGTCATTTTCTTGTATGGCCTTACAATAGATGCAGTGGTGCAGGGATCGAATGGGAATCTCACCTGCTCCTTTCTTCTGCCAAGACCCCCATGAAAGAGATAAGTAGGAGCCAGAAAGGTCCTTAGTCCTGGCTAATTTCTGCAGGGGGCGAGGAGTAGAGCAGTTGGGGGTGGAGGGGAGGCCCTGGCCGAGTTTGGCTCTGCCAAAGCCAAGTAGGCCCAGGCCCCAGTATATTGGTAGATGATGATGGGGGCTGGAAAGGCCCCCAGGAGGCCACTTTTTTTTTTAAACAAAAGAAAAATACACAAAACTTTTAGGCTGGATCGGCCAATTGGTCATCCCTAATATTTAATTAGCTCTTTCTTGCTCTTTACCTTCCTATCAGGTCTATCCTGTAAAGTGCGGCCGCGTTTACCCTGCTCCTAAGCCGCTTTTTACTCACTTTCCGGCTGCGTTAGCCCTTCCTGCGATCCCGAATCCCCTTTAACCTACTCCTACCACGTCCTAAATTCCCCGAGCAACCCCTTCCGCACGCGGCATGCATATTGCATGCAAACGAGCGAATTAGCTATTCCCTAGCATCCCGTAACCCGCGCCCCGACTATCGCTAGTTTTCCCTGCCGTTTTGTTGCCCGTTTAACCTGCAAACTTACCGCCTACCCTGACCCCTGCGGTAGAGGCAGGGGTAAGGGTAGGTGGCAAGCTTTCCCCCAGCACCCGCTCACCTGCCCTGGCCGCGATCAGGGGTGCTGGTCTCCGTGGCAGCCCCAGTCCTCTCCCCTGCTCCTGAAGCCAAAAAAAAAAGCGAAAAAAATGTTACAGCCCCCCTCCGATGTCCGGACTGGGGCTGCCACGGAGACTGCAACGGCGAAGCAACGGCGAAGCAAAAAAAACGGCGAAGCAACAGCGAAGCAAAAAAAAAACCAAAAGCAATTTTGGTTTTTTTTTTCCAAAAGCGAAAAAACCAAAAGCAAAAAGTAAGTCGCTTCGCCGCTTCACTCTTCCCTCCTCCCGGAGCAGGGCGCGAAAAGCAGCCTTGCTCCGGGAGGAG
Organism: Rhinatrema bivittatum; assembly: GCF_901001135.1. Taxonomy (NCBI): domain Eukaryota; kingdom Metazoa; phylum Chordata; class Amphibia; order Gymnophiona; family Rhinatrematidae; genus Rhinatrema; species Rhinatrema bivittatum. The sequence goes on from NC_042618.1 coordinate 107,848,022, forward strand.
GGAAACGGCGAAGCGACTTACTTTTTGCTTTTGGTTTTTTTTTTTTTTGCTTCGCCGCTGTGTCTCTCCTCCTCCCGAGCAGGGCGCGAAAAGCAGCCTTGCTCCAGGAGGAGGAGAGACACAGCGGCGAAGCAAAAAAAAACCAAAAGCAATTTTGGTTTTTTTTTTTCAAAAAGCGACAATTTTGGTTTTTTTCCAAAAGCGACTTACTTTTGCAGCCATCAGCAGGAACACGATCGTAGCTCCTCCCGACGAAGACAAAGATGGCCACCTGCACGGGGGAAAGCGTACAATTGGCCGCTCAAGACGTGGCGTCACGACATTTGGCGTCTCGGGATGTGACGCCACGTCTTGAGCGGCCAATTGTACGCTTTCCCCCGTGCAGGCGGCCATCTTCGTCTTTGTCGGGAGGAGCTACGATCGTGTTCCTGCTGATGGCTGCAAAAGTAAGTTGTGCAGGCGTCCAAAAGCGACTTACTTTTGGGATCTTGACAGATCCCAAAAGTAAGTCGCTTTTGGAAAAAAACCAAAATTGTCGCTTTTTGAAAAAAAAAAAACAAAATTGCTTTTGGGTTTTTTTTGCTTCGCCGCTGTGTCTCTCCTCCTCCCGGAGCAAGGCTGCTTTTCGCTCCCTGCTCCGGGAGGAGATGAGACACAGCGGCGAAGCAAAAAAAAAAAAACCAAAAGCAAGAAGTAAGTCGCTTCGCCGCTTCCCTCCTCCCGGAGCAAGGCTGCTTTTCGCGCCCTGCTCCGGGAGGAGGGAAGAGTGAAGCGGCAAAGCGACTTACTATTTGCTTTTGGTTTTTTCGCTTTTTTTTTGCTTCGCCGCTGTCATCTCTTCTCCCCTCCTCCCTGGTATCTGTCATTTCAAATGACATTTGAAATGACAGATACCAGCGTGGCGTGAAGCCTTAGGCCTGCGCACCCAGGATACTGTATAGGCGCTCTATCCAGTAAAATGGGTTGCGCGGACCTAAGGCTTCACGGACGCGGTTTACATTTAAATAAAATTAGTGTTCAGGATCGAGCGGTAGGTGAGCTGCACTGTGCATGCGGCAACCGCGGGTGCCGCAGGCACTAACGCAGCTCTTCCTACCGCTCGGTACTGGATAGACCTGTATGTTACTTTATTGTTTTATGATCCCTTTTTCATTATTTCCTTTTCCCTTCCTCTTGCATCTCTCTTTCTTTTTTTAATGTTTTCTTTTATGCCCTTGTACAGGAATTACTGTCAGAGGTGAACACTCACAAGCAGCAGGTGCAGAGAGTGTGGGATAAGGGGAAAAGCCTGATTGAGTCTAAACACCCTGCCACTCCTAGCATTGACGAGAAATGTCAGGAGCTCCAGCTCTGCTGGGCAGACCTGGAGAAGGCATGCGAGAAGAGGACACTTTTTCTGCAGAACTTCGTTGATTTCCAGCAGGTAACATACGATCTAGTGGTTCCCAACACTTATTCTCTAGGCAACTCACACAGAATGTGCAACAAACCCACAAGACCCCTCACAATATCAAATGAATGAAAAATGATCATTTTTATCTATGTTTTTCTGTCCATCATTTTCTGTCATGAACATTGAATAGCTAGGGACCCTCATTTTCAGTTTTTATTTTAGTTTTTCCTGGGAATTCCAATGTTATGACAAAAAACCCCCAAACTTTTCTGCTGCTTTTTCTCCTGCATGTTATAACAAAGTCATTTTTTCACTGATATATTTTTTTTTTTTGTTATAATATTGAAATTCCCCGGAAAAATAAAATAAAAACTGAAAACAAAGGGTCCCTATATATGGCTTTCGCTGCTCAGATTTTATGAAGATAAAGCAATGAAGATGATAATTCCATTTCAGTATAAAAAGTTCAACGTCACAGACTGGCTGTACTGTCCCTTGCTCTTTATTTTCTTCAGATGAGATTTCAATTTACGACTTACTTCTGAGTTTTCCATGGCCCTCTTTTGGGTTCTGATGTACAAGTTCAGAAACCATCGGTCTAAATTGTTTGCATCGGTCACTTCAGGCCCATAAGCAACAGCCCATACTGTAGATATTTTCTGTGCGTGAGAATTCCCATGATGGTTGGCTTTATATCCAGCTCCCTAACTGAGAACTGCCCCCCCCCCCCACACACACACACACACACTGTCTGTAGCAAAATTCTGCAAGGAATAGCAGTACAGTTTGGCCTGTTCTCAATGTCCACATTGCTAAGTGCAGAAATCTGATGCTAGAAGTGCCTTCTCATATGTTACACTACAAGAAATGCACATGCAAAACAGTTATTAATCATTGTAACTTAAGTCTAATGAAAAGACTGTCTGCCTGGGCAAATCAGCTTAAATGTCTATAAATCTTTTTTTTTTTTTTGATGGCTATGATATAATTTGCAACCTCATCTTTTGAGACCAGCATGGGGAAACTAACAGTTAAGATCTGATAAGACATTCAGGCATGAGCATTGCACAGACAAATGTTACTAATATTGTAGTCCATATTGAGTAAGTCTGTGAGGGGGAAGTTATCTGGCTAAAACTACCTGGAAAACTAACAGGGTATTCAGCGGAACTTACCTGGATAAGTGTTCTGCTGCATATACCCAAATAAAGTTATCCAAATAACTTTAAGATAGGTATTTATCTGACTAGACCTACCTGGCTAAGTTTGTCTGGGCAGCGCTGAATATCAGCACCATTTGGACAAAGCAAAACCGCACCCCAGGAATGCTCCCGGCGCTGACTCATTTTTGCTGGGATGAGTTACCAGGTCAAACGATGGCTGGGGAGCAGGGAGAAATATTCAAATCTCAGATTCTGTCTGGCTAATTAAAAAAGTTAGTTGGACAAAGCCTTTAAATATTGATATCACTGTTTTTTTTTAAATTTTTTGTTTGTTTTATTTTAAAGTTCCTTTTGGATGTATCAGACCTAGGGAATCGTGTGGCAGAGAAGCTTCCACTGGTGTCTAGTAATGACTATGGCAAGGATGAAGTTGCAACGCTGAAACTCATCAAAAAACACAAGGTATCCCTATTGAAGTCCATGGTCCATTTTTTCTGTGAAAGGATTTCAGCAGTAACAGGGGCATCATCAGGTACTGGCATGCAGGGACTTTTCTCTGCAACTTGTGTACCAGTGCTTCAAATGTCATTCATTCTTTCCCACTGGCACCAGCCTTGGAACAGCTGATGCTTTCCAGCACTGCATGGCTGTCAGTGAGTTTGAGCTCCTGCACTGTTCTCATGAGACTGCGAGACTGTAAGAACAGCATGGGAGCGCAAGCACCACACAGCTCAAACCCATTGAGAGCTGTGCGTTGCCGAAAGTCATCAGTTGTTCCAGGGATGATGGCAGCAACTAAGAAACATTTGAGCAAATTTGGGAGATGGGGCCTGGCTGAAGTGGCTGGGAGACGTGATGTCAGTTTACACAATTGCTTAATGACACTAGGACCGAGTTTTCTGTGCACTAGATTTGAAAGTAGTTGTCACCCTGGTTTTGTGTTTTTAGGGGTTTATTTTCAAACAGGCCGATGCAATATGGCTGTGCTAAAACAGTGCATCCAAATTTGGTGCCCACAGTTTCAACGCGCGCACAGACTCCTCTCATGGGCGCTCAGTGCTGTACTTAAATGGAGCACAAATAAAAAGGGTGGCCAAGACGTATGCGGGTGGTCAAAAAAGAGCGTCCTTAGCACTTCACAGCATTGGACATCCGTATAGCATCATTTGTGTGCCGAAATTCTGTCAAAGAAGCCTATCTGTCAAAAGGGCATGCAGTTCATGGAACATGAGAGAGATTATTATTATTATTATTATTTATTTCTTTTATATACCGACATTCAATCGAGATATCACATCGGTTTCCAGATAACCAAGAGAATAGGGCGTAGTCCGTCCTATTTTACATTATAACATGGTAACCAAAAAACAATTATAACATATTATAACAGTAGTACATGGAACAAAAGGTTATAGGATATAACAAAAGGTTATAGGAATAACATATGTACATGAATGTGTTGTTGATAAAATATTTAGGATTAGGGACTTGTTGGTAAAGTAATTTAGGAATAAAGGAGGGAGGGGGGGTGAGGGAAGGGAGGGGGGAAGGTGGGGTGGGAGGTAGTGGAGTGAGGGATTCAGGGGGGTGAGAAGACTGAGTATGGGATGAGGTGTGTTGCGTTCGGGCAGGTTAAGATGTTAATTGAAAATTGTTATTATTATTTCAAAAATTTCCATTTTTCCCCCCCACATGATGTCATAGTGAGTCATGCTTCACGCCAAAATCCTGCTTGGGGGGGTATATAAATCACTGCAAGGAGTCGGACAATCCTTTTTTGCTCAGTTCTTCAACTGGATCTCTACTGTGAACTGGTGCATGGGATTCATATTCGATTCACTATTGCTGGTAGATCTACTCAGCTTCAATTTCAAGAGGTAAGTTATTTATTTTTCTTCTTAGGTAAACAGCATAGACACCCAGTTCCTGGATGTCCATGCAAGGAGCACAACCCGGGTGCTCATAGTGGGCCTGTACCCGGGCTTCCATGTCTTGGAGGTTCTCACATGGATGTCCAGGACTTGGGCAACCGGTTTCAGGCCCATTACGAGCGCCCGGGTCGTGCTCCTCACATAGACCCTAGGACTAGAGCTTCCGAGGACAGGCCTGTATCTGGACGTTCAGGTGAGGATGGGCTTGTACCCGGGCACCCAAGACCTGGATGTCCATGCAAGGAGAACAACCTGGCCGCTCATAACGGGACTGTACCCGGGCACCCATGTCTTGGAGGTTTTCGCATGGACATCCAGGACGCAGGCATCCAGGTATAGGCCCATTACAAGCGCCTGGGTCGTGCTCCTCGCATGTACCCAGTGCCTAAGACCTGGATGTCCATGCGAGGTTGAGCCTGTACCTGGGTACCTGAGACCTGGACGTCCATGCAAGCAGCATGATTCGGGTGCCTAAGTCTTGGAGGTTCTCGCATGGACATCCACGCAAGGACGAGCCTGTACTCAGGCATCCGAGACCTGAAGGGCCATGCAAGAAGCACAACCCGGGCCCTCGTAACGGGCCTGTACGATCCTGCTTCTCGCCTGAATGTACATGTAGTGTTATGTCTGAATGCTCTTGCTCCTGTTGCCCTTCCATGAACTGCCTGTTGTGCTATGTCGTAATGCTCCCCCAAGTGCCCTGCTCCTGTTTGCCCTTCCATTAACTACCCGTGGTGCTATGTCTTAATGCTCCCTCAAGTGCCCTGCTCCTGTTTGCCCTTCCATTAACTACCCGTGGTGCTATGTCTTAATGCTCCCCCAAGTGCCCTGCTCCTGTTGCCCTTCCATTAACTGCCTGAACATTGCTTTGTGGACAGTAGATATTCCAACTTGTTACTTTTAATTGCAAAGTAATTTGGAATTGACAACGTTCTGATGTATGCAATGTTTTTTTTCATTCACAGTTCCGACAGGCAGAGAGCTATATTGTCATGGCTGAAAAGCGACCCTTCGTGCAGGTGGAGAGGGATGCTGAAGGTCAGGAAGAGCAGGCAGGCTCCAGCAGTTCCCAAGCACCCAAGAAGTGATCTCATGATGCACGCTTCTCGGACGCCAAGAAGGAACTGCTTTGCCGGGCCGTGTGTGAAAATTATAAAGTGCTCTTCCGATCAAAGGCTTCCTCTTCTACCAAGAAAAGGATTTGGGAGAGGATAGCTGTGGATATGAGCTCCTTGTCTGTAAAAACCAGAGATGTCAAACAAATCCAGCACTACTGGCACGACACATGAAGGGACATGAAAGAAAAGGCAGCCAAAATCGAGGCATCAACACGCAGGACTGGTGGTGACCCCCATCGAGGAGCTAGTCTGAGCACTCTTCGCCTGGAGGTCGTGGATGGTGTGGGTGCTCCATACGGGTGTGACACTGAGCCGAGTGAAAGTATGATTTTTGAATGTGCTTCCATGTTTTCAAATGATGTCTTTTTTTTGGGTGCTTGTGTGGTTAACAGTTGAGAATTATATAAAGAACTTCAACTTGTTTTAATCTATCTTTCTCTACAGATCAAGAAGTCATCAGTGTGGCTGATGGCGTTGAAGGAGAGACATAGTCTCCCCCGACACCAGACTTCACCTTTCTACTTTAACAGAAGTGTCTCCCCACCAACCAAGCCTACTTGTCGAGGAGACCTAGCCTGAGATACCGATCATGCTTGATCTGTCCCAGATTATCCCTGAAACTCCTGGAGATGAGACAACAATAGTTCCAGACACCCTGGGAGAGGCTGCCTTTTCCATGGAGGGGATGGGTACTGACTTCTGCACCAGCCTGATGTCAAGCGTTAAGCATCATGACGAGTCTGTGCCCAAGGTCCTCGATAATATTTGTACTAAAAACGCAGAGGCAGTGGTAAAAGTGTCCCGCCTGCTGGAGAAACTAATTAGCGCTGTAAAGGATGTTGCCAGTGTGGTGCGGTCTCTCAAAGAATTAATTTTCTTATGTTGTATTATAAAAGTTTATAGTTTTGTGTGAGCTATGCGTTGCGTCTCTTCTGTATGGGCTATGGTTTGGACAAAAGCCAGACAGCCTTGCTCTGTACGAGAGCAAGGCCATCTTGGAGTTCCACGCCCAAGGCCTGAAAAAGCCTCACTGGTGCATACACATTGGACCAGGTAAGTGGGGCCCGGGGAGATTGCCTTGGCTAAAAACAGAAATAAATACTCTATAGCACTGCTTCACCTAAGTTTTAAGTTTCGTGGCACACCTGCATCAGGGCCCACTTCATTGTGGCACAATACCAACTTCCCCGTCAACACTTTCACTTATTTTCGCTCTCCCCAACGCCACGTGGCATCATTACCGTTTCCCTTACCTCGTCACCCAACATCATAATCATGTTTCTCCCCTGGTATCATCCTCTTCTTCCTTTTGACATCTCCACCCCCCACTGGCATCAGAAACTTCATCACCTTCAATTGTAGTAGGCTTTCACTCACCCAAATACAATCATTATTGATTGACAAGCCAAACCATTGAAAAATAAATATACATTTTTTAAGTGAAATAACTATTTACAATTTTTTTCATTAACAGAAAGGGGGGCTGGGATGGGGGTCCCTGGGGGACAAGGAGGAGTGTTATTGATGGGGTGATAGTGGCCGGCTTGTTGGGGCCTAGGCCATAGCTATGAGCAATTGAGCTCCAGCAATTACTCAGAGCAGCTCAATCACTTGCTCCTGGCCATGCCTCAGGTCCGCCAGGTTGGCCGCCATCTGCGCCATGAGTCCTTCCATGGAGTCCAGACTCTGGCTCAAACAGACCTGCAGAGCCAGCACAGTATCCAAGCATGCCATGATGGGAGAAGGCATGCCTTCCTTCCATGGCCCTTCCTTGTGTGCTGCAGGTGCCTCCTGGAACCGTTGAGCGGCGGAAGCTGGTTCTCTGGAGAACCCTTTGTTGTCATCAATGACAATGACCTCTTCGGCCTCCAGGGACATAGGAGCGGGAGAAAGAGGAGCATCTTCTGAGGTGGTGGAGGTGGTGGTGCTTCCTGCAGTGATGGTAGTGGCTGTGGTATGGGAGATGCTGATGGAGGTGGTGGTGGACCTGCTGGCCGTCCACCCTCTTCTTTGTACTCAGACATGCTGCTGGTACCTGAAATGATAAATATCAAAGCATAACAAACAACACGGAGAGGCAGTGGTAGTAAAGGTAGGTCATTGGGGATTTAGTGGTCAAGATTTATCAATTGTGCACTACAGATGGTCGGCCCCTGTCACATGGTAGGAGCACAAGATGGCGACGGCCGTCTATTGCTCCTACCATGTGACAGGGGCTGACCAATGGCACGGGTAGCCCCTATGACATCATAAGGGCAAAGGGCCATCAGCGCCATCGGCGCCATTTTGATTTAGAGCAGGCCTGACAAGGGCCGACCAATGGCACCGGTAGCCCCTGTGACATCGTAAGGTCAAAGGGCCATCGGCGCCATTTTGATTTGTGGCAGGCCCGACAGCCTGATGGCCCGGAGGGGGAGAGAGATCGCGGGACCCCGCTGGACCACCAGGGCTTTAAGTAAGACTTGGGGAGGGATCGGGTTGGTGGGGGGTGTATTAAAGTAAATTTGAGGGGTGGGGTGGTTTTATTTCCCATTTCGTTTTTTGTTTTCGCTTCGATTTTCCGGCTTCGGGTTCCGGCTTCAGGTTTATCGAAAAACGATACGTGGGAAAACAAGTTTTCCCACGAAGCGCCTGAACTGAAACCCAACCCGACCCAGAAAAACGACTCTCATCTCTATCCAGAAATACTTTAATTAAATAAACAGTATACAACAAAATACATCTTTTTTCACAATGGGCCAATGTACTCCCCCTGGGCCCTACATGCCTCCATCCCATCTGTCTGTCTATAACCCCTGCCCAAATCAAATGTTACTTACCAAGCAGCCAGCCAATACCGTATCTTCCCCGTGGGAAATGGGTTCCAAATAATGAATGGGCAAGGATATAGGAATCATGGCAGCTGCCAGGAATTCATGGAATGGAATTGCTTGTGGTTACAGAACACATTCTCCTGTTCCTACTTCAGGGTCAATGTGATATTTGTGCAGTCTATTGCACCCAACACATTGGGCATCCTGGCTATTTCAAAGAAACTACACTGAATCTCCTGAAGTTGGATTGGGTCCTCAGACTAGTAGATATACTGCTTCATCCACTTCATCGTCACTGTCAAGACTTGTCCCAAGTGAAGAGAGACAGAGGACTGATCCACCCTGGAAGCAATACCAACAATATTTTGGAAACTTCCAGTGGCAAAAAACTGCAAAGCGCAGAGAAGTTTCACCAAGCCAGGCACGGCATGGTTGTGATTGGAGACAGGGTCAAGGTCACTGTGCAAATCCTCATAAAGGATTAAAACTGCCCGAGAGCTCAGCCGGTATCTTCAAACCACATCTGTCTAGGGCAATCCAAGGCGGGTTGTCTTTGGCCGAATGATACAATGCCGGCAGGGACTACGGATGGCTCTGGGCCATACCTTTGAACAAACGAACAAAAAGGAACATAAGACATGCCACACTTGGTCAGACCAAGAGCCCATCAAGCCCAGCATCCAGTGTTCAACAGTGTCCAATCCAAGTCACCATTACTTCACAATTAAAGATAACAGGTAGAAAAAGCAACTGTCGACTAATCGATGTAAATGTAACTTTCCCCATCTGACTCTTACAAACCTGACACATGGAGGCAATGTACATCCATGTGCAAACCATGGACATGGATGCTGGCGCTCCTGGCTTCGATGTCCATGACTTGGGTGCCCAAGGACGCTTGTAATGATCACCCAGGTCCCGCTCCGGGCCTGAAAGTCCAGGACTTGGGAGCCCAAGAACATGCTTATAATGGTTGCCCAGGTCCCGCTCCGGGGGAAACATCCAGGACTTGCGCACCTGAGTACATGTTATGGTCGTCCAGGGCCTGTTCCTCAATTGGACGTCCAGGACTTGTGTGTCTGTTTGTCAACTGACAGCTATCCCACATTTACTGGAGTCATTTGCTTACCTGCGCCTGTGCTACCACGCGGTCCTGTTGTCTTACGTTCTCCACATTGTTTGCATGAATAATCGCTCTCCTTTGCCTTATTCCCGCTTGCATTTGCAAGAGAAAAGTGATGAGGACAAGAAAATGAATATAATCCATTGTTGAAATGCTAGAAATCACACAGAAACCTTTCAGGAATGTCTGCTACCGATAGCACTCCCACAATAATGCTTGGGCTAGGTATGCTGCTAACTTTTATTCGTAAAAAAACTCATTATGGATGCACTTGTTTTGGATGCGCTTTACTACATGGGGAGTAATAGTTAATTGGCTCATTTACGTGCATTTTAAATATGGACGCGTTAATCCTGGTACTACATTGGGCGCACATTTAGCACATCCAAAATGCGCGTCCAATGCACGTACAGGGGCGCACTGGTCTTAGTGCTCCATATGGTTCGGCCTGAAAGTGACTTTCATGCAAAAAGTTCTGTTTTATGCATGTTAAGTGGTAAGGAATGTGCAGAGGCAAACTTTTTGTTTCAGTTCATTTAATTTGTTTTGTAGGCTACCACCATTTGTTTCATTCATTTCAAATGGAAGAAAAATATAGAGGTCCATATTCAAAAGCCATTTAGATGGATAATGTAA